>NC_092334.1:446157500-446486428 GCF_046630445.1 Rutidosis leptorrhynchoides
AGATGTTGGTGACTTCGTCCAGATGGATTAGGACGGGGTATGACAACAGTTTAGGTGCCAACATGACCTGGGAAACCGAGGAGTTAATGCGAGCGCAATATCCTCATTTGTTTGACCTTGACCAGATTCCATGGACGGAATCTTTTTAGGGGGTGGATTTTAACACCCTCGGACCAGGCCTAGTTGTAAGATTACTATTTTGCCCTTAAGTTTGTTTTTGTGTGATTATATGCTTTTATTTTAATATAATGTTTATTATTATTTGGCTATGTGGTTAAGACCAGATTGTGACAAGGGTCACAGAACATGTTTGTTTGTTTAAATTGGACTCCGTTAGGGCCGCCTAACAACGTAAGAAAGATGTCAGATAACTGATAAATAACTGTGTGTTGTGGGGGTATTGGTTTTAACCCCACTTAAGTAACTAAGAGCTACTATTTCTTTCATTTTCTAGACTCCTCCTCAACTCATCTCGTTCTTCAATCCTTCACCTACCAAACCATAGTTACTAAATCTTGTTCTTGAACTCAAACTGGTTACATCAATCATTCCTTATCATCTACTGATTCTATTAAGGTAAGAATCATGAGATTTTGTACTTGAATCTTTGTAAAAAATTAATTTCCGTGTTAGTTTGTTAAAAGTGTAATTTTGGGTCAAAACCTTTGATTTTAGTGTTGTTTTAATGTTAAGGTTGTGGGTTTATAGTCTAAATTATGTTGTAGTCAAGTTGTGGTTGGTTTTAAGGTAAAAAACAAGCTCTTGTTCAAGAATTGGTGATTTTAGCTTGAAACCCGTAGCTTTGTACATCGTCTGTTGCAGATGAAGACAGTCGGTCGATTGTCTAATGACAGTCGACCGACAGAAAAGACCCTCGACCGACTGAGTTGACAATGACCGATGGTATCTGTTAGTGACTACCGACCGATTGACTTGACATTGGACCGACTGTGTATTGATAGTCGGCCGACTGTCTTTGACAGTCTACCAATGGTGTATGGCCGTTGTAATTTTCCTAAGTGATGTTTTGTAGCCATTATGCTGCCCGTGTGTCTAATTTTATTAAGAACACTTTAGCAGCTAGGGTTGTAATTTTAGTATGATTTAGTATATTGAATGTCATACTTATGTGCGTGTAATACCATTCCGTTGAATGAAAATGTGGTTTTGTAAGGGGTAGTTAGATGTAAACCTTTTTTGGTTAATGATTTATTAGTATCATCACTATTCTTAGAATAAAATTACTAACTTGTGTTGTCTTTGCTCAGGTGATAAAGACATAGAGAAGGCTCGAAAAGATTAGAAATCTGAGAACCTTCTGTTACATGTATTTGGTGAATGGGACTAGCCGTTAATGCATAGTATAAAGTAGTTAGTTATCTTTGTGCCATGCTAATTAGGATTGTCATGCTACTACTCTTGTTGTTGGATAATGAATGCTAGCGTATATGTAGATACATGTTTACTTTCTGTGTTATAACCCTAGTACATCCATATCGAGTTAGCGGTAGTAGAGATTAATCCACGTTCAGCGGTTGGGTTCCTTATGGTAGAGGGATCTATATAAGTTTGAACGATGCATCCGTTGCATATGGAGGACTTATACGATTCGTTATGGGAAGGAACTTCCGGTAAACCCAGTCTTATCAACTGTGGTTAACGGCTTGGCCAGGCCGCCGGAGTCTCTTATGACAACACTAGTGGTTTGTGTGCTTTAGTTATATGACATGATGTATGACGGTAATGTATAATATTGTTAATTGTTAGTGCTATTCACTTAGCTTCATGCTAACCCCTCCATCTCCTCCCTGCATGTTGTTAGTTTATCAGATGACATGTTTTGGGGAGTTGACGGGCATGCTGGTGTTATGTTTGTCATGAAGTCAACTCTGATGTGAATTTTGTATTATCATGTAAATTGTAAACATTTGTAAGTGACACTCGAAGTTATGTATTGATGTAACAACTTAATGGTAGTGTTTGTTTTTATTAAAGTTTAATTACTTCCGCTGTGAAATTAAATAAAAATGGCCGGTGTCACATCTCTGCCTCTGAATATGAAGAATTCAAAAGCTTATGCTGTTTGGTTTGGTTTCGAAGGATTCAGGACAAGCATAATTTTCAAACAGGTATTAACATGCCTTTTGATTTTTATGTTATTGGTTTAAGTATTTTATAAATGTAGGTTCCTAAATATGGTAAAATGAGTGGGTTGGGTAATGGGTTAATTTTTAATGATTTAAATATCTTTTGGTACATTAAAAACATCTAATTTGTATCAATACGAAGGTTTTTTAATACTATTTATAGAAATGTCATGCAACGCACGCGCTCTTAAATTGAAATTAGAGTTTAACGTATAATCCATTTGATACGGTTAAACAGTTCATCCACACAATACTTGTGATATTGTTTATCACATAGTTAATTGATATTTGATATAATAAGTTTTTTTTTTGAACGGGCTCTTAGTAAGGGTTATAAAAATGGGGTCACATGTTTGATGTTTCTTTAAACAGATTTGAGCGCAACTTTTTCTTTTCTCTCAGCCGCATAGTGCAATTGAAATTAGGGCTTAAATTCGGGTACGAGGGTTTTCTCTCTTCCAATTCTTTTTGTGCGAGTTAAGCAAACAAGATTTGGAATTAGGGTTTGAGGCATCTAACCTCAACCCTTTACCTCTTGCGGTGCTGTTGAGGTAGCCGCCAGCCTCCGCTATTGTTCCTGTTAATGCTACTGTCGCTGCCCGCCGGTGGTGGTTGACATAGAGCACTCAGGTAACCTTTTTCAAGCTTTAATTACTCGAATTTGGTACATCTGACTGAACTGTGTTGACGGATCGTATAAGTGTTCTTTTTACATTACTTTTAATTACTCGAATTTATGTGCCATTGTTGAACAGGTTGTGTTTGATTGTGATTCGAACCCAAATAGCATATAATACAATGCTAATATGGTAGCTCGAGTCATATTACAGGACCCATTGGGCATGCACTTTCAAGTAGTTTCTTAACTTATAATTTAATAATAACTCCATACAAATATATGGTATACGTTTGTTGTTGAAGTTAGGTCTTTTGGTTGTTGGATTCTGATTTGCTAGAGGTTTGTTCCACTCTATATGATTGCGAAAGGTGTTACTCTGTGATATTTATATGTACCTGATTAAAAAGTCTTAAACTGACAATCTAGTAGAAACATAACAGAAATTTTAGAAAATACTTATACACATTACTTCTCTAAATCAATGTTATTGTAAAACTAAACTTTCAATAAACAATGCGTACTTTTTTTTGTCAAATAAGTTACAGTAGCTTAATGTGTTAGTTCTTAAGCAACAACTTTTCTAGATGAAAATGGGCTAGGGCACCACCTGTTCTATGTTGTTAATTAGAGTTTCGAATTCGGATTTTTGAGAGTCGTGTAATCACTTTCAGGTCAAAGTATTTCGATGGTACTTTCGAAATCTCTAATCGGATAAAACTCAGAATTGTTGAACAAAGAAAAATGTGTTTTTGTATTTCTGCATCTGATTAAATGTACAAGACTAAATAACCAAAAACGGGAGTTCCATAACTGCCGAATGGCAGTTCTATAACTGCCGAATGGCAGTTTCATAACTGCTAAAAAGGTTCAAATCCGGGTTTTTTATTTTGGGTCAAACCGGGTCAAAATCGAATTTTAACACATTTTTAATAAAGCGATGTTAACCCAAATAACCCAGCCAGGGGCTCTGCCCCTTGGACCCCGCCAGGGGTTGCCACCCCTTGGACCCCGCTATCGGGGGCGCTGCCCCCGAACCCCCGTCATAATCAAGATAAGTTCAAACAAGTGTGCACACCACACTTTCCCGAACTTGTTTGATATTTATCAAGATTATTTTTGGTTAACAAATTAATCATATTGGTGACGCAAAATCACCAACATTCTACCCAAAACTCTTGTGATCACGTACCGGCAATTCGGCAAAGGCATCTAACTCTGCTTCGTAAATACCACCATATGATTATGATTTGCAAATGGCAGTCAACAATTACTTTTTGGTATCTATGTTTTCACAATGAATTGTGCAGTAGTTGGTTTATGTTTATATACTTATCCTTTACATGGAGTTTAAAGCCTATAATAGTTTATTTGACTCGTAAGTCCAACCTTGTTTACACTTCTAATGTAATCTTGTTTTGATTTGTCGGTGTTGAAGTTGATATAAAGCAGTGGAATGAGCTTTTGCGGTTTATTATCAAAAACTGAAGTGCGGATCTTATTAGCAACGTATGTTTTTGAAATTTCAGGTGATATGCTATCCCCTTGTCTAATAGACTTATATACACCATTTTACCCTTGTAGGTAATCTCAATGCACATTGCCCAATATATATATATATATATATATATATATATATATATATATATATATATATATATATATATATATATATATATATATATATATATATAAAAGAGAGAGAGAGAGGGGGAGAGAGCAGGGGCGAAGCCAACTTTCAAGATCACTGGTGGCACAATATAGTAATGATATGTATTTTTAAAACTCAAACACACACCAATTAAATTGTCCACGACGAGACTCAAACTCACAACATCAAGGTTAATGAGTTACTTCCATACCGCTAGGTCATATGTCATCTTGTATATATAAAATTCAAATTACACTATAACAATGTCCTTTGTGAAATTCAGAGTCGTCTTGTCATTTTATGAGCTCGGTTCAATAATTAAAAGTGGACCTTTAATATACGAAAGCTTTGCATATATAATAATAATAATTTCAATAATATAAAAAGCGTCCTAAGTGTTAGCGTCAGTTAAAATAATAGTTGTAGAAAACAGAATACCACATCAAATTAACCTAGATATTTAATATTGGACTACATTATTTAAGTCATTTTGAATATTAAGTCATTTTGAATATTAAGTCATATGCAATTGTACGCCCAATATCTGGCCTTTATATTTAGGAGTTTGAGACATAACCCAAAATTTATTATCATATAGAGATGGAAAAAGATGATAAATGTAATAGTTACAATTATATATCTATTATAAATCACAAATAATAATAGTGATAATGATAACCTACATAAAATGAACGTAGGCAACGATTGTTATGTTCTACTTCTAGAACTCGACTTTGTGTGAAATGTATTTTAAAGTTTAGGGGATTTTAGATAAACTTCATGAAAATTTAGTGGCTAATACTAAATATTAATAAATTCTAGGGTAGTTTGTGTAAAAATGTTAAAAAGCACCCACCCTTGTTTTATCATCTTCTTTACACGTTTTTATTTGTCTTCTTCAAAGTAATTAAACTACCATGAAACTTGAGTTATAAAACCTCAATTTTCATTAAATTAATCTCTATTTAAAACATAAAATATTATTGTAATACATGTTTTATTAAAAGTATAACTTAGTATGATTCAAAATTTGGTGCCCCATAACATCACTCCGCTTGCACCTGCTGGCTTTATTCCTGAAATTTTTTATGGTGTCACCATTCAAATTTCTGAAAAGTTTACACTACTCTGATCAAATTCGGACCAATTGACTGGTGGCCCGTGCCACCGGTATTTGGTATGTGGCTCCGCCACTGAGAGAGAGAGAGAGAAGCGTTCATATGAGAACGTTCTCATTTTTAAGTTTTGTGAGAACACTTCTGGACCATTCATTTAATTAATGTGAGTTTAATATAAATTAATTAGTTTTTGATATTAAAAGGGCATTAATGGAATTTTATGGCGCTAACAGTCTTCATTCTTTAACTGCTTCTCCTTATTAATTGGGATTGTTCAAAACTGCTTGCAACATCTGACAATGAAAAAGAGGCGACAACACCCTTTTCATTATTATATTTTTTAACATTAATTATTAATTATAAAGATAAATTTATATCAATTTTATGCACGATGGATCAAGAGACCTTGTTTACCACCAATGTTTATTAGTCACACGAGGAAAATTAAAGACTATCTGGTACGACTTTATATTGTTTCAGATGCATCCAAATGTAAATCAGTTTATGGTTACGTCAACCGTTTTTATGTGTAAACTATGTTGTTATGAATGCTTCATCATCCATATATGAATATGAATGTATCGTTTGAAAACTTGATTTATGGATACTTATCACAATAATTTTTGTTTGGCGCATCCCAAGTCTTGAAAGTACGCAGTCTCGATTGATGTATATATATATATATGCATCCTTGAGTACTCACTGAATGCATATACCACATCTGTTTCCATATATACAATTGATGCATGTTACATATAAGATGTGTTTTGAATTCAAAAATAACTATAAACTGAATTTTTTACACGAATTGTTTGATGAAAGGGTAAATATATTATGATGTTCGGATGAAAAGACTATGTTGGTAAATCTATTTTAGAGATTTTATAGGATATGCCTTAGTTTTAGTAGATGACAAATACTTTTCTTACCCCTTGCAAGGTTAATCTAATGAATGGTTAAGAAGTGTTCTCACCAAACTTTAAAATGAGAACATTCTCATGTGAACACTACCCGGGGCAGGATCAATGAGGAAGTAACCAATCGGGGGGAAGCGGGGGGAAGCAAAAAAAATTTTTTCTCGTTTTTTTTTGGAATTTTTTTTCCCGGCATCAAGATCACACGAAAATATGAACATTTAGAAAAGACACTTCGTGATGAATATTATTATTTAGGCGGGAAAACGATCGACAAAAATAACATGTAAGATAATATTGTTCGTGAAGAATGTGAACGTTTTTTTTTTCCTTCATGTTTTGTGAAGTAAAAGCTAGCCCGATTTAGAGTTCGGTGTTTTGGGTTTATTCCATAAAACCAAAACACCAAACCTTAAACCCTAAACCCTAAACTCTAAACCGTTCGTGTTAAAAACTCAATCTAAATCCTAAATCTAAACCCTAAACCCTAAATTTCTAAACTCTAATATCTAAACCCTATAAACCCTAATATATAAACCCTAATATCTATACCATAATAGCTAAACCTCAACATACGCTCGAAAAACACGATAATTGTTATATATTACTTCTTCGAGCGTTTTTCCGCCAAAATAAAAACATTTATCACAAAGTGTCTTTATTAAATGTTCATATTTTCATCTCATCTATAATGTTCGTGAACAAAGTTTTTTCAAAAAACGAAAAAAAAAGAAAGTTTTTGCTTCCCCCACTTCCCCCCGATTGGTTACTTCCCTCTTGATCCTACCACTATATATATATATATATATATATATATATATATATATAGGGTGAGGATCCATGGAGAACTTGGGTAGGGAGAGAACCTACCTACCATATGCACCTATTCTTTGGAAAAAAAAATTTCTAAAAAATTTAAAAAAAGAAATGTTCGAAAAAAATATTTTTTGCTGGAAAAAAACAAATTTTGAAATTTTTTTAATTCCACGTCAGCCAGACTGACTGCCACGTCAGCACAGGCCGACACGTGGCTCAGTCTGTGCAGACGTGGCAGTCAGTCTGCTGACGTGGAATTAAAAAAATTCTTTTTTTTCCGAATTTTTTTAAAAATTTAGCCCGATTTAGAGTTTAGGGTTAGGGTTTAGTGTTTTGGGTTTAGTCCCTAAACTCAAAACTCTAAACCCTAAACCATAAACCCTAAATTCTAAACCGTTCGTGTTAAAAAATCAATCTAAACTCTAAACCCTAAATTCTAAACCCTAATTTCTAAACTTTAATTTCTAAACCCTAATTTATAAACCCTAATTTCTAAACCCTAATTTATGTTTAGGATCGTATAAGTGTTCTTTTTACATCACTTTTAATTACTCGAATTTATGTGCCATTGTTGAACAGGTTGTGTTTGATTGTGATTCGAGCCCAAATAGCATATAATATGATGCTAATATGGTAGCTCGAGTCATATTACAGGACCCATTGGGCATGCACTTTCAAGTAGTTTCTTAACTTATAATTTAATAATAACTCCATACAAATATATGGTATACGTTTGTTGTTGAAGTTAGGTCTTTTGGTTGTTGGATTCTGATTTGCTAGAGGTTTGTTCCACTCTATATGATTGCGAAAGGTGTTACTCTGTGATATTTATATGTACCTGATTAAAAAGTCTTAAACTGACAATCTAGTAGAAACATATCAGAAATTTTAGAAAATACTTATACACCTTACTTCTCTAAATCAATGTTATTGTAAAACTAAACTTTCAATAAAAAATGCGTACTTTTTTTTGTCAAATAAGTTACAGTAGCTTAATGTGTTAGTTCTTAAGCAACAACTTTTCTAGATGAAAATGGGCTAGGGCACCACCCGTTCTACCCGAAACTCTTGGTGATCACGTACCGGCAATTCGGCAAAGGCATCTAACTCTGCTTCGTAAATACGACCATATGATTATGATTTGCAGAGGGCAGCCAACAGTTACTTTTTGGTATCTATGTTTTCACAATGAATTGTGTAGTAGTTGGTTTATGTTTATATACTTAATCTTTACATGGAGTTTAAAGCCTATAATAGTTTATCTGACTCGTAAGTCCAACCTTGTTTACACTTATAAAGTAATGTTGTTTTGATTTGTCGGTGTTGCAGTTGATATAAAGCAGTGGAATGAGCTTTTGCGGTTTATTATCAAAAATTGAAGTGCGGATCTTATTAGCAACATGTGTTTTTGAAATTTCAGGTGATATGCTATCCCCTTGTCTAATAGACTTATAAACACCATTTTACCCTTGTAGGTAATCTCAATGCAATATATATATATATATATATATATATATATATATATATATATATATATATATATATATATATATATATATATATATATATATATATATATATATATATATATTAGATTGTTCTCTAGTTATTGAACCATTGAAGCTAATATCAATTTACTCGCGCCTAAGTATATACAAATAATCGACCTTATGTTTTCCAACATGACAACATTATATAGTTCCTTATATTTTCATGCCACGAAACTTGTATACTTCTAACACCAAATCAACGAACAGAAGGCCACTTGTCTCTGTACATAGTCGAACCACTAGGCAAGCTTTGTGTCACCTAAAAGCTACATGGACCAAGTTAGAACCATAGTTATAAAGATGAGAGTTATTGTTTTTTATTTTAGGGGGGTCTCATATTCTGCAATATGGTGGTTAAAAATAGAGGAGACTGTACCTTAATACACCGACGAGTATTTAAAATATTTTAAAGCTCATGGATCAAATCTTCTATATTCATCCATTGCCTTGGGGAAATCCGCAGAGCATGACACTCCAACTTTTAATGTTGAAGTCATACATTTCTTTATCTTCTTTGCATGTTCTACTGCAATTCGCCTAGAAAATGTAGAAGATCAACATCAATAACGTAACACTGGTGAAGTAGTCTTGCAAGCTCATGTAACTCAACTTTATGAAGACTAAGCCCTTCCTTAAAGATTTCCTTTCTTGGCTTTTTTCGTGTCATCATCTCTATCTCTATCATTAATATCCGAAAACTGTACATGCCCCTGCTGCTTGTCATCCAATTCCCGAGCACATACTTTGCAAGTTATAAGCAATTATTTCAAAAAAGGTAATGTCACAAGTACATATGAGATTGTGGGAATTGAATAACTTGAATTTAATCTGGAGGTGCATTGTCTTGAGGTTCACGACGATCTTTTATCTAGATACTCGAGAAAATCATGGGACTTTCTTGCTTATATTGTTAAAAGATCATCATGAGTTTCAAGATGATCTTTTATAAAGGATACTTAAGGAAGTCGCTGCCGAGATAGTGAAGTACAGAGCTAGATATGTGTGCAAACGCTAAGATGAGATTATTAAGGAGCGAATATCGGGTGTGCTTCGACACCTTATTATCGAGACACAAGATGGATGTAAGAATGTTCATTTTGTGAACATAAGAGATGAAATCAGTGCTCGTTTGGTAGTGATGGAAGGTCTGCCGAGACATAGACCACTCTAGATATAAAAAGATAGCAAGGTCTAGATTAATGGGTTCTCGCTTATCAGAGATCTCGAATATAGTCCGGTGACAGAAGTGTCTGGTGAGGCTTGGCAAAGACCAGTAGATATTAAATATATACAACAACAACAACAACAACAACAACAAAACCCAATCCCGCGCCTGCGGGGTATGGAGGAGGTAAGATGTAGACAATCCTTCCTCTACCCTAAACTAGAAGAGAAGTCGTTTCCTTTACCACGAGTCGAGAAAAGGAATTCTCCACCCATAGGAAAGGGAAATTCATCCCCCTCTCTACTCCAGGGTAGAGAGATTGCTTCCGTGAGGACCTCCGGCTAAAAAGAAATTTTTTTTTTTTAAAAGATAAGTTAAAAAAAATAAATAAATAAATAAATAAATAAAAAAATAGAAAAATAAAAATAAATAAATAAAAATATAGATACATAAAAAAAAAGAAAAAAAAAGAAAAAGGGGAGACGCCATGAAAATGGTAGAATCAATTTAGATATTAAATATATCTATTGTATATATGGCAATGAGTTCCTGCTTAGGAGACATCAAATATGGTCTGAGACCCCTCTTATAATTTGATCACCAAGAAGGATTATTACTTTCTCTTGATCTACAACATATAAAGGACATCTCGGGTATCAGTGTGAATTATCGATTACATACGACCGATTTAAAAAATAGGTGTAAAGTGATTCATGAACTTTATGGATCTATCTGTCTGAGGGGAGATACTTATTTGTGGAACATCATAATAAAAATAAATCACGGATCCGTTTAATATGCATCATAGAAAGTGTTATTGGGATGAGCTAGTTTTGGTTTAAGCTTGGTACATTTTTTGGAATATGTACTATCGTGAATTTCTACTATCTATGAATACAGTAAAAGAACGGTTTCTAGTTGCATTTACCTTTATTGGACCTTGATCCAACAAACACTATGTACAATCTTGTGAAAATGCGTGATCGACCTTTTTTTACTTTGTTTCATCAATAATACGTGATGAAAGCGATGTGGCTTAGACATGGTTTCTCTAAGCCGTGCTTCCCCATAATTTGTTATCGTTGAATTAAAATAATAAGTAGAAACAGTCGGTCACCTATTTGCATAAAACTGGAATGGGTGTTTGTTGGATCAAGCCAAATAAGGGTAATTGCAGGCTTGCAGCTGAACCAACTTTAATTTTTGTATCCATAGATAGTAAAAAATTCACCATTGTACATATTCAAGAAAATATATTTGGCTTGAACCAAAACAGGCAAATCCCAATAACACATTCTACTACGATCTATATTAAGACGGATCCTCATTTGTTTCCATTGTGATGTTCAACTAATAAGTTTTTCCCTTCAAACAGGTGGTCCATAGAGAACATGAATCACTTTGTATCGTTCTTAAGTTTGCATATGTAAGTGATAATGCACATTGATACCATGGATGTCCTTTAGAACAAAAAAAATAATATTCGTGATTAATTATATAAGTAGAGAGGTCCTGACCATGTTCAAGGTCAAGCAAGAACTCATTGGTTCATGTGTTTATTCGGCCGTTATATTCTATATCTAGAGTGCTCTGTCTCTCTCGTCGACCTTTGGTTACCAGACAAGCATTCTCTTATGCGCAAAAAATCAATATACTTACATATATCGCGTGGGTTGATAATGAGGTGTCTAAGCTCACCTATGCTCGTTAATAATCTCAAACCAACGTTTGCATACATATATAGCTCTACACCTTAGTATCTCGGTCGAGACTTTACTGAATATCTTTAGTAAAAGATTGCCGTGAACCTCAAGATCATATTGTAATTTTTATGTTTGGTGTTACTGTTCATTTCTGACATTATTGTAATTATATTATTGCCTTTGTTTAATTAGGCGGCTGAGTTATTATTAATATTTTTCCGCAGCAAATTGGCTTTTTTTAGCTAGTTTACTAATTACTAATCTCACAATCCCAAATATTGTACATTTTTATTTTTAGTTATTTTATTCTCAACCTTGGTTTTAAAATTTTTGTATGTGTTATATAATTTTTGATAAAATATGTGAATGAACTAGGTTTTAAACGTGATTTCATTGGTATAATTTTCATTTTCATCAATTATTATATAACACAAACAAAAATATGTTAAAAGTTAACAAAGAAAAATTCTCAAGAGTAAAAGTGGAACAACAGCGGACTAATTACTATCACTAAATATAAAAATAAAATAAAAGAAAAGGAAAATAAAATAAAAGAAAAATAACTCCGAGAAAAAGGAAAGAAAAATGTTACGGTTGATAATTACTAATTACTAATGATTTCCAATTTCTAGGTTTACATACTTCGGTTCAGTTCTATAATATCGAATCATGGTTTCTATCTTTTTTCCTTAGGGTTTTCATGAACACCGATATATTAAAAGTTCATGATAACTAAATGTCTTCCGTGATAGCATGTATCCTAGGGTTTTAAACATGATGAAACTGGAGTTGTCTTCTTTGATCCTGAGAGGGCGAGTAATCCAACACATACTCTACTGTATGTAGCCCATCCCTAGCTGTTTCCAAACCTTCGTTGGCCACCCCCAAGATTCGAACATGAGACCTCTTGCAAGGATGTCAGGGACCGAACCACTGTGCTATCTTTAACATCATATGGAGTTGTATAATTTTTTTTATTTTCTTTATAGATTATTTTATAGAGGGGATCAAAGGAATCTGCTAATATACTATTGGACTAGACAAGTAGCATTGTAGTTTAATACTAATTTAGTTGATGATCCTTTAGATGTTCATCTTCAACAATTATATTCTGGTTTTGCTCATTTGTTGGGTACCTGTGTAACTTCTACTACTGAATTATATGCATTTCCTTCTAATGTGTTGCTATGCTCTTCTAAAAGTAATTACCAAAACTTTAGCCTTCCGTGTCACATAATTGTTGGAATCCTACATCATTGAGTGTTGGAATGAGCTTTCAAGGTCCCGCTGTCTGCCCTATTTTTTACTCTAAACTTTACTTTTCAATATCAAGATGTGTTTTGCTTTAAATAGGTGTTGGATCTGTATATGAAACCTTTTCCAATCCGAAAAAATGCACGATTTGTTCTCAGCGATGAGTACGAAGACAGAAAAAATGAGCCATTAGAGCTCTCGAAAAGGCATCAATCTTCATTACTGGAAGGAACTAAGTTCCCAATTACTAGGCTATCTTGGGATGGTTAATACTTCTAATGTAATATTTTTTTTTTAATTTGTTGGTGTTGCAGCTGATATAAAGCAGTGGAATGAGCTTTTGCAGTTTATTATCAAGAAATTGAAGTGCGTATCTTATGATTTGCAGTTTATTATCGCCAAGAAACTAAAGTGCGTATCTTATGATCAACTTGTGTTTTAGAGCCCGAACTTTCAGGTGGATATGCCCATTTCCTAATTTCATATAATTAATACAGATACAGAATTGTACTCAAGTTATCAAGTTATTGTACTCAAGTCCGTCTTTTGTTCTTCGCTTGGTTTCGTTCCTTGTACTTTAATGTTATTCTCAGTTTTCGTTTCTTTATATTTTCTGTGGTTTTTCGGGGTGTTAGGGAAGTTCGCTTATAGATAGTTTTTGTTCAGATGGTTACTTTCTAGGTGCGAGCTTCTCCGTTTTTCCCATGTCCATTTGTATTCCCTGTTGAGTGCATTTTCTTTTGGAAAACAACCCCGTTTCTATATGAGTTTTCGTTATTTTCGCCGGAAAAAAATTTTATTGAACCATTGATGCTAATAATATCAATTGACTGGCGCCAAAGAATATACAATTAAACTACATAATGTTTTTCCAACATGACATCATTATTTGATTCCTTGTATTTTCACAGCACAAAACTCGTACGAACATGAGGGCCATCTTCTAGTACGTAGTTTGACCTCAGGGCAATAGTGGCTTTTTGGCTATGACATGCACCACCATCCTTTTTTGCACATCCCTCAACTCCACAATGAAAGTTTGGTGTTACCCATAAAAGGATAGCTAGATGGAGATTTAATATTTGGTGGAGATACACATTTTTGCTACATGGGGTTTTAAAAGAAGAGAACATGGTACCTTAATACGTTGAAGAGTACAAATGGACCACGTCTTCTATATTCATCCGTTGTGATGGGGAATCCACAGAGCATGACACTCCAAGTTTTAACGTTGAATTCATACATTCCTTTATCTTCTTTGCATGTTCTACTGCAAGCCCATGTAACACAATTTATGAAGGCTAAGCCTTTCCTTAAAGATGTTATTCGTTGGCTTCTATCTTGTAATTACCTCCAGTAATAATATCCCAAAACTGTACATGTACATATCCCACTTCTTGTCATCTCATTCCGGAGACCATACTCTGCCAGTTATAAGCAAATACTTTAAAACAACGAAGCGTGGTATGTTATGAATAAGGATGTTTCAAGATGTTTATTTAGTGATGCAAACCCGAGGTCTAGAAAGAAGGAGAACGAGACTTTAACTTCGGGTGATTATAAGCTTAAAGATAACATTGACGACTTAGATTACGGAGACGCAATTCAAAACTTGTTTATGGGTCCTCAAGATGGAAGAGATGACGGCTCATCGGTAATCGGGAGAGGAAATATGTCCGCGGAGGCTTTCAAGGCATTCGATGTTATGATGACAAGGTTGGCCGGGGAGAGCGTGTCGGGTGACGGATCCGCTAATGTGTTATCATACAACATTGAGAATCGGTCCGGTAAGAATTCTTTGAAACAAACAGTCAATGGAAAATTGAAAAGGGCGGGTCCTCGAGGTTGATTGCTGTGGTCTGTCTTGTTTCTTCGGTTGGTTTCATTTATTGTATTTCCGCGTATGTTTCGGTTTTTGATTAGTTAGTTTGTTTGTAAGGTTTTTTCGGAATGTTAGGGAGACTCGTTTATAGATAGTTTTTGTTTAGATGATTGTTTTATAGGCGCGAACTTCCCCGTTTTCCCCTGCCTTTTTGTTTCCCTGTTGAGGGCGTTTTCCTTTGGAAAACGATATCGTTTCTATATGAGTATTCGTTTTTTTCGCCAAAAAAAAAAAAAAAAAAAAATTTGTTCCTCTAACCCTAATTGAGCTATTATGGTTTGAATCGGTTCCAAGAGTTCGAGCTAGACCGAAATCTCCAACGTGGGGACCATATCGTCATCGGGTAAAATGTTGCTAGGCTTTACCTCACAGTGAATGATGGGTTTTTGGCAAAGATTGTGAAGATAATCAAGTGCATTTGGCGACATCGAGGAGAATGTTTATTCTTTGAAAAAAGTTGAACGTAAATAGCGCCGCACTTGAATATAGGCAATCATGTAAACTCCCATTGGGCATGAACTCGTACACCAAAGCTTTATAGTCATTACTATGAAAGTCTACGGTTGAACATG
The DNA here is from genome assembly GCF_046630445.1 of Rutidosis leptorrhynchoides. Taxonomy (NCBI): domain Eukaryota; kingdom Viridiplantae; phylum Streptophyta; class Magnoliopsida; order Asterales; family Asteraceae; genus Rutidosis; species Rutidosis leptorrhynchoides. The sequence goes on from NC_092334.1 coordinate 446,172,889, forward strand.
AAGTTATTATCGTTAACAAATTCCGGTGTCACATTTTATAGCCAAAGCCACCAAAGCTTTATAGCCAATAGTTTTCCATGTTTCACACTCAGCCATGAAGCCTTTGTGAGCTCTATTTTGAAGATGTCAAACCTTGATTGCAACAAATATGCCATCATGATCACGGGTTCCTCTATAAACATAGCTGAACCCACCCTCACTAATTAAATTGGTTTTCAAGAAGCCGTTTGTAGCCTTGAGAAGTTGACTGTAGGAAATTTTCATAACTCGTTCGTTCGTCGGCGGGATCATACGCGTTTGACCCTTGCTGTTCAACCAAGATGAGCACAAAACATGTTATGGTGAGAAGCGCGAATGTAATCAAAACGACTATTGCAAACAGAGGAAACCTACGTTTCTTTGTCTCCTTGCATATGGGTAACCCGAGCTCAACCAATCCGCTACAAATTCTACTATTCCATGAAACCGAGATCTCACTTGCATTGGAAAACAGTCCTACCACCTGTACCCCACCCTCGAAATTATTATACGATATGTTCGAACTAATTTGTTCCCAAATTAAGAATTTGTAGTTACGTTGTTGACAAAGATTACCAATTGATTGATTTGGGGGGAGAACTCCTTGAAACTTGCAGTTACCAAGTCCAAGATACTGATATTGTAATCTGCTACCGTTTCCGAGGGAATCAATAAACGCCATTTCGTCAGCTTCTCCACTTCCGAATAGGTTATACTGCAACGGTATACGATTTATGTATTTCAGTTATGAAAAGTCAACTATCAGCTTCCGGGTTAAATTGTTGTCATCCATTTAAAGACATTCCTTAACTAAATGTTAACAAGACGAGGGAACTATGCACCTATGAATAATAACCTGACCGGACCACTTTCACCCTTGATATCTAACTGTTCAGATTAAAATCCCCTGAAATTGATGACAACAATTTAAGCGGGAAGCTGACAGTTGACTCTTCAAAACTGCCTCCAAGTGTTTGATGAAAGTCCCCAAAGGTAGTGAAATGCGAAAATTTATATATTTTGGTTCGCAATAAAAGTATTTTGGCGCCGTAATCAAATCCCTCGTACGGAATCTCGTTTTATAGATATTGTGTATCGTTTTGACGCAAAGGTTTTTTTTTTTTTTCTTTCTTTTTTCTTTATTTTTTATTTTTAAAAGAAACTAGTGACATGATAATTAAGAGTAGGATTGGATAGCTTAGCTTGGTTTGAAGACTGTAGGCTTCTACAGTTTGACATATTTGGAGATTCAGGAATAGCCGTTTATAGAATGTCCAGGTTATATGTCATAGTTGCTTCTACAGTTTGACATATATGGAGATTCAGGAATAGCCATTTATTTCACCCACGCCCCTTTAATCGTTGTGTTTTTTATATTCAATTTGCCTTTATTCTATTAATTGGTATAAAAGTAGAGGTAAAAAAAATTGTAAATTGAAACGTGTAACGCCTTAAGCCGCTATAATCTCTTTCGCGGGTCTATTCTAGCTATTTGCTAGGATAACTCGTTTTGTTTTAATATATTGCTGCTGTTCTAAAAAAACAGTGTAGGAAGCATGTGAGGGCGAATGAGATTTAAGACGCTGTCATATTCTCAAGGGAGGCCCATAGGTACTCTTCCTCGATTGCGGGAAGTAATATTTCGTTCATTATTTCACGTTGAGTGTGCCGATGTCTGTGCTCGGAATCAGAACTTGCTATTGATCTACATTTTTGAAGGTGTCTTGCCATTCTAGGTTGTATAGATGACGGAAATGTTCTTTTACTCATTTTAATGTTATTTTTAGCCACCCGGGCACCACACACGACACCGTACCCGGGCTTCAACAAGCCGCACGAGCTACCAAGTCGCCCAAGCCACCCGGCTAGCACATCCGAGTCAATCACATGTGATTGTAGAAACCCAATCACATGTGATTGTAGAAACCCAATCACATGTGATTCTGCATTTCAATCACATGTGATTGTAAAACCCAATCTCATAATGTTTATTCTCATCCTCCTATTCATCCTCATAGTATGCACACCTCATAATGTCTGCTCCACCACCACCAACCACCACAACCAAACTCACCTCCAACTACCACCACAATCCACCATGGACCCACTTGAACTACTAAACTGAGGGCGACTCCATGGTGAGATGTGTTGAGAATGATCCAAGTAAATTTTGAATAACTTTAATTTTTATTTTTATTTTTTTGACAAATGTCTTTTAAATTGTTCCACATTACTTATTATAATTGTTAAAAATACATGTTGTTTTCACAAATTTAGCAGATATCATGCAAGTACATTATACATGGTCATAAGTATATTGAAATTATATCTTAGGGTAAAGATGGTGAGACAATCTAGGTTTGGCAACGACCACAAGTGGTTTAGCCAAACAAAGTTCTTCATGATGTTCAACAAGACTAATCGGCTCGTTATTCGGCATCTCCCAAGTGAATCCTTGAACCATTCTGGCTAACAACATTGTACTAATCGTCGAACCCAAAACTATACCAGGACATCCACGTCTCCCGGTACTAAACGAAATCATCCTCAACTCATCATCATAAAGAACCACTTCTTCATTTCCTTCTAAATGTCTTTCGGGGTCAAATCGCGTTGGATCGTTCCACACATCAGGATTCCTTCCCAAGCCACGTCGGCTAAGGAACACGTGACTACCCTCAGGTATAAAGTAACCAGCAACAGTAGTGTCCTCAACTGATACATGGGGTGCATTGAAAGATGCAAAAGGGTGTAGCCTAAAGGCCTCTTTGATGCATGCTTTGATGTAATTAAGGCGTGGTAGGTCTTGTTCTTCGACTAGTCGGTTGCGACCTACCACTTGGTCAAGTTCCTCCACGGCTTTTTTTAGTATCTCGGGTTCGTTCATCATCTCGGCCATCACCCATTCTGTTGCGTTAGAGGGGTTATCTATGCCCGCTAACATTAGTTCCTAAAATCGGGCAATACAGAGAAATTAATTAATTTGTTGCAAACATAGATTGAAATGTTGATATAATTACAAAATCAAATAGGAAGAATCTTAATTTAGCAATTTGTATCTTTACTACTACGTAAAATATAATTTGACGCGCCACTTGAAATGATTATCCTTGAGACCACTTCTTAGACTATTTGCAACGCGGTAATGAATTTGATGAAACTTGACGCCTATTTACTCGGCGTGAGTTTCCGACGAAGGGTGCCTCAGTCATATTTTTACGGAAGCTTGATACTTGGATCAACCAATCATGAATTAATAAAAAATATACTTTTGTTATTAATATATTTTTTCACTAAATTTTCAGTCAGATTTTATCACGTCACTATACAAATATTTGATAAAAAAAATTTGACCTTTTAAGTTAATAGAGATCAAATAAAGTAACAATAAAAAACTCAACAAAAACGCACTATTTACTTTTGACATCTCATAGTCAATGATACGAGCATGCAGAAAACAAAAATGACAGATTGAGGTGGCAACTTTTTGACATTTTCCAACGCCCACTGTGGGGCTTTAGTTTTGACAAGTTTGAGTCGCTAATCTCAGATCTAACGGGCTTCATAAGATTTTAACACCCAATTAAAAACTAGCAACTTAACCCTAATTAATTAATTAATTATTTTAAATCTGACTTTTAATCATATTTTGTCACATCATTTAAAATCTTTTCAGTTAAATTTAACATTCAAATTTGACACCTACCACAACACACAGATTTTTCTCTCTTCCAAAAATTACAATTTTTGACTTCACGTTACAACTAAAAATTATCAAGGTAAGAAATGGTCTATCTAACGCGACTAGTGTACACTTAAAGTAGGGTAGAGTTGTTTTATACTTTCTTCTGTTTTGATACACAGTTTTGCTCGTACGTTATGCAAAATTCTCAATGATAATAACTTAATTAAATTAACCCTTATTAGCTTGCCACTTATAGTTATGAATGTTTCGAATCGGGCTATATCTATCTGGATCCAGTCAATTCAAATATCTAAAATGAAAATCTTATCAATTAAAAAGGAAAGTGAAAATAGTGATGGATAGTGAAAAGTCTTACAATAATCTGAGCTTTGATCTCTTCTGTTGTAAGCTTAGGGTTTTCATGTTTGATAAAAATATCAAGTACATCATCTTTTTCTGTTCTAATGCCATCTTTCCACATCTTGATCCTTTCATCGATCAACGGATCATGATAACCACGAACAACTTTAAGCGCATCCCGCATCATCTTTTCATGGCCATCAAAATCAGTCTTCCCTCTCAACCAAGGGATGAAATCAGTGATCGAAAATGCAAAAAGATACCTAAGAATTACATAAACAGCTTCAATATGTTTAATTTCTTCTTCACCCGGCCCTCCATTAGCCATTCCTTCACCAAATAATCGTGTACCAAAAACCATATTTCTCATCAAGTTCCCACAAAAATGTTGGCCAACCATTCGAATGTTTACTAATCCACCATCTTCACTTAATTTGTACAAGTATCTAACCAAATGATTGGCTTCTTCGTCTCGTTTAGGACGCAACCATTTGAGTATTGGTGCCGCGAGTATGTCATGCTTTAGTATTTTTCTCATCTTCTTCCATTGGTCCCCAAAAGGGGACACAATGGTGGCACGATAACCGTTACTCATCAAATGAGAGGACAAGGCTTCGGGTCTTGAAGCGAATACTAAATCTTGTGTTTTTAAAAACTCGCAAGCTATGTTTGTGGAGCTAACCGCGATAACATGGGTAGATGATCCTAGTTTGATGCAAAGGATTGGGGTGTTGTACTGGTCCATGAGGTTGTGGATCCACTTGGAAGTTGGTTTGTTTAGGAGCATTTGGATGATGCAACCAACGAACGGCAAAGGGTATGGACCAGGCGGTAGAGGGACGTTCGTGTTGCCTGACGGCTTCGTTTTAAGATGTTTTAGGATGAGGAGGATTGAGGAAATGATGATAGGTATGATGGCAGGAGGTAATAGATTTAGCCAACGTAAACTTGTTGATAATGAATCTTGAAACATGTTGAGTATTGTATACAAGTTATTCATGATTCGCAGTGCATAATTGGTAATCAATCTTTCTATATATATAGGGAGTTATTATTATTATTATTATTATTATTATTTTTTGACTAAAAACTTTAACAGCTTCATCGAAAACTCGCAACAAAAATACAAACAAAGGCAACGAGGCCCACACAAAAACAAACATCCACTATAAAAACCTATCGAGCTAAACAACAAAAAAAAAAGAAACCAAAATACTAAACAAGTTCGAAAGGAGGATCAAGCATCATACAAAAACAACCGAATCATGAAATATCAAAACCTTCATCGTTAACATTTCAAATTACCTCTCTTCTTAACCTTAAAACCTTTTCTCACAATTTGTTTCGGAAGCGTCTTCGAACTAAGTAATTTTCCTTCCACCCTAATACAACCTTTAAGCTCTTTCGCCACCCCTTCAAGAAAACTAGAAGCAATACCCGAAGTCTTACCTACACGTTGACCCAACAAACCTGGCCCAGTCTCGTCCCTACTTCCAACCCTAAGCCCAACCTCACAACCCATTTCCAATCCCTATCCATTCTGACCAAAGTCAACCCACGAATCATCATCATCATCCACCACTAGGCTGCTAACCGGGTGAGCAACAGAACCACCATTCACCACCACAGATTTAGGACTACGAACAGAACCGCCGACTCCGTTAACCAAATTGAAATTCTCTACAGCCACAACATCATCCTCAAAACTTAAACACCGAGCCCTTTTGCGACTGCGAAAATCATGAGAATCTAACGTTGTTTGAACCTTGTCCAGAGAAAAAGTAACTGAGGGTGATCGATCCACACCCAAACCTACACCTTCAAAAGACTTACACCCACTGTTTTTACCACCCGAAAGATGACCCGTCTTCACTCTAGAAGTAGACCCGATTTTAAAATTTCCAAACACCAAATTGCCAGAACTACGAGCAGCCTGCTCAGCCCGAACCGCATGACTCATCGGTACAATCGTATCAACCGTAGCACCCACATCAACATGATTACCAACACCACCCAAAACAGAGGAACCCAAACCAACCTCATTACCTCCTGTACAAACGTTTATCTCATGCATAAAATCACAAGAAAAAGAATGTACCTGAATTCTCTCCGTAGCTGAAGTGTCGGAGAGCTCGTTAACCCAAATCTGTCCTTTAGCAAGAGAATCAGAAATCAAAGACAGCGGGACAAACTCATGTATTTGCTTAACACATGAAGATTCAATGAAGCAAAAGACGATCCAATGCTTGATAAATCAGCCGATTGTTGAGCCACCTTCACCACCGTTGCTAGCTAATTCTTTATATTCTCGTCGGAAACATACCTGACCGGAAAACCTCTTAATTTAACCCAAACAAACCTAAAAAACTCGTTAGCCTTTGAAGAAAATGGAACCACCATCTCAAAGTCGGACCCCCAACCCAACGCTAGATTACTGGAATACGACTCCAAATCAACACATTTGACAACCGTGGAAAACGATCCTATCTTTCTAAAATTCAAAAAACGTCCTTTGCATTTGAGAAGAAACTCTTTAACCACGGGGAGAATTTCCACCACTTCGCCGACATGGCCGTCCAACATAGATAGGTTTTCCGAAGACACTAGAGCCATTCATCTCTTGATTTGACATGAAAGCATGAGCACACTGATCATAGGTGATGAAAGCAAATCTCCGGAATGACCACGATTTAATCTCCTTAATCATCCCAAATTACCGAAAGTATCCATAAGCAAATTATGTGAAATCCCATCTAACCTTCCAATAAAAATAGAATCACCCAACTGATTTGAGTTGTCAAACGCCACAGAGAAAGGCACTGAGAAAAATCGAACGGAAAATGGTGAAAGAAGAGCCCTTCCGAAAAAATAAACCACCGCCGGGGAAAGGAGGAAACGAACGAAATTGGTACCGGTGAAAATTGGTACCGTTGGGCACAACTCCCAGGTCAGAGAGAAACGAAAATCTTCAACAAAATTTAGTAAATGATTTGTACTGTAACGATTAGGGTTGTTGAGAAAGAGATAAAAGGTGATTTTAAAGGTTTAAATTAAATATGTTGAATGCTTGAATTTCTCTCCCAATTCATAAATATTTTTTCACATTTACTCTTCCTTCCCACCACCCTACACAACCATATCTCCTCCCTTTTTTCCCGGCATGTTTCCTTTCCTATCTCCCTTCATTAATTTTTTCTCACCTGTGACAACCTGGAAATTTCCAACCAAATTTAAACTTTATCTTTATATTATTCCGACACGATAAGCAAAGTTTGTTAAGTTAAATCTCAAGAATTTTAAACTGTGTTCATACATTCATTATAACGTCGACCAAATTCCGACGATTCACGAACCGTTATATATAAATAGATATGTATATATATGTATATATATGTATATATATATTATAACTTGAGAATATTAATAAAGTATTAGACGTATAATACTTTACACGAACGTATTTGTTATTTTTATTATTATTATTATCGTTATTATCGTTAAGATTATTATTATTATTATTATTATTATCATTCAAATATTTATTAGTATTATCATTAATATTATTATTATTATTATAATTAAAACTAATATTAGTAACATCTAGTTATTATGATTACTATTATTATTATTATTAATATGAACGCGATATAAAAGACGACTAAAAGCTATTAAACGAAGCGATTAGGAAATAATGAGTATGAGTATCATGATGAAATTAAGATATTGTAAGATATTGATTTAAAGGAAAAATATCATTTTCATTATTTTACTATTATTATTATTAAAAGTATTATTAATATTAAAACTATCATTTTTACTAAAATTATTATTTTTAATAAAAATATCATTGTTAATATGAAACATCATTATTATTATCATTTTAGTACTATTATTAATAAAAATTATCATTTTATCATTTTTAGAAAATATAATTATTGTTATTTTTATTAGTAGAATAATAATAATTATTACAAAATAATACAACTTTTACTTATTATTATTATTATCAATATTATTTTATCAAATAAATATGTGATACAAAGATATTTTACTACGTATAATATAATTACATTAATAATACCTATCATATTATTTTTATGATATTAAATGAACTTTATAAATTTTATTACTTAAGATATATAAAAGTATATTTTTATTATATAAATTTTAATATAAATAAAATTTTATTTATTAATAAAAGAACTATATTATTTACTTTAATAAAATCTGTTAAAAATATTTAAATATATAAAATGACTATATTTAAACTATATAATAATCATGTATAAATTTTGGAAGACATTTTGGTCAATATGACTTTTGTTGACTTTTGCATATTTAGTCTCGAGCATTAGGATTGTGATATACTACGACTTGACCTAAATTGTTAGACAGGTATTGATCAAACATATAAATATATATAATTAATATAGGTTCGTGAATCCAAGGCCAACCTTGCACTTGTTCAATGACGTCATATGTATTTTACTATAAAATACAGTATTGTGAGTTTTATTTGCTCCCTTTTTAAATGCTTTTGCAATATATATTTTTGGGACTGAGAATACATGCGCTGTTTTATCAATGTTTGACGAAATAGACACAAGTACTTAAAACTACATTGTATGGTTGGATTATTAAACCGAATATCGCCCCTTCAAGTCTGGTAACCTAAGAATTAGGGAAATGGCCCCTAATTGACACGAATCCTAAAGATAGATCTATGGGCCTAACAAACCCCATTCTGGAATTTGGAATGCTTTAGTACTTCGATTTAAAAAGGTGATTGCGATTGCCATTATATAGCATACTTGCGAGTATGCGGGGGATATTCTATATGCATTATGTTAATGTCGGTTACCAGGTGTTCATCATACGAATGATTTTTATTACACTTGCGAGTGTAATGTTATTTATGAAAAATGAGAATCTTGTGGTCTATTAAAATTATGAAATTGATGGATTATGATAAACTAATGAACTCACAAACCTTTTGGTTGACACTTTAAAGCATGTTTATTCTCAGGTATTAAAGAAATCTTCCGCTGTGCATTAGCTCATTTTAAGGATATTACTTGGAGTCATTCATGGCATATTTCGAAAGACGTTGCATTCGAGTCATTGAGTTCATCAAGATTATTATTAAGTCAATTATAGTTGGATGTATTATGAAATACTATGCATGCCGTCAACTTTAGATTTAAAGAAAGTTTGTCTTTTAAAAACGAATGCAATGTTTGTAAAATGTATCATATAGAGGTCAAATACCTCGCGATGTAATCAACTATTGTGAATTGTTTATAATGTATATGAACGGGTCCTTTTAGTTGGTATCAGAGCGGTGGTCTTAGCGAACCAGGTCTGCATTAGTGTGTCTAACTGATAAGTCGTTAGGATGCATTAGTGAGTCTGGACTTCGACCGTGTCTGCATGTCAAAAGTTTTGCTTATCATTTTTGTCGGAAATTACCTGCTTATCATTCTTAGTCTAGACACATCTTATTGCATTGATTGCATGAATAGTGTATAGAGAAAATTCATATCTTAGAGTATCTGCTAATTTATATTTTAGCGTATCTGTTACTGTAAACTTTGCCTGACATATTCCGTAAATTCCTCCGTAATCTACGAAATCTTTTACTCTATATATATAGATATTCTGTGTAATTAGAATATCATCTGATAGCCAAAAATCATTTCATATCGAAAAAAAATTATTTATTCAATTGTACGAAATGGAATTCGTCATTAGTTCAAGTCCCTCGAATTCCGATATGGAATCCCACTCAAGCTCCGAAAGCAGTGTGACTGGAATGGATCAACCAATCAGCCATCATCTATTTTAGATGAATTGGGGATGGGTTCGTAGTCTCCTCAATCATTGGAGACAAGAAGAAGGCGATCATTTCCATCCTCCACATTGCCCTCTTGGCGAAGACCTGAAGCACTTACCGGCGAACATGTCCGAAACATCATTTTCAGTCTCATTTCCAGAGTATCTCGTCACGATTATATACTACATCAAATTCTAGATTTTATTTATCCGTTCGTCCGAACCGACAATCACCCCGGTGTAATAGAAGAAGTCAACGAGCTTCGCGCTCGGGTAGTGGCTTTGGAGAATATGGTGCAAAGGTTACAAACACCAGCAGCAGCACCAACAGCATAACCAGTACTACCATCATCAACGCCAACAGTACCATTACCACCCCCAACCACAACCGCGTCGTAAACCTCAACTTTACAATCTGTCCCATGAGCACCAATGTCATACGCCCTGTAGATACTAAGGAATACCAACAACAACAAATGATGAAGTGTTGATTCATAACTTCATTGGAGAAACACTCCGCGGTGATTATGCAATCTCTAAAGTCTTAGAGATTATCTATTTTAACCCTAACCATAAATCAGACGAGTGAATCAAAATGATAGAAGGAAGAGTAGAAACCCTGACAAGAATGATGTGTGATTTATAAGCTAGACTTATTTTACCAATAGCATCAACAGTACCGTAGCATCACCATCACAGTCAGTGCCGTCAGTGTCATCAGAATCAGTAGCACCTATAACATCACAAACTCCGTCAGTTCAAGAATCACTGTGGACATCATTACGAATCAATAACGCGTATATTGTATCAACGAGTTATGAAGTATTAACTCACTCCCTATGAAGAAATTATATGTATATTTTATATATATATATATAAATTTTGAGATCAAAATAAATCTTTCCATACTAAGCTATTATGTGTGAATCTTAATTACTCGGTTAATTCATATTACTAATATGCAATGAGGTACGTCCTTCGTCCGCAACTTAACCATCGTTAACTACAATCTCTATTTTAATTCAATAAATTTCATCTCATAATAAAACAAGTGTATTAATCAAATATATGTTTGATTTTACACTTTCATCATCGATGTACTCGAAACTTTTCCAAGAACATCATTCATACCTTGCGAAGTTCACAAGAATTTCACGAAAACCAACATCATGCATCAACAAATAACAAAGTATTGATTCATAATATCATTGAAGAAATACTCCGTAAAAGTTATGTAATTTCTAAAGTTCAGGGATTACTCAATTCTAGTTTCAACCCTAAATAAAATGAGTTTAATTTAATATTAACTCATTAAATCTATGTTACGTCTAAAGAAAATATGCACATATATATTTTCATAAAGACTTTAATCAAATTCTTTTATACAAAATATTAATTGTGAATTTTTTTTTAACGGGTAGGTAATACCCGAGAGATATATAAATTCACAATTAATATGTTACATTCTTCGAATCTGATTCAATAATCATCAACTATACTCACTATTTTCTCAACAATATGCATTCTTTCATAAAAATCAAAATAACCATACTCATTCAAATTCAATTACATATTCTGATTTTGAAATCGCAGAATTCAATTCAAGATATAACCGGTATCATCACTCTTAGATTCCTACATCTTTCAAAGTTATACTTTGACTTCAAAACTGTGCTAGAACATCATATGTATATTAACGATTACAATCTGTGTTCAAACCCTCCGAAATTCCTGAAGACACTTCAAATAATGAACAATCGAGATGATGATCCAACTACATGTTACCCACAGTTATGTACCTTAAAAACTTATAAAACCAAAGTCATAGTTTAACACGTATTCGTGTCAGACCCTTTGGCATTTATTAGCTAAAATGACTTTTCAATTCCTTTCCAAAGTAGTCAGTTTTGTCACAGCTCCAGCAAGTCAACTTCGACTTTTCAGTCGAAACAACCTTATTATAACCTTGATATATACGTCGCCCTTTCGCCATCGTTACCGGGGAACCATTTATGTTCCATCACATTAGCAATAAACTTACCAACAACTTCACTGATTTTTGATTTTTCGAAAAATCATTATAATTATCAAAACCCATCATTTACCTATCTGCATCTTGTAATGAGAATTGCTATATGAATCATTGGGAAATAGCAATCAGTATTTTAAAATCTCGCAGCATGTCGACGCCAACAGTTATACATATAACGTCTATCTCCTGGACTTACATACTGTGAATGTGAAGTTTCTGAAAAACACCCTGAACTGCGAACTAGTTCTCGAAATGCTGATGAAGCAGCAAAAACTATAAACAACTTTAACAGTAAAAAGTTGATGATAAAGAGTAGTGTGTTGGCAAAAGCTCAGAAAAAGTAAAAGTAAATAAAATCCTCCGGTGGTAAATGAAAGAGAAGAATAACAGATATGAAGGTTAGGAGTATATCAAGAATCAGAACTGGATGAAGCATTTCACAATATTTTGAAGGTATGAAATGAGGAAGAAGATGTAGAAATGGTGAGAATAAATGAAACGGAAGTGGTCAATTTATAGCGAAATATCGGACACAGCAATCGAGGCAGATTACACATTTAATCAAAGAAAATCCAAATTTCCGCAATTTCCAAAGAATCAAATCTTATTTAGATTATGAAGATTTTCTATTCCTTAAAATCCGGAAATAAATCGTTATTACGTTAATAAATAATACGAATCTCTATAACTTCTCTCATACGCTTCGAATAATTGGATTGTTTTATCCATAATTATTCAACGATGATACAATTCTATTTATCAACTCATATTCGTCATAAAAACATTTTATTGTTAGTCATGACGACCTCACTCAAATTTCGGGACGAAATTTCTTTAACGGGTAGGTACTGTGATGACCCGGAAATTTCTGATCAAATTTAAACTTAATCATTGTATGATTAACATTTCTGACACGATAAGCAAAGTCTATGAAGTTGAATCTCAAAATTTTGAACTATTCAATTACCCTTCGATTGTTCTCAACGATTCGCGAACAATTATATGTAAATAGATACATATGCTATAACTTGAAAACATAACAAAGTGTTATGAAAATGATACTGTGCATTAACCTTATTGGTTTGATTATCTGTTTGATATTTAGATAAGTTAACTAAAACGTTTAAGATGAACCAGTAAAACACTAATTTGCTACAGTATTTTCGATTTGCTATAGTACCCGAAAAGCTACAGTGTTTTCAAAAATCACTATTTGCTACAGTAAAAAAAACCTTTGCTGCAGTAAAAACTATTTTAAAATGTATTTTAACAAATAGCGAGACGTTGATTTATAGAAGTAAATGACCAAAACACTCAAATGTATAAATTATATTTCGAGTGATATAGTTTAGGGATAATTTAAGGCTATATTTTGACAAAGGTACGTATCCCAAAATGTAAAATGCAAGTTTTCTCAGTATACGAAAGGACGTTCGAAAAACCAAAATCGGGACAGAAGTCGAGTGACAACGTATGACTTATCGGAACGAAAATTACAAGTCAACTATGCACATGAATTTAATATAATATATAATTAATTATATAAATTATTTATTATATTTATATTATAATATTATGTTGACGAGGAAGAAATCAAAACAATGTGAGCTGGAAAAGGGATCCATGCGATCGCATGGAATTCCCTCACATTCCCCATGCGATCGCATGGGGTCTGATATCAGGCCACATTATAAAGCTCGATCGTTTCTGCCATTTTTTTTACTCAATCTATCTCTCGACCTCTTCTCTCATATATATATATATATATATATATATATATATATATATATATATATATATTATATAAATTATTATTATTATTATTATTATTATTATTATTATTATTATTATTATTAAGATTAATATTATTATTAATCTTATTATTATTAATATTATTAATTAGTATTATACATAAAATACTACGACGAGGTTATGAGCATGTCACTTTCAAAATGGTTTTCGAGCGGGATAGAGCTAAGGAAATTATGGGTTATTGCCAAGGAGGTTATGGGTAATGTTCGGGGGTATATTTATGAATCAAACCTAGTGTCATCTCCGTTATGTCTACGTACTTTCCTACAATATTGAATCTCAATATTGATACGTAAGCACTCATATTTTATCTTTTATATATTAATTGTGTATCCATGTCTAGTGCTCGAGTATATATATTTATACATGCTTGTATGCTAAATTTCGTCGTTAAACAGTTTATGATGAATCACGAATTAAATACATATGTTACTGGTAAAAGGTATATGATATGCATATTTTTGGAAAGCTGGCGAAAAATCAATGACTTTTCATTTAGATATCGAATAGTTTCGATGAACGGATTAAGAGATATGATCAACTGAATTATGATTGACGTTAATTGAAATTGCTTTTGAATCTGCAATTAAGATTTAAACAACTTGTTTACGAGATTGATAAAATGGATTTTTGAATATTACCAACCGAGTAAATGACTCCTTATATAAGGTATGTCTCGTTTTGTTGAACTATTGTCAAAATTGACTTTTTGAAACGACTTTGGATAACTTTTGTATGTTGATCTCGAGCATTAGGATTGTGATACACTATGACCAGACTTAGCTTGATAGACATTTATTGACCAACATATGTTCTCTAGGTTGAGATCTATGGTTATTTGGTAATCCGAGTTTCGGTCACATTTTGGTGAACGACTTTATATGCTGCTAAGGTGAGTTTCATTTGCTCCCTTTTTAATTGCTTTTGCAATCTATATTTTTGGGCTGAGAATACATGCACTTTATTTTAAACGTAATGGATACAAGTACATACTAAATTCTACACTGAGTTTGAACCGAAAATCCCTTAGCTTTGGTAACTAGTAACTGCCGGTTATAAGAACTGGTGGGCGCGAGTAGTAGTATATGGATCCATAGGGCTTGACATCCCCGTCTGTTCCAGGTATAGAAACCCTAGCCTGAACTATAAAACAGACGTATACTATTTGAGTTTAGTACACGTTGGATTGCGTGTATTGTACATGTTGGTTGCATGTATGTTAAAATAGGGGTACTTATTATAACGTTAAAGTTTAGTTACCAGGGTGCTCAATCTTGTAGAATATTTTGATAAACGTTTCTGGACGAAACAACTGAAATCTTGTGATCCACCTTTATATACAGATTATATAAAACTATAAAACTATGAACTCACCAACCTTTGTGTTGACACTTGTTAGCATGTTTATTCTCAGGTTTCCTAGAAGTCTTCCGTTGTTTGCTTATGTGTTAGACAAGCTATGTGCATGGAGTCTTACATGACATTTTTTTCAAGGAAACGTTGCATTCACCAAATCATCACCATGTATCTTATTTTGACTGCATTGTCAACGGAAGTATTATTGTAAACTATTATTTACAGTGATTATCTATATGTAGAAATCATCAGATGTCGAAAACCTTTGATTTAAATATTCATTTATGGTGTGCCTTTTTAAAAGAATGCAATATTTACAAAACGTATCATATAGAGGTCAAATACCTCGCAATGAAATCGATGAATGACGTGTTCGTCCATATGGATTTGGAGCGATCGTCACAGAAGTATTTAGCGAATATCTTACTCCTTACTTTAAAACTCTTGCGGACAATATTCTTCATCATCCTCTGATCTTAGATCTTCTAATCTTTCATTATAAATATCCTCCATATTTCTGAAGATATTTCCATAACTATTCTTATCTGAAATCATTTATCTCTTTGCGCTATCTATATTACATCAAAAAGGAAACTGTTTAGTTTCAATATTCTGTAAACCTTCGAGTTAAAATATGAATGTTTTTGAAGTAATGTTGGGAACTGAAGCATGAGTTAGTATAATATAATGACACTTGATCAACATGATTATATTACAGTAAGTCATGCTGAGTTTCTAAATGAAACGTGATGATTCACAGATCATAACATCATCATGTGCCATGTTACACGACTCTTGTATTCTACTTAAACTCTAAATATATCAAGAAAATATTTTCCTTGATGATTCGGCCTTTTTCGAGGTATTTTGGTAATTTGACAAATCAAGATCATACCATTACAATTCCCTTCTTAGAACATTAACTATGTTCATTTCAAAATCCATACCTACGAATTATGGACCATTATTCGCTTGACTTGAAGTCGGGAAGAGAAAACAAAAGCATGATGTAAGAGAAAATATAAAGCCCAACAACAATACAGAAATTACAAACCGTGTATATCAGTATGTATTGCAACGTAAAGACACGGGAGAATTAAAAATATTATAACCCCAAGGTAATAGTAAAAGTAAATAAAATCTTCCGGTGGTAGATGAAAGAGAAGAATGACAGATATGAAAGTTATGAGTATATCAAGAATCAGTACTGGATGGAGCATATTGATGAATGCTTTAAAGCATGAGTTGAGAGAGAAAGAATAGAAGATGTGAGTTGTAAGGGAACAAAAGAGGAGGATTTATAGTAAAATATCTGACGAAGAAATCTGTGACGACCCGGGAATTTCTGACCAAATTTAAACTTAATCTTAATATGATTTCGACACGATAAACAAAGTCTATAATATAGAATATCAAAATTTTTAAACTGTTTCATATATTCATTTGACCAACAATTGTTCCCGACGATTCATGAACATTTGTGTGTAGATAACATAGGTATATATATATATATATATATATATATATATATATATATATATATATATATATATATATATATATATATATATATATATATATATATATATATATATATATATATTATGAACTGAACTAATAAAAAAATAAAATATAGTTATTTGGATTTAAAATGTAAAATAATAATTAGAATAAATAAGTTACTATTAAAATAAATATATTTATATATAACTACATATATATTATTATAAATCTATATATAATTTCTAATAATAGATATTAACATATTGTGATATATAAGTATTAAATATTCAATAAATATTATTATATAGTTTAAAGTTAAAATATTATATGTAATTATAAGATAAAATATAAATGTTATTATCACCACTTCCATTATTATTATTAATGTTAATATTAATATTGGTACTATTAATATTATTGATTCTAATATAAGATATAAATATGTATATATATAATTTGTTAATTATAAGTTGTTATATTATTATTATTAGTATTACTATTGATAATAATATAAATATTATTATATTATTGTTAGTATCAATAATAATAGTATTATTATCATTATTCTCAATTATTATTAGACTTATTACAACCCTTAGTATTATTATCATTATATTAATATTATTACTCTTATTAATATT
Source organism: Rutidosis leptorrhynchoides (assembly GCF_046630445.1). Classification (NCBI taxonomy): domain Eukaryota; kingdom Viridiplantae; phylum Streptophyta; class Magnoliopsida; order Asterales; family Asteraceae; genus Rutidosis; species Rutidosis leptorrhynchoides. Next base: position 446,190,128 of record NC_092334.1, read on the forward strand.
ATTATTAATAGTATTATTATTAATATTAGTAATTGTGATTATTAATAATAATTATAATTATTAATTAATAGATTGAATTCTATAAAATCATGTGGATATGAACTAGATTATTGAATCTGTTTCATGTTGTTATCATACTTTGCTTGGTTCCAAAATTCGTACAAATCACTGTTATCACATGAACAAATCCAAAATCTGTGGTAAATCAACATACGATCATACTGTGTCTAAATTTGTTCCTTGCCACTAAAAATTGTACAAATCAACATACGAACATAAGAATCAAACAAATTTCGTTGGATGTCAATTTTACTTTTCTTGATTTTCTTCTGACAGAATAAAAATTTGTCGAGCCAATCAAGCTTTATAACTTTTCTTCTTCCTGGATTGATTCTATCTGTCCACATCTTCTTGAATATAAAACAATCGATCGTACCATGAGTTCTATTTCAATCAATCAATCGCACAATAATATTCGCTACTACAATTGTAAAAATAAAAACAAGAATATTAAAATATTAAGATATACATATATGTATTACTTACACACAAGCGATTGCAGAGAGATACTTAGGATTCATAAACAAACATAAATCACCATCGACAAATCAAGAGCAAAAACTCACCATCACAATAAACAATCACCACCACTCCTTACGATCAAACCACCATCAAGAACCCATCATGTCTCCAACATCACTTCATTAAACCACGACTAAATACAGAACCTGTTTCATTTGTTCAATTAACCAACTTCACTCCTTTTTCTTCTTCTCACAACCTTCGATCACCTTACTCCTTCAAACAATCATCATCACTACACCATCGTGATATATTCCATGAACCAAACCACCACCACCACCACCGCAACCTTCTCTCTCTCCCTCTCTCTTCATATTAAATTTTTTCTTCTTTTCTATTGGATTCGTAAACACCTCTGGAACCGTCACTTCACAAATTCTATTATTCTTCTTTTGATTTCTGTTGCATTCGAAACCAAAACAATCAATACTACTATCAAACCAGACTGCATAAGGTTATGCTTTTGTTAATGTATATCGCCTCTTTACAGCTCCTTACCCGTTTATATAAAGGCCACACGATTAGTTATAAAGAATGATTGATTCTTAGTGGGATGATAATGTTTATGGTGGGGACATTAGTGAAAACGAATCCATATTTGCAAGCTGGCCGAAAATGGAATTGAATAAAGAACTTTTGGTTTTCAATTACTTTTCGTGATTAAAGGCGGGACAAAGGAGACTAGTGGTCGACTAGTGCTGTTGGAGTTTTCCTAATTTTTTTTTATTTACCAAAAGGAAGTATGAAGTGGGGTCTCACGCAAGAGATGATAGAAAGAAAACGCATTGTGCTGCAAACACTACTCGTTTTTATTATTTATTTATTTTTTCTTTCTGTTGCCAACGGTTCTCATCACCGTACTCTTTTAATGGAACAAGGGCCGTATTACTTTATGTTCTAACCGACCATTTCATTACTTATTTTTTCGCTGCTGTCTTCTATCCAAAAGCCAACCCAAAAATGACACATATAACATCCAATACAAACAACATGCAATTGTTATTAGCCTTGCAAGTTTCAATTTTTTTTTTCTTTCTTTCCTGGATGGCCGACCAAAAAGCAAAGGGGATATTTAAAAAGTGTATTTGACAACTTGGTTAGATATATTATTATCTTACAGCAAGTGTAATTGTGCATGTAGGATATGGGGCTTGATGATCGATCATAGTGGGATACAAAGGATTCGCTGCATTTTTTTTTATTATCCTTTTGGGTCGTGAAAGGGTTATTGTTAACAGACTATTTGATAGCAACTTGTTGGGCCGAGTAGTTCAGTACAGTTGGGCCGAAACTGTAATAACAACGTTGGGCTGTGAACTTCTCTGTTGGGCCAAAGATGGCTGGGTCAGATTAATGGGAATGGCGAAGATGGTTAAAACAAATTAGGGTTGAATTAAAAGAAGAAAGTAATGACAGATGGATGGTAGGAAGTGTGGGTCTTTAAGCAAGAGGTCTCGGGTTCGAGCCCGGGCATAAGCATTATTTTTGGAACTTTTTCTTTGAGGTAGTTAACATATTACTCATTATTATTATTATTATTATTATTATTATTATTATTATTATTATTATTATTATTATTATTATTATTATTATTATTATTAGTAAAAGTATTACTATTATCATTAATATTATTATTATCATCATTATTACTTTTAACATTAAAATTATTATTTTTAACATTATTATTATTATTATTATTATTATTATTATTATTATTATTATTATTATTATTATTATTATTATTATTATTATTATTATTATTATTATTATTATGATTTTTATCAAAATTTATAGTATTATTAGAATTATCATTTAGATTATTATTAGTATCAGTATCAGTATTATTATTATCATTATTACTTTCATATTAACAATATTATTATCACAAATAAATATTTTCTATATAAGAGAATATTATTTACAACTACCTCAATACATCTAAATATATATATTAAGGTTATTTATATAAATATTTACATATAACAAATTGTTAATATAATATTAATCATATGTATAAATAAAACTATATAAACATTAACTATATTAAATATATAAGATATATAATTTAAGATATAATATATAAATTTATTCGATTACGATTATATGTATTAATATACATATAAATGATATAGGTTCGTGAATCTGAGGCCAACCCTGCATTGTTCAGTTTCGTCGTATGCTTAATTTTTACTACAAAATATCGTATGGTGAGTTTCATCTGCTCCCTTTTTAAATGCTTTTGCAATATATATTTTTGGGACTGAGAATACATGCGCTGCTTTTATAAATGTTTTACGAAATAGACACAAGTAATCGAAACTACATTCTATAGTTGGATTATCGAATCGAATATGCCCCTTTTTATCATGTCCGATGTGAGTCCCGGAATGATGGGGATATTCTATATGCATCTTGTTAAGGTCGGTTACCAGGTGTTCAATCCATATGAATGATATTTTTGTCTCTATGCATGGGACGTATATTTATGAGAAATGAAAATGAAAATCTTGTGGTCTATTAAAATGATAGAAATGATTATTTATGATAAACTAATGAACTCACTAACCTTTTGGTTGACACTTGAAAGCATGTTTATTCTCAGGTATGAAAGAAATCTTCCGTTGTGCATTTGCTCATATTACATGGAGTCATTCATGGCATATAGAGGTCCGTTCATCGCAATGGTACCAGATGTTATTGTATTTGTTCAGGAAAATTTGGACGGGGTATGACATGTGGTATCAGAGCGGTGGTCTTAGCGAACCAGGTCTTGCATTAGTGTGTCTAACTAGTAGTTGTTAGGATGCATTAATGAGTCTGGACTTCGACCTAGTAGTTGTTAGGATACATTATTAAGTCTGGACTTGAACCTGGTCTGCATATCAAAAGTTTTGCTTATCATTCTTTGACGAAAAATATCTATCTATCATTTCAGTCTCAACACGTCTTATTAAGATTATTGCATAGATGGTGTACGGACAAATTCATATCCCATCACATTAAACCTTGTTTGACACGTTTCCTTAATTCCCTCCGTAATCTACAAGATCACCTATATTATACATATGTATTCTATGTAATTAGAATATTATCCGATATCCGAAAATAATTTCATATCGAAAATCCTTTATCTAACCGTGTAAGATGAATTCTGTAACCAGTTCAAGTTCCTCGGATTCTGATATGGATTCCCACTCGAGCTCTGAAAGCAGTGTAACCGAAATGGATCAACCATTCAGCCATTATCAATTCTGGATGAATTGGGGATGAGTTCGTAGTCGACTTAACCAATGGAGATGAGAAGAAGGCGATTCCTTCCATCAACCAAATTGCCTTCTTGACGAAGAACCAGAAGTATTTACCGGCGAACCAGTTCGAAACACCATATTTACCCTTATAGCTTGCAACGATTATATTCTATCCACAATTCTAAACTTTATTCATCCGCTCGTTTCGACCAACAATCATCCCGGTGTAATAAAAGAAGTCAACGAGCTTCGCGCTCGGATAGTGGCTTTGAAAAATATGGTGCAAAATGTACTAGCTTCAGCAACAACACCGACATCAACAGTACCACCATCATCAACATCAACAACATCAATACCATCAACAATCCAAGCCTCAATATCACAATCTGTTCCACAAACATCAACATCATACGCACAATAGATACCAAGGAGTACCAACAATAATGAACGATGAAGTATTGATCTAAAACTTCATTGAATAAATATTCTGCGAAGAATATGTGGTTCCTAATAGTTTTAGAGATGACTTATTCTAGCTCAAATCGCAAATCATATGAGTTTAATATCATATTAACTCATTAAATCCATGATTAAATCTGAAGAAAATATATATGTATATATATTTTCATAAAGATTGTAATTAAAAGTTCTTTTGTACAAACTGTTAATGGTGAAAATATTTTAACGGGTAGGTAATACCCGAGGAATATTTAGATTTCACATTAGTAAGTTACACTGTACATTCTTCAAATACGATTCAACAATCATCTACTATCCTACTTACAACCACAGATATACGTATCCGTTCACCAAAGAATAACCATTTTCATTCCAATTTAATTTCATATTCGGATTTTGACTGATCAAAATCCAAGTCAAGATTTAACAGAAGACATCACTTTTAGATTCCTACATCTTTCAAAGCCATACTTTGAATTCAAAACTGTGCCAGATCCATTGGCGTGTTATTACCGAAAATAACTTTACAATACCTTTCCAAAATTAGCCAATTTTATCACAGCTCCAGCAAATCAACTTCGACTTTCATTCGGAGTAGCCTTATTATAACTTAATATATAAGTTTGCCACTTGATTTCATCTTAAACCTCATTTGTATCATGGCGATTTCAATCTACGTTTAAACCTTTCATGATTCTTGAAAACACCTCAATCAAGAGGATGAACCAACCGCACTTCATCTACGGAAGGAAAGATTTATGCATATAGTTATGCACCTGAAAAACTCTCGAAAACTGAGTAAACGTTTAAAATGTAGTTGTATTAATTCCTTTAGTGTTATTATTACCCAAAATAACTTTGCAGTTCCTCTTCAAAGTAGCAAATTTTGTCACAGCTCCATCAAGTCAATTTCGACTTTTCGGTCAGACTAGCCTTATTATAACCTTGATATATACGTTGTCTTTTCGCCTTCGTTACCGGAAAACCTTTTATATTCCACCATACTACCATCAGCTTTTAATCATCTAAAAACACAATTCTCCTGAAAACACCTCGGATTGATAATCGATGATTTAGATATGGCTGCATTAAATGCAGACGAAACACTAAAATTGTAGATGGCCTAAATGGCCAAGAGGTTGATGATAAAGAATGGAGTGTGGGGAACGCTCGGTTAAAAAAATTTGGTACTGAAAAACGGATTGAGCTAACCATGAAGGAGACCAAGGACAAATACAGGGACCAAACCCTATATTCAAAGAATCCAGGTAATTCTGGATCCGCCGAAATCTTTAGAGAATATTTTGTTCCGAAGTCATGTTAAAATCTTGCGAAAATTTTTTCTTCATCAACTCTCGAACTTAGAAATTTCAAAATATCATCACAAATATCTTCGATATTTCTGAAGATATTTTCATAAATATTCTCGTCCGAAAATATATACCTTTTCGTGCTATCTGTATTCCATTATATTGGAAACTTCTGTAAAATCTAAGTATAAATTATGAATGAATTGTAGAGAAGTGTTGGGAATTGAAGCATGGGTTAGTATAATATAATGACACCCGGCCAACATGATTATATTACAGTAAGTCATGCTGAGTTTCTAATGAAACGTGATGATGGTTCACAGTAGATCATACCATCATCTTGTGTCATGTTACATAACTCTTTCATTCTACTTAACCTCCGAACATATCAAGAAAAATATATTATTGATAGTTCTATCTTCTGTAATTCTGGTAATTTTACCAATCAAATCGTGCTATTACAATTCTTCTGCTTAGTATATTATGATCATTCAAAATTTCATACATATGAATTCTGGACCATTATTCACTTGACTTGGAGTCGGGAAGAGAAAACATGAGCATGGAGCTCCAAAATATAAAGGAAAATATAAAGCCGATCACAAACACAGAAATCACAAACCGTGTATATCAATGTATATAGCAACATAAAGACACGTGAGAATTAAAAACACTATAACCCCAAGGTAATCATAGACGTAAACAGATTCCTCTGGTGGTAAATGAAAAAGAAGAATGACAGAAGCGATAGTCAGGAAAATAACAAGGATCAGAACTGGATTTAGCATTTTCAAAATCTTTTGGAAGTATGAACTGAGAAGGAAAGTATATGAGTGATGAAAATAATGGAACGGAAAAGGTAAATTTATAGTGAAAATATCAGACAAAGTAATCGAGACAGATGGTCGCATTTAATTAAAGAGATCCTAATTCCCTTATTCACCGAAGAATCAAATCTTTTAGATTTCGAAGATATTCTTTAAATCCTCTAAATTTCGGAATTCAAACTTGACTACGTCAAAGGTTAAAACAAATCTTTATTTCTCATTCCATTCTTTTGTGATAGCTTCACTTGTACTATTCGAATAATCGATTTGTTTTATCCATATTATTCAATGATGATAAAACTCTATTTATCAACTCATATTCGTCATGAAAACATTTTTATTGTTAGCCATGACCACCTCACTCAAATTTCGGGACAAAATTTCTTTAACGGGTAGGTACTGTGACGACCCGGGAATTTCTTACCAAATTTAAATTTAATCTTAATATGATTTCGACACGATAAGCAAAGTCTGTAATATAGAATCTCAAATTTTTTAAATTGTTTCATATATTCATTTGACCAACGACTGTTCCCGACGATTCACGAACATTTGAGTGTAGATAACATAGGTATATATATATATATATATATATATATATATATATATATATATATATATATATATAAATATAAATATATTATGAACTGAACTAATAAAAAAATAAAATATAGTTATTTGGATTTAAAATGTAAAATAATAATTAGAATAAATAAGTTACTATTAAAATAAATATATTTATATATAACCACATATATATTATTATAAATATATATATAATTTCTAATAATAGATATTAACATATTGTGATATATAAGTATTAAATATTCAATAAATATTATTATATAGTTTAAAGTTAAAATATTATATGTAATTATAAGATAAAATATAAATGTTATTATCACCACTTCCATTATTATTATTAATGTTAATATTAATATTGGTACTATTAATATTATTGATTCTAATATAAGATATAAATATGTATATATATAATTTGATAATTATAAGTTGTTATATTGTTATTATTAGTATTATTATTGATAATAATATAAATATTATTATATTATTGTTAGTATCGATAATAATAGTATTATTATCATTATTCTCAATTATTATTAGACTTATTACAATCCTTAGTATTATTATCATTATATTAATATTATTACTCTTATTAATATTATTATTAATAGTATTATTATTAATATTAGTAATTGTGATTATTAATAATAATTATAATTATTAATTAATAGATTGAATTCTATAAAATCATGTGGATATGAACTAGATTACTGAATCTGTTTCATGATGTTATCATACTTTGCTTGATTCCAAAATTCGTACAAATCACTGTTAATCACATGAACAAATCCAAAATCTGTGGTAAATCAACATACGATCATACCGTGTCTAAATTTGTTCCTTGCCACTAAAAATTGTACAAATCAACATACGAACATAAGAATCAAACAAATTTCGTTGGATGTAAATTTTACTTTTCTTGATTTTCTTCTGACAGAATAAAAATTTGTCGAGCCAATCAAGCTTTATAACTTTTCTTCTTCCTGGATTGATTTTATCTGTCCACATCTTCTTGAATATAAAACAATCTATCGTACCACGAGTTCTATTTCAATCAATCAATCGCACAATAATATTTGCTACTGCAATTGTAAAAATAAAAAAAAGAATATTAAAATATTAAGATATACATATATGTATTACTTACACACAAGCGATTGCAGAGAGATACTTAGGATTCATAAACAAACATAAATCACCATCGACAAATCAAGAGCAAAAACTCACCATCACAATAAACAATCACCACCACTCCTTACGATCAAACCACCATCAAAAACCCATCATGTCTCCAACATCACTTCATTAAACCACGACTAAATACAGAACCTGTTTCATTTGTTCAATTAACTAACTTTACTCCTTTTTCTTCTTCTCACAACCTTCGATCACCCTACTCCTTCAAACAATCATCATCACTACACCATCGTGATATATTCCATGAACCAAACCACCACCACCACCGCAACCTTCTCTCTCTCTTCATATTAAATTTTTTCTTCTTTTCTATTGGATTCGTAAACACCTCTGGAACCGTCACTTCACAAATTCTATTATTCTTCTTTTGATTTCTGTTGCATTCGAAACCAAAACAATCAATACTACTATCAAACCAGATTGCATAAGGTTATGCTTTTTTTAATGTATATCGCCTCTTTACAACTCCCTACCCATTTATATAAAGGCCACACGATTAGTTATAAAGAATGATTGATTCTTAGTGGGATGATAATGTTTATGGTGGGGACATTAGTGAAAACGAATCCATATTTACAAGCTGGCCGAAAATGGAATTGAATAAAGAACTTTTGGTTTTCAATTACTTTTCGTGATTAAAGTGCGGGACAAAGGAGACTAGTGGTCGACTAGTGCTGTTGGAGTTTTCCCAATTTTTTTTATTTACCAAAAGGAAGTATGAAGTGGGGTCTCACGCAAGAGATGATAGAAAGAAAACGAATTGTGCTGCAAACACTAATCGTTTTTTTTTCTTTCTGTTGCCAACGGTTCTCATCACCGTACTCTTTTAATGGAACAAGGGCCGTATTACTTTATGTTCTAACCGACCATTTCATTACTTATTTTTTCGCTGCTGTCTTCTATCCAAAAGCCAACCCAAAAACCGACACATATAACATCCAATACAAACAACTTGCAATTGTTTTTAGCCTTGCAAGTTTCAATTTTTATTTTTTTTCTTTCTTTCCTGGATGGCCGACCAAAAAGCAAAGGGGATATTTAAAAAGTGTATTTGACAACTTGGTTAGATATATTATTATCTTACAGCAAGTGTAATTGTGCATGTGGGAGATGGGGCTTGATGATCGATCATAGTGGGATACAAAGGATTCGCTGCATTTTTTTTTATTATCCTTTTGGGTCGTGAAAGGGTTATTGTTAACAGACTATTTGATAGCAACTTGTTGGGCCGAGTAGTTCAGTACAGTTGGGCCGAAACTGTAATAACAACGTTGGGCTGTGAACTTCTCTGTTGGGCCAAAGATGGCTGGGCCAGATTAATGGGAATGGCGAAGATGGTTAAAACAAATTAGGGTCAAATTAAAAGAAGAAAGTAATGACAGATGGATGGTAGGAAGTGTGGGTCTTTAAGCAAGAGGTCTCGGGTTCGATCCCGGGCATAAGCATTATTTTTGGAACTTTTTCTTTGAGGTAGTTAACATATTACTCATTATTATTATTATTATTATTATTATTATTATTATTATTATTATTATTAGTAAAAGTATTACTATTATCATTAATATTATTATTATCATCATTATTACTTTTAACATTAAAATTATTATTTTTAACATCATTATTATTATTATTATTATTATTATTATTATTATTATTATTATTATTTTTATCAAAATTTATAGTATTATTAGAATTATCATTTAGATTATTATTAGTATCAGTATCAGTATTATTATTATCATTATTACTTTCATATTAACAATATTATTATCACAAATAAATATTTTCTATATAAGAGAATATTATTTACAACTACCTCAATACATCTAAATATATATAGTAAGGTTATTTATATAAATATTTACATATAACAAATTGTTAATATAATATTAATCATATGTATAAATAAAACTATATAAACATTAACTATATTAAATATATAAGATATATAATTTAAGATATAATATATAAATTTATTCGATTACGATTATATGTATTAATATACATATAAATGATATAGGTTCGTGAATCTGAGGCCAACCCTGCATTGTTCAGTTTCGTCGTATGCTTAATTTTTACTACAAAATATCGTATGGTGAGTTTCATCTGCTCCCTTTTTAAATGCTTTTGCAATATATATTTTTGGGACTGAGAATACATGCGCTGCTTTTATAAATGTTTTACGAAATAGACACAAGTAATCGAAACTACATTCTATGGTTGGATTATCGAATCGAATATGCCCCTTTTTATCATGTCCGATGTGAGTCCCGGAATGATGGGGATATTCTATATGCATCTTGTTAAGGTCGGTTACCAGGTGTTCAATCCATATGAATGATATTTTTATCTCTATGCATGGGACGTATATTTATGAGAAATGAAAATGAAAATCTTGTGGTCTATTAAAATGATAGAAATGATTATTTATGATAAACTAATGAACTCACCAACCTTTTGGTTGACACTTGAAAGCATGTTTATTCTCAGGTATGAAAAAAATCTTCCGTTGTGTATTTGCTCATATTACATGGAGTCGTTCCTGGCATATAGAGGTCCGTTCATCGCAATGGTACCAGATGTTATTGTATTCGTTCAGGAAAATTTGGACGGGGTATGACAAAATCGAGATGGATTATCGCATTAAATCAAAGAAAATCATAATCTCCTTAATCGCCGAAAAATCAAATCCTATATAGATTACAAAGATTTTCTTTAAACCAAAAATCAACTTTGATGACGTCAAAAGATAAGGCAAATCTCTATTTTCTCATTTCTCTCTTTTACGATAGCTTCACTCATACTCTTCAAAAAATCGTATTATTTTATCCGTATTTCTTAATCATGATAAAACTCTATGTATCAGCTTATCTTCGTCATAATAACATTCTTACTATTAGTCATGACGACCTCGATCAAATTTCAGGGACGAAATTTCTTTAACGGGTAGGTACTGTGACAACCCGAAAATTTCCAACCAAATTTAAACTTTATCTTTATATTATTCCGACACGATAAGCAAAGTTTGTTAAGTTAAATCTCAAGAATTTTAAACTATGTTCATACATTCATTATAACCTCGACCAAATTCCGACGATTCACGAACCGTTATATATAAATAGATATGTATATATATGTATATATATATTATAACTTGAGAATATTAATAAAGTATTAAACGTATAATACTTTACACGAATGTATTTGTTTCAATATGTTTATCAATGGAATTAGAAGATAATATCAAATGATTGATTTATCAGATACATTGTGATATGATTACGGGTCCATGTTATGAGGTCTACTGTGATTTAAGAAATCTATTCTTTTTGACAACATTCGGAAAATGGTAAAGTGATTTATAAGTAAGAACGTGGAGTGTAAATAACTTAGATGTTGGATATCGACAAGTTAAGTAACTCGACATTTTTCATTAAGATGATTTCATACGTTTATTTAACCTTTGGACTTTATCCCATGCTTCACCAACATACTGTAATTTAAAAACTTGAAACCTATTATGAATATATATGATTCTACTTTTCTAAAACGATTTATGATATAACGATTTCCATTATTTTAACCTTTAAACAAAATGATTCTTAAATATATTTAGTTTTGGAAAACAAAATTATCATATTTATTTGATTTAGTTTCAAACGTACAAAAAACGTTTTCAGTTTAAAAAGAACTTTATTATTAAAACGCATATAACTTTTATAAATATCTAGAACCACTTTTGACAACTCATTACTTAACCAGTATGATAAAGATAACGATATTTATATTTTATTTTATTAAATATATATAATGATTTAAATTAATATTATATATATTTATACGCGTATTATACGTACATAGTTTTATACTTTTACTATACTTAAACTTTACCTTTACTTTATTTTTACTTTACTTTAACTTTAATAATTCACTTTAATAATTCATACTTTAATAATTCACTTTAATAATTCATACTTTAATAATTCACTTTAATAATTCATACTTTAATAATTCACTTTAATAATTCACTTTAATAATTCATACTTTAATAATTCACTTTAATAATTCAAAAATCTATTATAAATAGAATTCAATAGGTTTCATTATTTCATAGAAACTTGAAAATATTTTTCTCTAAACTCTCTCAATCGATTTACATATATATATTTACTCCGTATTATTTCAAGATATTATTAGTATACATAAAATATTACGACGGAGTGCTGTCCAAGTGATTTCGAAATTGTTTTTCTAACGAGATAGAGCTAAGGAAATTATGGGTTATAGCTATGGAGGTTATGGGTATGGTTCGGGAGTATTGCTCGTGAGTCAAACTAGTGTTTATCATCCCCGTTGTGTCTACGTACTTTTCCTGCAATATTGAATCTCAATATTGATACGTGAGCCCTCATAACTTAACTTTTATATATTATTAGTGTATCCGTGTGATAATGTTAAAAACGAACATATATTTCATAGCATTATCCCTCAAGAAAGACAAGCTTTTATTTGTAATTGTTCTATTTACAAGTGATATTTGTTTAAATAATAAAATGTGAAGACAAAAGACAGATTCAACGAATTGAAGACGCAAACGACCAAAAAGCTTAAAAGTACAAAATACAATCAAAGTGGTTCAAATTAATGATGAGAAACGTCTAAAAGTTACAAGAGTACGAGCCGCAAAACGCAAAATACAAGATTTTAAATTGTACGAAAAGGCGTTCGAAAATCCGGAACAGGGACCAGAGTCAACTCTCAACGCGCGACGTAACGGAGCGAAAATTACAAGTCAACTATGCACATAAATATAATATAATATTTAAATAATTCTTAAAATTATTTATATATTATATTTATTTATTAAAACCGTCGGCAAATAAAAAACAAAAGCATGTGAGCTGGAAAAGCAGGCCATGTGATCGCATGGCCTGGAAGTGCAAAATCCATGCAGTCACATGGTGAACAGTATTAGCTCAGGTCCTATAAAGTTCGCGTGTTTTGGCCGAATTTTTACACATCTTTATCTATCCTCTCTATCTCTCTGTAATATATATATATATATATATATATATATATATATATATATATATATATATATATATATATATATATATATATATATATTATAATTATAATTATAATTATAATTTTAATTTTAATTTAATAATAATGAGAGTATGTTAGCGAATGTTGTAAGGGTGTAAGTCGAAATTCTGTCCGTGTAATGCTACGCTATTATTAATCATTGTAAGTTATGTTCAACCTTTTTAAATTAATGTCTCGTAGCTAAGTTATTATTATGCTTATTTAATGCCAAAGTAATCGTGATGTTGGGCTAAATATTAAAGACGGGGTAATTGGGCTTTGTACCATAATTGGGGTTTGGACAAAAGAACGACACTTGTGGAAATTAGACTATGGGCTATTAATGGGCTTTATATTAACTAAATGATACCTCATTAATTTAATATATAGACTTATAATTTGACGTATTTATATATAACCACATACGCTTGACTGGGTACGGTGGGCGGGATATCTATAAATACCAATAATTGTTCATTTTACTTGACACGGAACTGGATTAATAGTTAATGGACTAGTTGAAACAGGGGTGGATTACATTCAAGGATAATTGGTGTAATTATTAACAAAGTAATAAAACCTTGGATTACACGCAGTCGATAACCTGGTGTATTCATTAAACAAAGTATTAAGACCTTTTACAATTTGAATCCCCAATTAGTTGGAATATTTGACTTCGGGTATAAGGATAATTTGACGAAGAGTTTCGCACTTTATATTTATGACTGATGGACTATTATGGACAAAATCGTATGGACATATCAAATAATCCAGGACAAAGGACAATTAACCCATGGTACTAAACTAAAAACAACACGTCGAACATCATGATTACAGAAGTTTAAATAAGCATAATTCCTTTATTTCATATTTAATTTCACTTTTAATTATCGCACTTTAATTTATTGTCATTTTAATTATCGTACTTTTTAATTATCGCAAATTTATTTATCGTCATTTCATTATCGTTATTTACTTTACGCTTAAAATTAAGTTATATTTATTTTTAATATTTTACATTAGGTTTTAACTGTGACTTAAGTTTTAAAATCGACAAACCGGTCATTAAACGGTAAAACCCCCCTTTTATAATAATAATACTACTTATATATATTTATATATCTACAAATATAGTTTTAAAAATATAGCGTTAAACTTGGTGAGTTCCCTGTGGACGAACCGAACTTACTAAAAACTACACTACTGTATGATTAGGTACACTGCCTATAAGTATTGTAGCAAGGTTTAGGTATATCCACTCTATAAATAAATAAATAACTTGTGTAAAATTGTATCGTATTTAATAGTATTTCCTTGTAAAAATTAATACTATTTCATATACCCCTCGCGTAACATCAAGTATTTTTGGTACAGCTGCCGGGGAACTGCTTAAAAGCTGGAAGCGAAACGCTATATATAAAAAAAGATTTTTATTAAGTTTTAATTTCTTTTTGTAAAAATACGTTTTAAATATTAAAAATACAAAAAAATATAAAAAGAAAAACAAAATATATATATTTTTAAGAGTTTGTTAAATATATATAAGATTATAAAGTCTCTCTATTTTTATTTTAGTTTTTAAAATATAATTTTTTATTTAATTTATATAAATATTTTATATAAATATTAAAACAGAAAAATAATAAATAAAATTGGGCCAAGGTACTGTAGAAGCCCAACTTCTGAACTGGATCCGAGTACCATGCGACCGCATGGAATTAACAAGGAAACCTCATGCGATCGCATGAGGTAACCTGACACGCCTGAAACCTCTGACCTACTGCATTAATTACGGAGTATAAATTAATTATAGTTAATTAAAACCCTAATTAGGGTTATTTATTTAATTATTTAGTTTTAGTTTTTAATTAATTTGTATTATTTAGTTTAATTAGTTTTAATAAATTATAACATTAATACTTTTATAAATAAATAATATAAAAATAATATTTTTATAAAAATTGTAATTTTATAACTTTAAGTTTATTTTTATATTTTGTATTTTTTTTAATTTTTTTAGCGTAATATTTGTATTTTTCGTTCGTATTTAGTTTTAAGTCATAGTTTTTGCCATAGTTATTTTTATTTCAAGATTTTTAAGCTTTGCCGTAAAATCCCTTAAGTGCTTTTTCTTTAGACTAAGATTTAAGTGCTTTAGAATTTTGCGACGCCGTTTTATAAATTTTAGTACTTTTTAAGTTATTACCGTTTTGGATATAGAATTTCTTTTAAGCTTTAATACCTTTAGACGTAAGTTTTAATTCTTAGTTTTTAGACTTTTAAGTTTCGACGTGCTACGTTCCTTTTATTATATTTCGACCTTTTATTTTTCGACGTCTTTCCGACGCGCTCTTTTTCTTTCTTATTTCTCGACGCACTAGTTTTTAGGACATATAATTTTCTAATTCTTCTCTAAAATTTCTTTAAATTTCAATGAAAAATTATTTTAAGTGGTTAAATTGATAGACATCCAAAATTTTCTGGTTCGTAGTAATAGTTGGATTTGTTAGTGGCGAGTTGTGGGCTTCCGATTTAAAGGGTCCTGGCTACCTGCTGTATCTATTGGCTATTCAAAACGTAGGCAAAATCAGAAAAGTCTATTATTTTGATAACTTATATAATTTTTATTTTTATAACTAATAGTATATTCAGTGAATGCACCGAGCAAAACGTTCACCACCTTTTATACGTTCACCACCTATAACTCGATCAAGACATCTAGCCAATATTGTCGCCATTGATTTTTCTTTAGAATCGTCATCTAGTCGAGCAAGTACTCCAATTCAAATTTCAGATAATCCATTTTTTGAACTCGACCTCACAATTGAGAATTCGGAGGATATTCAGGGACAATTCAGAGATCCTGAACCACTAATCTTTCCTCCGGAACCACCAATCATTCAAACAGAGATTGTCGAGGAACAAACCATTAAATCAGAATCCTCTAGTGATTCAGACTCAACAAATTCAATCATGGAAAATCTGGAACCTCTAAGTATGGAAGACCGAATGCGAGCTAAACGCACTGGCCAAGGTCACGCAATTACTCAACCAGACATTAATGCGCCAGATTATGAGATCAAAGGACAAATCCTACACATGGTAACAAATCAATGCCAATTTAGTGGTGCGCCGAAGGAAGATCCAAATGAACATCTTCGTACCTTTAATAAGATCTGTACTCTATTTAAAATAAGAGAAGTGGAGGATGAACAGATATATCTCATGTTATTTCCCTGGACTTTAAAGGGAGAAGCCAAAGATTGGTTAGAATCGTTACCTGAAGGGGCGATTGATACATGGAATGTTTTAGTTGAAAAATTTCTTAAACAATTCTTTCCGGCATCTAAAGTCGTGAGACTTCAAGGAGAAATTGTTACGTTCACACAAAAGCCAAACGAAACTCTATATGAGGCGTGGACAAGATTTGGAAAGTTATTGAGAGGATGTCTGCAACATGGTTTAGACACTTGTCAAATAGTACAAATATTCTACCAAGGATGTGACATCACTACAAGAAAAGACATCGATATAGCAGCTGGTGGTTCCATTATGAAGAAAACCGCAACTGACGCTTACAAAATTATTGATAACACTGCTTCCCACTCACATGCGTGGCATCAAGAAAAAGATATCATTAGATCATCTAAAGCAGCTAGAGCCGATTCTAGCCATGACTTAGATTCCATTTCTGCAAAGATAGATGCTGTCGAGAGACGAATGGAAAAGATGACTAAAGATATTCACTCAATAAGAATTAGTTGTGAGCAGTGTGGAGGACCAAATTTAACAAAAGATTGTCTCAATATTGAACCAACAATGGAACAAAGAGAGAATGTTTCATACATGAACCAAAGGCCTGGAAATAATTATCAGAATAATTATCAACCGCCAAGACCAATCTACAATCAAAATCAGAATTATAATCGAAATGTTCCATACAAAAATCAACAAGGTCCTAGTAATCAACAAGTATCCAACAATACTTACAATCAGTAAAGACCTATTTTTCAAAACAAACCACCACAAACCGATAATAAAAAGCCAAATTTAGAAGATATGATGTCGAAGCTAGTTGAATCTCAAACACAGTTTTTCACATCTCAGAAACAAATCAATGAACAAAATGCTCAAACATTTAGAAATCAACAAACTTCTATTCAAAATTTGGAACAAGAAGTAAGCAACCTAGCAAGGTTAATAGGTGAAAGAAAACCGGGAAGTTTACCTAGTGATACAAATGCTAACCCCCGGAATGAAACAGCTAAAGCCATTACCACGAGAAGTGGTATTACACTTAAACCACCTGAAATACCTGTAATTTCTGAGGACACTATTCCTATTCCACAAGAACCACAGTCTGATCAAGAAAAGGAAAAAGAACCGGTAGTTGAAAAGGTTAATGAAGATAACACAGTTAAGGCTAAACCTTATGTTAAACCATACCAACCACTACTTCCTTACCCGAGTAAAATGAGAAAAGAGAGACTTGAAGCCGAGCAATCCAAATTTTTGGATATGTTTAAACAAATAAATGTCAATCTTCCTTTCATTGATGTAATTTCAGGAATGCCTAGATATGCTAAATTCTTGAAAGATCTAATCACAAATAGAAAGAAAATGGAAGAACTCTCGGCTGTTACTATGAATGCTAATTGTTCTGCAGTGCTGTTGAATAAGATACCAGAAAAACTCTCTGATCCAGGAAGTTTCACAATTCCATGTTTTCTGGGTAGTCTTAGTTCAATAGAAGCATTGACAGACTTAGGTGCTAGTATAAATTTAATTCCGTATTCACTATACGCTAAACTAGACCTTGGAGAATTGAAACCAACAAGAATAAACATACAACTAGCCGATCGATCAGTAAAATATCCTAGAGGGATAATGCAGAACATGCTAGTTAAATTTGGAACTTTAGTATTTCCAGTAGATTTTGTTATTCTGGACATGGAAGAAGATTCTCGAGTTCCTCTCATATTAGGAAGACCATTCTTAAACACAGCTAAAGCAATAATAGACGTGTTCGGTAAGAAACTGACCCTAAGTATAGAGGACGAGAGTGTTACCTTTTCAGTTGATAGAGCAATACAACAACCACAATCTGCAGATGATACATGTTATTATATTCAAACTATAGATTCACATGCAAAATTGTTAGAAGAATTTCCAGAATTACAAGGAACAGGAGAATGTTCTTTAGGAGAAGGAACTGAACCAATTGAAGAAGCTGAAATGTTAGCTACACTTATGGCTAATGGATATGAACCAACAACAGAAGAAATTCAAATGCTAAAAGAAGAAGACAGATAGCGATATAAATCATCGATAGAAGAACCACCGACATTAGAGTTAAAGCCACTTCCAAACCATTTGGAATATGCTTATTTACATGGTGAATCTGAATTACCTGTAATAATATCGTCTTCTCTTCCTGAAAATGAAAAATCTCAACTCATTTCTGTGATAAAAGCTCATAAACCAGCTATTGCATGGAAGATTCATGACATTAAAGGCATAAGTCCTTCGTATTGCACACATAAAATCCTTATGGAAGAAGGTCATAAAACGTATGTGCAACGCCAACGAAGACTAAATCCTAATATGCAAGATGTTGTTAAGAAAGAAATTATTAAACTGCTTGATGCAGGTTTAATTTATCCAATCTCTGATAGTCCATGGGTAAGCCCAGTTCAATGCGTGCCTAAGAAGGGTGGTATGACTGTTATTACAAATGAGAAAAATGAGCTTATTCCTACTAGGACTGTAACAGGATGGCGAGTTTGTATTGATTATGGAAAATTAAATGACGCCACCAGAAAAGATCACTTTCCCTTACCTTTCATTGATCAAATGTTGGAAAGATTAGCCGGAAATAGTTACTATTGTTTTCTTGATGGTTTTTTCGGATATTTTCAAATTCCAATAGCACCCGAGGACCAAGAGAAAACCACGTTTATGTGCCCTTATGGTACTTTTGCTTACAAACGCATGCCATTTGGACTTTGCAACGCCCTTGCAACCTTTCAAAGGTGCATGATGGCGATTTTTCATGACATGATAGAAGAATGCATGGAAGTTTTCATGGATGACTTTTCAGTCTTCAGTGATACATTTGAATCATGTCTAGTTAATCTTGAACGAATGCTTATTAGATGCGAACAATCAAATCTAGTTCTTAATTGGGAGAAATGCCATTTCATGGTTAAAGAAGGCATCGTTCTTGGTCATAAAATTTCAAAGGAAGGAATTGAAGTGGATAGAGCTAAAGTAGATGTAATTGCTAAACTTCCACATCCCACCAATGTTAGAGGAGTTAGGAGTTTTCTAGGGCATGCCGGTTTTTACCGACGTTTTATAAAAGATTTTTCTAAAATTGCCACTCCTATGAATAAACTCCTAGAAAAGGATGCTCCATTCATCTTTTCAGATGAATGCATCAAATCTTTTAATATTCTTAAAGAGAAACTCACTAATGTGCCGATCATGATAACTCCAAATTGAAATTTACCGTTTGAACTCATGTGCGATGCAAGTGATTTTGCAATGGGAGCCGTTTTAGGACAAAGGATTGAAAAACGATTTCAACCTATTTATTATGTGTAACAGACTGAAACCCGGGCTAGTTGTAAGTTGCCTATTTTGCCTTAGGGTTTGTGTTTAGTCTTAAGTACTTTTATTTTAATTATTTTATTAGTGTTTTATTATAATTGTGTTATGACCAGTTTGTGACAAGGATCCCAGAACAGGTTGGTTTATTTAATTTGGACTCCGTTAGGACCGCCTAAGGAGATACGAAAGGTTATCAATTAAGATAACTGATAAATACCCGTGTGTTATGGGGTATGGGTTTATAACCCACATAAGTGTGTAATATCTGCTTCACTCTTCTCATTTCTTGAACCTTCTCAAACAAGAACGTACCAAACTTCATCCCTTCACAAACCCTAATTGAATCTAAGTCTTAAATTGGATTGTGAGGCTTTAAGGATTGATTCATATCATCCTTGTGATCATTTATCCAGGTTTGTTAGCTTGAATTCGTGCTTTAATTCATAGAAATTGAGTTTTGGGTGTAAATGAGTTTTTGATGAATTTTGAGCTTGAATCTTCATATTATGTGTTTGTATGTGTTAATAGATGTTAGAAATAGGTTGTATATATGTTTAGTAGCTTCCATGTGCTTAAAATTTGATCAAAATCGCTCAAAAATCGAGTTTTTGGGGAAAAAATCAAGAAATCAGCGAATGTGTTCGAAACCAGTTGCTACAGTATTTTGCTACAGTATTTGCTACAGTATTTGCTACAGTACCGAATTGCTACAGTGTCACTATTTTGCTACAGTGCCCGAGTTGCTACAGTATCACTATTTGCTACAGTACCGAGTTGCTACAGTGTCACTATTTGCTACAGTGCCGAGTTGCTACAGTACCACTATTGCTACAGTAGCTTTTATGAAATTGAAACGGGCGTAACTTTCAAAACGTAACTCCATTTTTGATGAATAAACTATCGTTAGAATCGTAATAAAGAATACTTTTCAATGGTGAACTTTTAAGAAACTAGATCAAACTATTTTTGGGTCAGAAAAGGAGTTTTAGTGTGTATGTCGTGTTTTGCACGCACCTGTATGCCATTATTGATTGGAGTCATGATGTAGACTCATAAAATTATGAATATATGGTGTTATGACGTAGTTAATCGTATGAAATGATTATATTATTTATTGGATATGTATATTAACTTTGTTTGTATTATTCTCAGGTTATAAGGACAAGGAGGAAGCTCAGAAATAATAACTGAGCAGTTGCTGGTAATTGGTGAGTGGGTCTATCTCCGGATAGAGTTTAAGTAGCATATCATGCTACTGTGGTTGACTCTTTTACCATGCATAGTGTAGAAATTTCCATGTTAGAATAGTATAGTATGCCTGATGTTGTATGTGAATTATGTGTACACTGTGTGAATGGCACCAGTCGGGCCTAGGGAGACTGGGGACTCGAAACCGTGCCTAGGAGAGGTTATAGTCCGTATGAGGTCAACCGTGCCTAGGGGAGGTTGGATCCATAGGCTACTAATTGTGGAGTATAGTGTGAACGATGCATCACCTGCATCTGAATAACTATACTGCGAATTGAGTAGCAGGGACTATCGGTAGACTCAAGTCCGATCAGCTAGGAGTCGTGTGCTTGTACAAGCCGCCGATACTCATATTGTCTTATTGTATGCTAGTTGGTAGTTAGCATGTGTTGTTGTTAGTATATAGCTTGTGTGTGACTTAAGCTATATCTGTTAGATAGATTCCATTCACTTAGCGGTGCGCTAATCCCCCATATAATTACCCCTTGCAGGTTTAGATACTGCTAGTCGGGATGGGTGCTGATGCAGAAGACATGTTTGACAACCCTACTCTGATGTGGACTTTTGTTTAAATCATGTTTTGTAATAACGTAACACCGTTGTGTAAACTTAAACTTAATTACTCAGATTAATGTAACGACGCGACTTATAGTGTGTTTGTTAATAAAGTCTTCCGCTGTGTTTAAAATAAAAAATTGCCGGTGTTACAAGTTGGTATCAGAGCATGGTTTGGCAGCAAATACGTGCGCGTATTTTGTTCCCAAACCCCGAGGCAAGTCAAACATGTCTGTGGGAGTGGGGCTAAGTGAAAATAGGATATACGTGCGTTAGTTGTGATTGAACTAACTGTTATCCACTAAGCTTTTGTGTGAGCTGTTTTGTAGCACAGGTATGGCTGATAGAAACGCAACTGGCCCATCCAACCCCAGAACATTCAGAGCACCAGAAGAGGGTGTTGAGTTGGATGATGATCAGAGTAGTTACATCCTTCAGTTAGAAAGCAAGCTAAAAGAGGATGAGGACAAAATTAATGAGCTTGAATTGGCGAGGCATTCTGGAAATGATGATACACCACCTGGATTCCCAACAGCGCAATCCCAAACGATACCTAATGTGCCCCAGAACCAGTTTCAGAATCAAATACCTAACCAATATTATATGCCACCACAAAACACCTTTACTTACCAAGCATGGACTCCAAATCTCGTCCTTATTTAAGTATGCGACAGCGGAAGCTCTTAATAATCACCTGAGAATAAACATGCTTAAAACGTCAACAAAAATGTTGGTGAGTTATAGGTTTAACCTATATATATCAAATCATAATAATAGACCACAAGATTTCATATTTCAATACACATCCCATACATAGAGATAAAAATCATTCATATGGTGAACACCTGGTAACCGACATTAACAAGATGCATATATAAGAATATCCCCATCATTCTGGGACACCCTTCGGATATGATATAAATTTCGAAGTACTAAAGCATCCGGTACTTTGGATGGGGTTTGTTAGGCCCAATAGATCTATCTTTAGGATTCGCGTCAATTAGGGTGTCTGTTCCCTAATTCTTAGATTACCAGACTTAATAAAAAGGGGCATATTCGATTTCGATAATTCAACCATAGAATGTAGTTTCACGTACTTGTGTCTATTTTGTAAATCATTTATAAAACCTGCATGTATTCTCATCCCAAAAATATTAGATTTTAAAAGTGGGACTATAACTCACTTTCACAGATTTTTACGTCGTCGGGAAGTAAGACTTGGTCACTGGTTGATTCACGAATCTATAACAATATATACATATATATCAAAGTATGTTCAAAATATATTTACAACACTTTTAATATATTTTGATGTTTTAAGTTTATTAAGTCAGCTGTCCTCGTTAGTAACCTACAACTAGTTGTCCACAGTTAGATGTACAGAAATAAATCGATAAATATTATCTTGAATCAATCCACGACCCAGTGTATACGTATCTCAGTATTGATCACAACTCAAACTATATATATTTTGGAATCAACCTCAACCCTGTATAGCTAACTCTAACATTCACATATAGAGTGTCTATGGTTGTTCCGAAATATATATAGATGTGTCGACATGATAGGTCGAAACATTGTATACGTGTCTATGGTATCTCAAGATTACATAATATACAATACAAGTTGATTAAGTTATGGTTGGAATAGATTTGTTACCAATTTTCACGTAGCTAAAATGAGAAAAATTATTCAATCTTGTTTTACCCATAACTTCTTCATTTTAAATCCGTTTTGAGTGAATCAAATTGCTATGGTTTCATATTGAACTCTATTTTATGAATCTAAACAGAAAAAGTATAGGTTTATAGTCGGAAAAATAAGTTACAAGTCGTTTTTGTAAAGGTAGTCATTTCAGTCGAAAGAACGACGTCTAGATGACCATTTTAGAAAACATACTTCCACTTTGAGTTTAACCATAATTTTTGGATATAGTTTCATGTTCATAATAAAAATCATTTTCTCAGAATAACAACTTTTAAATCAAAGTTTATCATAGTTTTTAATTAACTAACCCAAAACAGCCCGCGGTGTTACTACGACGGCGTAAATCCAGTTTTACGGTGTTTTTCGTGTTTCCAGGTTTTAAATCATTAAGTTAGAATATCATATAGATATATAACATGTGTTTAGTTGATTTTAAAAGTCAAGTTAGAAGGATTAACTTTTGTTTGCGAACAAGTTTAGAATTAACTAAACTATGTTCTAGTGATTACAAGTTTAAACCTTCGAATAAGATAGCTTTATATGTGTGAATCGAATGATGTTATGAACATCATTACTACCTTAAGTTCCTTGGATAAACCTACTGGAAAATAGAAAAATGGATCTAGCTTCAATGGATCCTTGGATGGCTCGAAGTTCTTGAAGCAGAATCATGACACGAAAACAAGTTCAAGTAAGATCATCACTTGAAATAAGATTGTTATAGTTATAGAAATTGAACCAAAGTTTGAATATGATTATTACCTTGTTTTAGAATGATAACCTACTGTAAGAAACAAAGATTTCTTGAGGTTGGATGATCACCTTACAAGATTGGAAGTGAGCTAGCAAACTTGAAAGTATTCTTGATTTTATGTAACTAGAACTTGTAGAATATATGAAGAACACTTAGAACTTGAAGATAGAACTTGAGAGAGATCAATTAGATGAAGAAAATTGAAGAATGAAAGTGTTTGTAGGTGTTTTTGGTCGTTAGTGTATGGATTAGATATAAAGGATATGTAATTTTGTTTTCATGTAAATAAGTCATGAATGATTACTCATATTTTTGTAATTTTATGAGATATTTCATGCTAGTTGCCAAATGATGGTTCCCACATGTGTTAGGTGACTCACATGGGCTGCTAAGAGCTGATCATTGGAGTGTATATACCAATAGTGCATACATCTAAAAGCTGTGTATTGTACGAGTACGAATACGGGTGCATACGAGTAGAATTGTTGATGAAACTGAACGAGGATGTAATTGTAAGCATTTTTGTTAAGTAGAAGTATTTTGATAAGTGTATTGAAGTCTTTCAAAAGTGTATAAATACATATTAAAACACTACATGTATATACATTTTAACTGAGTCGTTAAGTCATCGTTAGTCGTTACATGTAAGTGTTGTTTTGAAACCTTTAGGTTAACGATCTTGTTAAATGTTGTTAACCCAATGTTTATAATATCAAATGAGATTTTAAATTATTATATTATCATGATATTATCATGTATGAATATCTCTTAATATGATATATATACATTAAATGTCTTTACAACGATAATCGTTACATATATGTCTCGTTTAAAAATCATTAAGTTAGTAGTCTTGTTTTTACATATGTAGTTCATTGTTAATATACTTAATGATATGTTTACTTATCATAGTATCATGTTAACTATATATATATCCATATATATGTCATCATATAGTTTTTACAAGTTTTAACGTTCGTGAATCACCGGTCAACTTGGGTGGTCAATTGTCTATATGAAACATATTTCAATTAATCAAGTCTTAACAAGTTTGATTGCTTAACATGCTGGAAACATTTAATCATGTAAATATCAATCTCAATTAATATATATAAACATGGAAAAGTTCGGGTCACTACAGTACCTACCCGTTAAATAAATTTCGTCCCGAAATTTTAAGCTGTTGAAGGTGTTGACGAATCTTCTGGAAATAGATGCGGGTATTTCTTCTTCATCTAATCTTCACGCTCCCAGGTGAACTCGGGTCCTCTACGAGCATTCTATCGAACCTTAACAATTGGTATCTTGTTTTGCTTAAGTCTTTTAACCTCACGATCCATTATTTCGACGGGTTCTTCGATGAATTGAAGTTTTTCGTTGATTTGGATTTCATCTAACGGAATAGTGAGATCTTCTTTAGCAAAACATTTCTTCAAATTTGAGACGTGGAAAGTGTTATGTACAGCCGCGAGTTGTTAAGGTAACTCAAGTCGGTAAGCTACTGGTCCGACACGATCAATAATCTTGAATGGTCCAATATACCTTGGATTTAATTTCCCTCGTTTACCAAATCGAACAACGCCTTTCCAAGGTGCAACTTTAAGCATGACCATCTCTCCAATTTCAAATTCTATATCTTTTCTTTTAATGTCAGCGTAGCTCTTTTGTCGACTTTGGGCGATTTTCAACCGTTGTTGAATTTGGATGATCTTCTCGGTAGTTTCTTGTATAATCTCCGGACCCGTAATCTGTCTATCCCCCACTTCACTCCAACAAATCGGAGACCTGCACTTTCTACCATAAAGTGCTTCAAACGGTGCCATCTCAATGCTTGAATGGTAGCTGTTGTTGTAGGAAAATTCTGCTAACGGTAGATGTCGATCCCAACTGTTTCTGAAATCAATAACACATGCTCGTAGCATGTCTTCAAGCTTTTGTATCGTCCTTTCACTCTGCCCATCAGTTTGTGGATGATAGGCAGTACTCATGTCTAGACGAGTTCCTAATGCTTGCTGTAATGTCTGCCAGAATCTTGAAATAAATCTGCCATCCCTATCAGAGATAATAGAGATTGGTATTCCATGTCTGGAGACGACTTCCTTCAAATACAGTCGTGCTAACTTCTCCATCTTATCATCTTCTCTTATTGCTAGGAAGTGTGCTGATTTGGTGAGACGATCAACTATTACCCAAATAGTATCAAAACCACTTGCAGTCCTTGGCAATTTAGTGATGAAATCCATGGTAATGTTTTCCCATTTCCATTCCGGGATTTCGGGTTGTTGAAGTAGACCTGATGGTTTCTGATGCTCAGCTTTGACCTTAGAACACGTCAAACATTCTCCTACGTATTTAGCAACATCGGCTTTCATACCCGGCCACCAAAAATGTTTCTTGAGATCCTTGTACATCTTCCCCGTTCCAGGATGTATTGAGTATCTGGTTTTATGAGCTTCTCTAAGTACCATTTCTCTCATATCTCCAAATTTTGGTACCCAAATCCTTTCAGCCCTATACCGGGTTCCGTCTTCCCGAATATTAAGATGCTTCTCCGATCCTTTGGGTATTTCATCCTTTAAATTTCCCTCTTTTAAAACTCCTTGTTGCGCCTCCTTTATTTGAGTAGTAATGTTATTATGAATCATTATATTCATAGATTTTACTCGAATAGGTTCTCTGTCCTTCCTGCTCAAGGCATCGGCTACCACATTTGCCTTCCCCGGGTGGTAACGAATCTCAAAGTCGTAATCATTCAATAATTCAATCCACCTACGCTGCCTCATATTCAGTTGTTTCTGATTAAATATGTGTTGAAGACTTTTGTGGTCGGTATATATAATACTTTTGACCCCATATAAGTAGTGCCTCCAAGTCTTTAATGCAAAAACAACCGCGCCTAATTCCAAATCATGCGTCGTATAATTTTGTTCGTGAATCTTCAATTGTTTAGACGCATAAGCAATCACCTTCGTTCGTTGCATTAATACACAACCGAGACCTTGCTTTGATGCGTCAAAATAAATCACAAAATCATCATTCCCTTCAGGCAATGACAATATAGGTGCCGTAGTTAGCTTTTTCTTCAATAACTGAAACGCTTTCTCTTGTTCATCATTCCATTCAAATTTCTTCCCTTTATGCGTTAATGCAGTCAAGGGTTTTGCTATTCTGGAAAAGTCTTGGATGAACCTTCTGTAGTAACCAGCTAGTCCTAAAAACTGGCGTATGTGTTTCGGAGTTTTCGGGGTTTCCCACTTTTCAACAGTTTCTATCTTTGCCGGATCCACCTTAATACCTTCTTTGTTCACTATGTGACCGAGGAATTGAACTTCTTCCAACCAAAATGCACACTTTGAAAACTTAGCGTACAATTCTTCATTCCTCAATACTTCTAACACCTTTCTCAAATGTTCACCGTGTTCTTGGTCATTCTTTGAGTAAATAAGTATGTCATCAATGAAAACAATGACAAACTTGTCAAGGTATGGTCCACACACTCGGTTCATAAGGTCCATGAACACAGCTGGTGCATTAGTTAAACCAAACGGCATGACCATAAACTCGTAATGACCGTAACGTGTTCTGAAAGCAGTCTTTGGAATATCATCTTCTTTCACCCGCATTTGATGATACCCGAAACGTAAGTCAATCTTTGAATAAACAGACGAGCCTTGTAGTTGATCAAATAAGTCGTCGATTCTCGGTAGTGGGTAGCAGTTCTTGATGGTAAGTTTGTTCAACTCTCGGTAGTCGATACACAACCTGAATGTACCATCTTTCTTCTTGACAAACAAAACAGGAGCTCCCCACGGTGATGTGCTTGGTCGAATGAAACCACGCTCTAAAAGTTCTTGTAATTAGCTTTGCAGTTCTTTCATCTTACTGGGTGCGAGTCTGTAAGGAGCACGAGCTATTGGTGCAGCTCCTGGTACAAGATCTATTTGAAATTCAACGAATCGATGTGGGGGTAATCCCGGTAATTCTTTCGGAAATACATCGGGAAATTCTGTTGCAATGGGAACATCATTGATGCTCTTTTCTTCAGTTTGTACTTTCTCGACATGTGCTAGAACAGCATAGCAACATTTTCTTATTAGTTTTTGTGCCTTCAAATTACTAATAAGATGTAGCTTCGTGTTGCCCTTTTCTCCGTACACCATTAAGGGTTTTCCTTTTTCTCGTATAATGCGAATTGCATTTTTGTAACAAACGATCTCTGCTTTCACTTCTTTCAACCAGTCCATACCGATTATCACATCAAAACTCCCTAACTCTACTGGTATCAAATCAATCTTAAATGTTTCGCTAACCAGTTTAATTTCTCGATTCCGACATATATTATCTGCTGAAATTAATTTACCATTTGCTAATTCGAGTAAAAATTTACTATCCAAAGGCGTCAATGGACAACTTAATTTAGCACAAAAATCTCTACTCATATAGCTTCTATCCGCACCCGAATCAAATAAAACGTAAGCAGATTTATTGTCAATAAGAAACGTACCCGTAACAAGCTCCGGGTCTTCCTGTGCCTCTGCCGCATTAATATTGAAAACTCTTCCGCGGCCTTGTCCATTCGTGTTCTCCTGGTTCGGGCAATTTCTAATAATGTGGCCCGGTTTTCCACATTTATAACAAACTACATTGGCATAACTTGCTCCGACACTACTTGCTCCGCCATTACTCGTTCCGACACCATTTGATCCTTTCGTTCTATTAACCCCTGGTCCGTAGACCTCACACTTTGCTGCGCTATGACCATTTCTTTTACAGTTGTTGCAAAATTTGGTGTAGAACCCCGAGTGATACTTTTCACACCTTTGGCATAGCTGTTTCTGATTGTTGTTGTTGTTGTGATTATTATTGTTGTTGGGATGATTGTTGTAGTTGCTGTTGTTGTTGTTGTTGTTGTTGTTGTTGTTGTTGTTGTTGTTGTTGGGCCGTTTGTTGTAGTTGCGATTGATGTTGCGATTGTTGGGATAATTATTGCGATTATTGTTGTAATTACTGTTGTTGTTGTATTGGTGATTCTTATCACCGTTTTCCTCCCACTTTCTTTTGACTTGCTTCACATTGGCCTCTTCAGCAGTCTGTTCTTTAATTCTTTCTTCAATCTGGTTCACTAGTTTGTGAGCCATTCTACATGCCTGTTTTATGGAGGCGGGCTCGTGTGAACTTATATCTTCTTGGATTCTTTCCGGTAATCCTTTCACAAATGCGTCGATCTTCTCTTCCTCATCTTCGAATGCTCTCGGACACAATAGGCACAATTCTGTGAATCGTCTTTCGTACGTGGTAATATCAAATCCTTGGGTTCGTAACCCTCTAAGTTCTGTCTTGAGCTTATTGACCTCGGTTCTGGGACGGTACTTCTCGTTCATCAAGTGCTTGAATGCTGACCACGGTAGTGCGTACGCATCGTCTTGTCCCACTTGCTCTAGATAGGTATTCCACCATGTTAACGCAGAACCTGTGAAGGTATGCATAGCGTACTTCACTTTGTCCTCTTCAGTACACTTACTTATGGCAAACACCGATTCGACCTTCTCGGTCCACCGTTTCAATCCGATCGGTCCTTCGGTTCCATCAAATTCCAAAGGTTTGCAGGCAGTGAATTCTTTGTAGGTGCATCCTACACGATTTCCTATACTGCTAGATCCAAGGTTATTGTTGGTATGTAGCGCTGCCTGTACTGCGGCTATGTTTGAAGCTAGAAAAGTACGGAATTCCTCTTCATTCATATTCACGGTGTGTCGAGTAGTCGGTGCCATTTCCTTCAAAATAGTTAAATGGAACAAGTTAATCATACAGAATATTAAGAGTAGTTAATAGTATTTCGTAGCATAATATGAACTCATTTATAAAAGCTTTTTCTTCATATTAGCGTTTTATAAGTTTAAATTCGGGTAGTACCTACCCGTTAAGTTCATACTTAGTAGCTAATATACAATTCAACTACTACAATTCTATATGAAAAACTGATTATAATAATATTTCGCGTTCAAACTTTTACACAATATTTTACAAACTTACAATACCGCTTATTTTACATATAGCATGAAATATAACACACAATAAATTTGATACAAGATGGTTGTGAAGATAATTCTAGCTAGTAAACAAGTCGTTCAGCAAAGGCAATAAAGACACGTAATTCATACGTCCAGAAACAAGTCATGCATTCTGGTTTTACTAGTATTACTTCCCATCCTTGGTCTTGTGGAACATAACCGTTATGGCCATTGATAAGACAGCGTGTTGTAACGTCGTCAAAGGGACGAGGGTTACGTAATGTCCAACAGTCCCGTAACAATCTAAAAACCTCATTTCTTACCCCAATTACTGACTCCGTCACTTGTGGAAACGTTTTGTTTAATAGTTGTAGCCCGATGTTCTTGTTCTCACTTTGGTGAGAAGCGAACATTACTAATCCGTAAGCATAACATGCTTCTTTATGTTGCATGTTAGCCGCTTTTTCTAAATCACGAAGTCCAATATTCGGATATATTGAGTCAAAATAATTTCTTAACCCATTGCGTAAAATAGCATTTGGGTTCCCCGCAATATATGCGTCAAAGTAAACACATCGTAACTTATGGATTTCCCAATGTGATATCCCCCATCTTTCGAACGAAAGCCTTTTATAAACCAAGGCATTCTTGGAACGTTCTTCGAATGTCTTACAAACTGATCTCGCCTTAAATAGTTGTGCCGAAGAATTCTGACCGACTCTAGACAAGATTTCATCAATCATGTCTGCGGGTAGGTCTCTTAAAATATTGGGTTGTCTATCCATTTTGTGTTTTTATACTGTAAAATAGACAAGAGTTAGATTCATAAAAAAAGATACTTATTAATACAAGCAATTTTTACATATATCATAAAGCATAAGCACACTATATTACATATATTACATCACACGAATACAACTATCTTATTCCGACTCGCTTGTTTCTTCTTCTTCTTCGGTTTTGGTTCGTTTTGCCAAGTTTCTAGGGATATATGATGTTCCCCTAATACGAGCCGTCGTTTTCCACATTGGTTTAGAAAAACCTGGTGGTTTAGAGGTTCCCGGGTCATTGTTACAACTTAAGGACTTCGGGGGTTGACGATACATATAAAGTTCATCGGGGTTGGAATTAGATTTCTCTATTTTTATGCCCTTTCCCTTGTTATTTTCTTTTGCCTTTTTAAATTCAGTTGGGGTAATTTCTATAACATCATCGGAATTCTCGTCGGAATCCGATTCATCGGAGAATTGGTAATCCTCCCAATATTTTGCTTCCTTGGCGGAAACACCATTGACCATAATTAACCTTGGTCGGTTGGTTGAGGATTTTCTTTTACTTAACCGTTTTATTATTTCCCCCACCGGTTCTATTTCTTCATCCGGTTCCGATTCTTCTTCCGGTTCCGATTCTTCTTCCGGTTCCGACTCTTCTTCCGGTTCCTTTTCGGGAACTTGTGAATCAGTCCACGAATCATTCCAATTTACATTTGACTCTTCATTATTATTAGGTGAGTCAATGGGACTTGTTCTAGAGGTAGACATCTATCACATAATATCAAACGCGTTAAGAGATTAATATATCACATAATATTCACATGTTAAAAATATATAGTTTCCAACAAAATTTGTTAAACAATCATTTTTCAAGTAAACACGGTCGAAGTCCAGACTCACTAATGCATCCTAACAAACTCGATAAGACACACTAATGCAAAATTTTGGTTCTCTAAGACCAACGCTCGGATACCAACTGAAATGTCCCGTTCTTATTGATTAAAAACGTTCCATATTAATTGATTTCGTTGCGAGGTTTTGACCTCTATATGAGACATTTTTCAAAGACTGCATTCATTTTTAAAACAAACCATAACCTTTATTTCATAGATAAAGGTTTTAAAAAGCTTTACGTAGATTATCAAATAATGATAATCTAAAATATCCTGTTTACACACGACCATTACATAATGGTTTACAATACAAATATGTTACAACAAAATAAGTTTCTTGAATGCAGTTTTTACACAATATCATACAAGCATGGACTCCAAATCTCGTCCTTATTTAAGTATGCGACAGCGGAAGCTCTTAATAATCACCTGAGAATAAACATGCTTAAAATGTCAACAAAAATGTTGGTGAGTTATAGGTTTAACCTATATATATCAAATCATAATAATAGACCACAAGATTTCATATTTCAATACACATCCCATACATAGAGATAAA
Source organism: Rutidosis leptorrhynchoides (assembly GCF_046630445.1). NCBI lineage: Eukaryota > Viridiplantae > Streptophyta > Magnoliopsida > Asterales > Asteraceae > Rutidosis > Rutidosis leptorrhynchoides. The sequence continues at coordinate 446,222,533 of NC_092334.1, forward strand.
AATCATTCATATGGTGAACACCTGGTAACCGACATTAACAAGATGCATATATAAGAATATCCCCATCATTCCGGGACACCCTTCGGATATGATATAAATTTCGAAGTACTAAAGCATCCGGTACTTTGGATGGGGTTTGTTAGGCCCAATAGATCTATCTTTAGGATTCGCGTCAATTAGGGTGTCTGTTCCCTAATTCTTAGATTACCAGACTTAATAAAAAGGGGCATATTCGATTTCGATAATTCAACCATAGAATGTAGTTTCACGTACTTGTGTCTATTTTGTAAATCATTTATAAAACCTGCATGTATTCTCATCCCAAAAATATTAGATTTTAAAAGTGGGACTATAACTCACTTTCACAGATTTTTACTTCGTCGGGAAGTAAGACTTGGCCACTGGTTGATTCACGAACCTATAACAATATATACATATATATCAAAGTATGTTCAAAATATATTTACAACACTTTTAATATATTTTGATGTTTTAAGTTTATTAAGTCAGCTGTCCTCGTTAGTAACCTACAACTAGTTGTCCACAGTTAGATGTACAGAAATAAATCGATAAATATTACCTTGAATCAATCCACGACCCAGTGTATACGTATCTCAGTATTGATCACAACTCAAACTATATATATTTTGGAATCAACCTCAACCCTGTATAGCTAACTCTAACATTCACATATAGAGTGTCTATGGTTGTTCCGAAATATATATAGATGTGTCGACATGATAGGTTGAAACATTGTATACGTGTCTATGGTATCTCAAGATTACATAATATACAATACAAGTTGATTAAGTTATGGTTGGAATAGATTTGTTACCAATTTTCACGTAGCTAAAATGAGAAAAATTATCCAATCTTGTTTTACCCATAACTTCTTCATTTTAAATCCGTTTTGAGTGAATAAAATTGCTATGGTTTCATATTGAACTCTATTTTATGAATCTAAACAGAAAAATTATAGGTTTATAGTCGGAAAAATAAGTTACAAGTCATTTTTGTAAAGGTAGTCATTTCAGTCGAAAGAACGACGTCTAGATGACCATTTTAGAAAACATACTTCCACTTTGAGTTTAACCATAATTTTTGGATATAGTTCCATGTTCATAATAAAAATCATTTTCTCAGAATAACAACTTTTAAATCAAAGTTTATCATAGTTTTTAATTAACTAACCCAAAACAGCCCGCGGTGTTACTACGACGGCGTAAATCCGGTTTTACGGTGTTTTTCGTGTTTCCAGGTTTTAAATCATTAAGTTAGCATATCATATAGATATAGAACATGTGTTTAGTTGATTTTAAAAGTCAATTTAGAAGGATTAACTTTTGTTTGCGAACAAGTTTAGAATTAACTAAACTATGTTCTAGTGATTACAAGTTTAAACCTTCGAATAAGATAGCTTTATATGTATGAATCGAATGATGTTATGAACATCATTACTACCTTAAGTTCCTTGGATAAACCTACTGGAAAATAGAAAAATAGATCTAGCTTCAATGGATCCTTGGATGGCTCGAAGTTCTTGAAGCAGAATCATGACACGAAAACAAGTTCAAGTAAGATCATCACTTGAAATAAGATTGTTATAGTTATAGAAATTGAACCAAAGTTTGAATATGATTATTACCTTGTTTTAGAATTATAACCTACTGTAAGAAACAAAGATTTCTTGAGGTTGGATGATCACCTTACAAGATTGGAAGTGAGCTAGCAAACTTGAAAGTATTCTTGATTTTATGTAACTAGAACTTGTAGAATATATGAAGAACACTTAGAACTTGAAGATAGAACTTGAGAGAGATCAATTAGATGAAGAAAATTGAAGAATGAAAGTGTTTGTAGGTGTTTTTGGTCGTTGGTGTATGGATTAGATATAAAGGATATGTAATTTTGTTTTCATGTAAATAAGTCATGAATGATTACTCATATTTTTGTAATTTTATGAGATATTTCATGCTAGTTGCCAAATGATGGTTCCCACATGTGTTAGGTGACTCACATGGGCTGCTAAGAGCTGATCATTGGAGTGTATATACCAATAGTACATACATCTAAAAGCTGTGTATTGTACGAGTACTAATACGGGTGCATACGAGTAGAATTGTTGATGAAACTGAACGAGGATGTAATTGTAAGCATTTTTGTTAAGTAGAAGTATTTTGATAAGTGTATTGAAGTCTTTCAAAAGTGTATAAATACATATTAAAACACTACATGTATATACATTTTAACTGAGTCGTTAAGTCATCGTTAGTCGTTACATGTAAGTGTTGTTTTGAAACCTTTAGGTTAACGATCTTGTTAAATGTTGTTAACCCAATGTTTATAATATCAAATGAGATTTTAAATTATTATATTATCATGATATTATCATGTATGAATGTCTCTTAATATGATATATATACATTAAATGTCTTTACAACGATAATCGTTACATATATGTCTCGTTTAAAAATCATTAAGTTAGTAGTCTTGTTTTTACATATGTAGTTCATTGTTAATATACTTAATGATATGTTTATTAAACTTATAGTATCATGTTAACTATATATATATATCCATATATATATTTCATCATATAGTTTTTACAAGTTTTAACGTTCGTGAATCACCGGTCAACTTGGGTGGTCAATTGTCTATATGAAACATATTTCAATTAATCAAGTCTTAACAAGTTTGATTGCTTAACATGTTGGAAACATTTAATCATGTAAATATCAATCTCAATTAATATATATAAACATGGAAAAGTTTGGGTCACTACAGTTCCGGGGCAGGGTCAGGGGCGCGTTCAGCATCAGCCGTAGGGTTAACTGCCTCGAGTGGGCAGAAGAGGAAGAACCCTTCAACAGCAGAGGCTAGAGCTTTTCAGATGTCGGTTGAGAATGCTGTGGCAACCGATGAAGTGATCACCGGTATGTTTCTAATCAACTCAATACCTGCTCACGTATTGTTTGATTGTGGTGCCAATAGGTGTTTTATGTCCCTAGATTTCTGTGCTAAGTTGAATTTACCAGCTACTGTGTTACCCAAGCCGGTTAGTGTAGAAGTAGCCGATGGTAAGACCACACCCGTCACAACCTATGTGACTGGGGTTTGTATAGAGATCGAAGGGAAGTCTTTCCCGGTGACTTGTTTAGTGTTACCTATTCCTAACTTTGATGTAGTACTAGGAATGGATTGGTTGAGCTCGCTTAGGGCTAATATTAAGTGCAATAGGAAAATGATTACCTTTCGTTCGACCGATGAAACCCGTGTTGTGGCCCGAGGGGAGCGGAGCGGGTATAATCTTCCGTTGATAACCATGATGAAAGCGAAAAAGTCGATGGGAAAGGGTTGTGAATCATTTCTTGCATATGTGATTGATGCGAAAAAAGAAAAGAAAACAGTGGCCGATATTCCGATAGTATCAGAATTTCCCGAAGTGTTCCCAGAGGAGTTACCAAGTCTGCCGTCGGTAAGGGAAGTCGAATATAAGATTGAGTTGGTTCCTGGAACAACTCCAGTTGCAAAAGCTCCATACCGATTAGTGTCATCTGAAATCTGTGAAATGATGTCACAGATTCAAGAACTATTAGATCGTGGGTTTATCCGACTGAGTTCTTCACCGTGGGGTGCTCCGGTATTGTTTGTTAAAAAGAAAGATGGGTCAATGCGTATGTTTATTGATTATCATGAATTGAACAAAAGAACAGTGAAGAATAAGTATCCGTTACCTGGAATAGACGATTTGTTCGATCAGTTACAGGGTGCTTCATTCTTTTCTAAGATAGACTTACGATCCGGGTATCATCAGGTTCGTGTTGCTGAATCAGATATACCGAAAACAACATTCAGAAAAAGGTATGGTCATTATGAATTTCTTGTCATGCCGTTTGGGTTGACGAATGCGCCAGCAATCTTCATGTATCTAATGAATAGAGTGTGTCGCTCGTTCTTAGATAAGTTTGTGATTGTATTTATAGACGATATACTAGTGTATTCAAAGACCAAAAGTGAACATGCCGAACATTTGAGACACGTTTTGAACTTGTTGAAACGTGAACAACTATTTGCAAAATTTTCAAAGTGTGAATTTTGGTTACTTGAAGTGCAGTTTTTGGGTCATGTGATTTGTGCCGAGGGTATAAAAGTTGATCCGACAAAGATAGAAGCGGTAATGAATTGGAATTCTCCGAAGACTCCGACTGAGATTAAGAGTTTTCTGGGATTAGCCAGTTATTATCGCAGATTTATCAAGGATTTATCGAAAATAGCGGGTCCATTGACTAAGTTGACTCGTAAAGATGTAGCCTTTCGATGTACTGATGAACAGGAAAAGGCTTTTCAGATTTTGAAACAGCTACTGTGTCAGGCACCAGTGTTAGCTTTACCAGAAGGTTCAGACGACTTCATGGTATACTGTGATGCATCATATGCTGGGTTGGGTTGTGTATTAATGCAAAGAGATAAAGTAATTGCTTACGCCTCGCGACAGTTGAAAGTTCATGAGAAGAATTATCCAGTGCATGATCTTGAAATGGCTGCAGTAGTGTTTGCTTTGAAACTGTGGAGACACTATTTGTATGGAACCCATTGTGTTATATGTACAGATCACAAGAGTTTGTTTAGTATATCTTCTCACAGAAAGAATTGAATATGCATCAGAGACGATGGCAAGAGTTGATCAAAGATTACGATTGTGAAATTAAATACCATCCGGGTAAGGCAAATGTGGTTGCAGATGCGCTAAGTCGTAAAAAGTCAAGTGAAAATGTGAAATTTCTTCGTTTGAATATAACTTCAGATTTGATTAACAGCTTAAGAACCATTCAGGCTTGTGCTTTAGAGGACGAACATATTAAATCTGAACAAATGACCAAACGAAAAGTGGACTTAATTGATGACTCACGTGGACTAAAGACCTTAAACAATCGTGTTTGGGTGCCTAATGTAAGACCCGAATAATTGAAGTGTACATATGTGTAAATAAGTGTATTGTGCGGTACTCGAATCGGGGTTGGTTGTATATATTAAAAAAGGCAAAAGAAGCTGGACTGGGAGGGTTGCGCGCCGCGCGGATTGGTGGCGCGCCGCGCCATATGACTGGCAGATTCTCCCTTTCTTTTAAATTAGATATTTTGTGGGTATTTTGGTAAATTCACATCAAGGCCGAGTTTAATGCTTGGTTCAGTAGTTTGGGAGCTCATTTACTCCCTTGTTCACCAACCTTATCACCTCCCAATTTATTTTAGTGAGAGAGTGAGTTTTAGAGAGGGAAAGCTCATTTTGAAGAGGAAGAAGAGGGTTTCTTGCTAAAGCCCAAGTCCTAAAGTTGTTCATCTCGTCATTATCTTCGTTTTGGTAGTTGTGGTATGCTCTAATCTTAATTCCTTTGTTTAATTCGATTTAGGGCTAGGGTTTGAGTCAAAGGTGAACATAAAACCCACTTTTGGTTAATTTTGGGTATTCTTGGGTAATTTGGGTCATCTAGACTCAATATCGAGTTAACTAGGGTTTTGGAAGTGTTAATTGATGTTAGAGAACCCTAATTAGCTAGTAAGAGGGTTAGAACACCATGATTTATGTAAATGGGTGTAAAAGGGTTAGTGGTTGACCCAAAAATGGGTAGGTTGACTTTGAAAGTGCCAAATGGGTCAAATTGAACTTAAGCTAATTAATATGTGTAGTTGAAGCCTAAAACTAGTGTTAAAATGTGTAAAGAACCTACTTTGGTTAATGATAGGGTTTGTGATGAGTTAACCCGATTTTAGGGTTAAGGGTGCAAATGGGTCGGATTTGCACCATAGGTCAAATTGGCCCTAGGAGTGAGCTTTAGAGTGTTGACCAACTTGAGTTATGATTTTGATATTGTGATAAATGTAATAGGTGCGTTACATTGAAGTGTTCAAGCTCGGTTATCTTTCGACAAGAGATTTTGAGGTGAGTGGAATATCTATATATGTATGTATATGATTTATGTACCGTGTTGATGGTGTCACATAGCCGTTTTGTGACCAAGGTTGTGGGACTTAGCCGTATTAGTCCATGTTTTGTACTAAGGCACATAGCCGTGTTTGTGCATTTAGTGGCGAGTAATAGCCGTGTTTTACTCCCACGTTGTTATTTGAGTTACCCGTACACATAGCCGTGTTGGTGTACGAAAGCGTGAGTAATAGCCGTGTTCTACTCACATTGAGCAAGTGATGCCATAGCCGTTTTTGGAACACTTGAGGGGTGATGCCATAGCCGTTTTTGGAACACCTCGGGGGGTTAGCATGCCATAGCCGTTTTTGGAAGCTAACGAATGTTATGAACATCGATGACTTGTTTCGCGAAGTCGTTCCCTAGCGAAGAGATTGGTTAACCATGATTTATTGTTGTTCATACTAGCATTTGATTATTGTTATGAGTATTTATGCTATGATTATTGCTAGTGATACGTTTGGTGATACTAGCTTGCTTATCGAGATTTGTTATGTGTTATTTGATATCGTGGATGCGTGTGGGTAAGTTGTATATGCATGTATATATATGTTTTACTCACTAAGCTTTGCTTACCCTCTCGTTGTTTACTATTTTTATAGGTTCCGGTGTGGACAAGGGTAAGGGCATCCGGTTGGATTAGAGATCCCGTCTTGTTTAGTGACGCTTTTGGGATGTGACGATTTTGGAGTTTGACCGAGACTTGGGTAGTTTAACCCCAAACACCATGCTCGTTGTATCGTTTGGCAAATAAACTTTTCGTGGTCGAAACTCTAATTTGTATTAAACATTGTATTTTTAACTTAGTGGCGTTTTGGGCACGTGTGGGCCCCACTTTGTAAAACTCGCTCAAACCTTAGTTATGTGCTAGTTTTACATATATGAATGTATGGTTAAAAGCGTTTTGGCTAAAAATGTCGGGAACTAGTCAAACATTTTCGTTAAAAAGACTTCCGGGGACAGCGGGCTGTCCAGGTGATTTGGCGCGCCGCGCGGTCACCTGGCGCGCCGCGCAGATGATCTGCACCAGAAAATTTTTTTTGTTTGCAATTTCGTCGTGTTTGGTCGGTTACGGTTTGGGTTGTTACAAGTGGTATCAGAGCATGGTCTAAGGGATTTAGGTGACTTGAGATAGGCGCCTAGACTTAGACTTTGTGTGCGTGTTTATGCGGGACTTGTAGGACTTTGGGTCGGATCGGTATGATTAGTGCATAGGTTTATGTGAACTAATCATGCGCTATTTGTTTGTGTTGTGTTTAGCAATCATCAAGCGAGATGGACGTTGTACTAGCGAGTTAGCGCGACGTGCTTGCGTGGTAATGACTAGCTACCATTACTACGGGTGCAAATCGGGTCAAACAAGCAATGTACGACGATTGTTGAGCAAGATGGGGTAGTGTGGTGTATACGTATGTAATTGGGTATAATTGTCCTTTCGTTTCATGGTTTAACCTAATTCGTTTTATAGAATGAAGACGAGAAACGGTCCTGATCATGAAAACGGGAGTACAAGTGAAGACGCCGAGTTCTCGACCAAGGTCGAGGCCGTCTTTAAGAAGTTGAAATCGGATTTTCTTGCGGACGTCCGAAGGGTCTTCCAAGAGTCGGTCGATGGGCAAGTGACCGAAATGATAAATGAACGATTGAAGGCCACTATTGAAGAGGCCCTTGATGCTAGAAACGTTCATCCTCGAGGTGAAGGGGGTGATGGAAAGAGAGACTTCCACTACAAAAATTTTAAGGATACTCAACCTCCGACGTTTAATGGGGTGAGGGATCCGTTGAAAAGTACTTGTTGGATTTCGGACATCGAGGGGGCCTTCCGTACCGCGGAGTGTCCTCCCGAGAAGAAGGCAAGGTTTGGGTCTAGCATGTTACGTGAAGAAGGCAAGTTGTGGTGGGATGATAAAATCAATTTGTATGGCGAGGAGCAATGCATGGGCTTGACGTGGGAGGAGTTCAAGAAAGAGTTTTTCAAGGAATACCGAACTTCATCCGATCTTGATCGAATTCGGGACGAGTTGCATCAATTGCAACAAGGTTCCATGGATTTAGTTACCCTCAAGTCTACATTCTTGGCAAAGACTCGTTTTTGCCCGGAGTATGTGGGTGATGATCATAAGCTTATGAAAGATTTTTATCGTACTTTGAATGCCGACTACAAGAGCAAGATTAGCCGGGGTATGGCTAAGACTTTCGATGAATTGTTTGAGTTGGCTCGGGGTTTTGAGCCGGAGGTGCCTAGGAAGAGTGATTTTGTTTTCTCAAAAAGGAAGTTTGAAGGTTCGAGCTATTCGAATTTTTCAAACAAGAAATCTAGGAAAGGCACCGAGAGCGTTAATAGTGTGAAGAAAGGTGGCACGGGTACTTTTGCGCCCACTTGTTTTAATTGTGGGAAGTCGGGTCATTACGCCCGTGAATGCACGGCCAAGACGGTTACGTGTTTTAATTGCGGTAAAGTGGGGCACAAGAGGCCGGAATGCCCCGAGTTGAATAATGATCATGTTAAGAAGATTGAGAAGGCGGCGGGGTCGGCTAGAGGGCGAAACTACTTGATGACGAACGATGAAGCCAAACAATCCAACGAAGTTGTTTCAGGTACTTTCATGGTTAATTCTAATCCGGCAAGGATTCTTTTTGATAGCGGTGCAAATTTGTTGTTTGTGTCTCCTAAATTTGTGCCTAAACTTGATAGTCCGCTAGCTAAGTTAAGTCGTCCGGTAGAAGTCGAAATAGCGGACGGCAAGACGGTGCTAGTGGTTGATGTGTGTAAAAATTGTGATGTTGTTTTTGGTGCCGAAACTTTTAAAATTGATCTTATTCCAATGACCTTGGGCGACTTTGATATCGTTGTTGGTATGGATTGGCTCGATCGTTATAGAGCCAATATTGCATGCCATGATAAGTGTATTCGTGTGAAGACCCCAAGTGGGGGAGAAATGATTATTCATGGCGATAAGAGAAGAAGACCGGTGCCGATATGCACTTTTGCACGGGCACGTCGTTCCGTTGTTACCGGTGGCATGGCTTTCCTTGCTTATGTTGTTGATACTCGTAATGAGCCACCACTTATTCGTGAAATTCCGGTAGTTAATGAGTTTGAAGACGTTTTTCCGGATGAGTTACCGGGTGTTCCGGCGGAAAGACAAGTCGAGTTTCGCATTGAGTTGGTTCCGGGGGCTACTCCCATTGCTAAAACTCCTTATCGTTTAGCACCAACGGAAATGCAAGAGCTATTGAATCAAATTTAAGAGTTGCTAGAGAAGGGTTTTATCCGACCGAGTGCTTCGCCGTGGGGCGCTCCGGTCTTATTCGTGAAAAAGAAAGACGGTAGTATGCGCATGTGCATCGATTACCGTGAGCTAAATAAAGTGACGATCAAAAATCGTTATCCGTTACCTAGGATTGACGATTTGTCTGATCAACTTCAAGGCGCGACGTATTTCTCCAAGATCGATCTACGGTCCGGCTATCATCAAATGCGGGTCCGTGAGGAAGACATTGAGAAAACGGCTTTCCGAACGCGTTACGGGCATTATGAATTTGTGGTTATGCCTTTTGGTCTTACGAATGCACCGGCGGCATTCATGGATCTTATGAACCGGGTGTGCCAACCTATGTTGGACAAGTCGGTTATTGTGTTCATTGACGACATACTAGTCTACTCGAAAAGTATGCACGAACATGAACGTCACTTGCGCGAAGTTTTGAAGACGTTAAGAAAGGAGAAGTTGTTTGCAAAATTCTCTAAATGTGAATTTTGGCTAAGAGAGGTCCAATTTCTTGGCCACATTGTGAACGAAGGCGGTATCCAAGTGGATCCGGGGAAGATTGAGACGGTGAAGAGTTGGGGACGACCGACTACGCCTACGGAAATCCGGAGTTTTCTCGGATTGGCCGGTTATTATCGTCGGTTTATCCAAGACTTTTCTAAGATCGCCTCTCCATTAACAAAGTTGACGAGGAAGAGTGCTAAGTTCAATTGGGAAAACGAGCAAGAAATTGCTTTTCAATTATTGAAAGAGAAGTTGTGTCAAGCTCCGGTGTTAGTGTTACCGGAAGGCGTCGAAGACATGGTGGTTTATTGTGATGCTTCCTTAAATGGGCTCGGGTGCGTTCTTATGCAAAGGGGTAAAGTCATTGCTTATGCCTCTCGACAATTAAAGGAACACGAAACGAGGTACCCGACTCATGATCTTGAAATGGCGGCGGTTGTGCATGCGTTGAAAATTTGGCGCCACTACTTGTATGGTGTCAAGTGTACGATATATTCGGATCATAAGAATTTGAAACACCTTTTTACTCAAAGGGATTTGAATTATCGTCAACGTAGATGGATGGATGTGGTGAAAGATTATGATTGTGAGATACTTTACCATCCGGGTAAGGCGAATGTGGTCGCGGATGCGTTAAGTCGAAAGACTCAACATCCGGCGATACGTATAACATCGTTACGTTTGATTATCACTAACGACTTTCTTGAAAAGATGGTTGAAGACCAAATAGAGGCTTATGTTCACGATAAGCACACGGAACGAATTGTGGGCCAATCGGAGTTTATTACTATGGGTCCGCGGGGTTTGTTGTCCTTTCAAGGAAGGGTGTGGGTGCCTAAGACGGGTGATTACCGACGGGTGCTACTCGATGAAGCACATAAGTCGAAATATTCCATTCATCCGGGCGCGACGAAAATGTATCATGACTTGAAGAAAGATTATTGGTGGCCGGGCATGAAACGCGATGTTGTAAAATACGTCGAACGATGTGTTACTTGTTTGCAAGTTAAAGCCGAGCATCAAAAGCCGTATGGTAAGTTGCAACCGTTAGAGATCCCGAAATGGAAATGGGAGCACATTACCATGGACTTCATCACTAAATTACCTAAGACGGCGAGAACTCAATATGATTCGATTTGGGTTATAGTGGATCGGTTGACGAAAAGTGCTTTGTTTCTTCCCATTAAAGAAGCAATATCGTCGGAGGCCTTGGCTAAGTTGTTTATCAAGGAAGTGGTCTCGCGACATGGCGTTCCTATATCTATTATTTCGGATCGAGATACCCGTTTTACATCTCGATTTTGGGAAAAGTTTCACGAAGATATGGGTACACAATTAAAGTTGAGCACGGCGTATCATCCTCAAACGGACGGTCAAACCGAACGTACGAACCAAACTTTGGAAGATATGTTACGGGCGTGCATTATCGATTTCGGTGGTAGTTGGGATGAGCATCTACCTTTGGTGGAATTCTCGTACAATAATAGCTTTCATACTAGTATCGGGATGCCCCCTTATGAGATGCTATATGGGCGAAGATGTCGAACTCCCGTCTGTTGGGGAGAAGTGGGTCAAAGGGAAATCGGGAGCACCGATTTGGTTCTTGAAACGAATAACAAGATTGATACTATACGAGAACATTTGAAGAAGGCTCAAGATAGGCAGAAGTCGTATGCCGATAAACGTAGACGAACGATCGAATTCCAAGAGGGCGACATGGTTATGCTTAAGGTTTCGCCATGGAAGGGTATTATTCGATTTCGAAAACGGGGAAAGTTAGGTCCTCGGTTTATTGGACCGTTTAAAGTTTTAGCTCGTGTTGGTGAAGTTGCATATCGATTGGAATTGCCCGAAGAGCTTGCGGGGATCCATAACACGTTTCATGTTTCCCACCTCCGTAAGTGTCTTGCGGATGATTCCTCATGGATGCCTTTAGACGAGATCGAACTAAACAACAAGTTGGAATATGTTGAAGAACCAGTCGCCATACTCGATGAGAAAGTTAAGAGGTTGAGACATAAAGAAGTGAGGACTTTTAAAGTCCAATGGCGGCGTAGCAAGGGTTCCGAGTTCACTTGGGAGCCCGAAGAGTTCGTATTGGTTTATCTTCCCTCGTGTCATGCGGCTTGGATTGCGAGGACGCAATCCGAATAAGTGGGGGAGAGTTGTAAGACCCGAATAATTGAAGTGTACATATGTGTAAATAAGTGTATTGTGCGGTACTCGAATCGGGGTTGGTTGTATATATTAAAAAAGGCAAAAGAAGCTGGACTGGGAGGGTTGCGCGCCGCGCGGATTGGTGGCGCGCCGCGCCATATGACTGGCAGATTCTCCCTTTCTTTTAAATTAGATATTTTGTGGGTATTTTGGTAAATTCACATCAAGGCCGAGTTTAATGCTTGGTTCAGTAGTTTGGGAGCTCATTTACTCCCTTGTTCACCAACCTTATCACCTCCCAATTTATTTTAGTGAGAGAGTGAGTTTTAGAGAGGGAAAGCTCATTTTGAAGAGGAAGAAGAGGGTTTCTTGCTAAAGCCCAAGTCCTAAAGTTGTTCATCTCGTCATTATCTTCGTTTTGGTAGTTGTGGTATGCTCTAATCTTAATTCCTTTGTTTAATTCGATTTAGGGCTAGGGTTTGAGTCAAAGGTGAACATAAAACCCACTTTTGGTTAATTTTGGGTATTCTTGGGTAATTTGGGTCATCTAGACTCAATATCGAGTTAACTAGGGTTTTGGAAGTGTTAATTGATGTTAGAGAACCCTAATTAGCTAGTAAGAGGGTTAGAACACCATGATTTATGTAAATGGGTGTAAAAGGGTTAGTGGTTGACCCAAAAATGGGTAGGTTGACTTTGAAAGTGCCAAATGGGTCAAATTGAACTTAAGCTAATTAATATGTGTAGTTGAAGCCTAAAACTAGTGTTAAAATGTGTAAAGAACCTACTTTGGTTAATGATAGGGTTTGTGATGAGTTAACCCGATTTTAGGGTTAAGGGTGCAAATGGGTCGGATTTGCACCATAGGTCAAATTGGCCCTAGGAGTGAGCTTTAGAGTGTTGACCAACTTGAGTTATGATTTTGATATTGTGATAAATGTAATAGGTGCGTTACATTGAAGTGTTCAAGCTCGGTTATCTTTCGACAAGAGATTTTGAGGTGAGTGGAATATCTATATATGTATGTATATGATTTATGTACCGTGTTGATGGTGTCACATAGCCGTTTTGTGACCAAGGTTGTGGGACTTAGCCGTATTAGTCCATGTTTTGTACTAAGGCACATAGCCGTGTTTGTGCATTTAGTGGCGAGTAATAGCCGTGTTTTACTCCCACGTTGTTATTTGAGTTACCCGTACACATAGCCGTGTTGGTGTACGAAAGCGTGAGTAATAGCCGTGTTCTACTCACATTGAGCAAGTGATGCCATAGCCGTTTTTGGAACACTTGAGGGGTGATGCCATAGCCGTTTTTGGAACACCTCGGGGGGTTAGCATGCCATAGCCGTTTTTGGAAGCTAACGAATGTTATGAACATCGATGACTTGTTTCGCGAAGTCGTTCCCTAGCGAAGAGATTGGTTAACCATGATTTATTGTTGTTCATACTAGCATTTGATTATTGTTATGAGTATTTATGCTATGATTATTGCTAGTGATACGTTTGGTGATACTAGCTTGCTTATCGAGATTTGTTATGTGTTATTTGATATCGTGGATGCGTGTGGGTAAGTTGTATATGCATGTATATATATGTTTTACTCACTAAGCTTTGCTTACCCTCTCGTTGTTTACTATTTTTATAGGTTCCGGTGTGGACAAGGGTAAGGGCATCCGGTTGGATTAGAGATCCCGTCTTGTTTAGTGACGCTTTTGGGATGTGACGATTTTGGAGTTTGACCGAGACTTGGGTAGTTTAACCCCAAACACCATGCTCGTTGTATCGTTTGGCAAATAAACTTTTCGTGGTCGAAACTCTAATTTGTATTAAACATTGTATTTTTAACTTAGTGGCGTTTTGGGCACGTGTGGGCCCCACTTTGTAAAACTCGCTCAAACCTTAGTTATGTGCTAGTTTTACATATATGAATGTATGGTTAAAAGCGTTTTGGCTAAAAATGTCGGGAACTAGTCAAACATTTTCGTTAAAAAGACTTCCGGGGACAGCGGGCTGTCCAGGTGATTTGGCGCGCCGCGCGGTCACCTGGCGCGCCGCGCAGATGATCTGCACCAGAAAATTTTTTTTGTTTGCAATTTCGTCGTGTTTGGTCGGTTACGGTTTGGGTTGTTACACCTAAGCTTGGAGATTTGAGGGATTTAATCATGACGGAAGCTCACAAATCCAGATTGACAGTACATCCGGGTAGTAATAAGATGTATCATGATTTGAAAACAGTGTATTGGTGGCCAACAATGAAATCAGATATCGCCCTTTATGTCAAAAAGTGTCATATATGTGCTCAAGTGAAGGCAGAACATTAGAAACCTTATGGATCGTTAGGTCAGTTACAGATTCCAGAGTGGAAATGGGAACATATAACGATGGATTTTGTGACCAAATTACCTCGAACTCAGAAAAGACATGATATGATTTGGGTAATAGTGGATCGTCTAACTAAAAGTGCTCATTTTCTTGCTACTCGTAAGACAGCTTCATTAAGTGAGTTAGCCGAATTGTATGTGAAAGAAATAGTTAGTCGTCATGGTATGCCGTTATCGATCGTTTCAGACAGAGATTCCAGATTTGTGTCAAATTTTTGGAATAGTCTTCAACAAAATCTGGGTACACGTGTGAATTTAAGTACAGCTTATCATCCTCAGACAGACAGACAGAGTGAAAGAACAATACAGACTTTGGAGGATATGTTAAGGGCTTGTGTGTTAGAATACGGTGGTTCGTGGGATACACATTTGCCGTTGGTCGAATTCGCGTATAATAATTCATATCATTCGAGTATAGGGATGCCGCCCTATGAAATGTTATACGATCGTCGTTGCAGAACTCCGACTTGTTGGTTAGAAGCTGGGGAGAAATAGTTTGCAGGTCCCGAAATTGTTCAAATGACAGCCGAAAAAGTTGCAATTGCTCGAGAAAAGTTGAAAGCCGCTAGAGACAGGCAGAAAATGTATGCTGATCCGCGTAGACGTCTGGTAACCTTTAATGTGGGTGAATGAGTGTATCTGAAAGTTTCGCCATGGAAAGGGGTTATCAGATTCGGTAAACGTGGTAAGTTAGCACCGAGATTTATTGGTCCGTTTCCGATCAGTGAAGTGTTGAATGATCAGACTGTGGTGTTAGATCTTCCGTCAGAGTTAGCCGGTATTCATAATAAATTCAACGTGTGTTATCTTCGTAAGTGTAAAGTCGACGATGAAACACAACTTCTTCCTTTAGAAGATTTAAGGGTCGATTTGAATAAGAAATTGGTGGAAGAGCAGGTCCGTGTGGTTGACCAAAAGGTGACTAAGCTGAGAAAGAAAGAGATTCCGATGGTGTTGATTGAGTGGAAACACAGTTTGGGTTCTAATCTTATGTGGGAAACGGAAGAGTTGATGAGAAAATGCTACCCTCGTTTGTTTGACCAAGACCAGATTCCGAGGACGGAATCTTCTTAAGGGGGGTGGATTTGTAACAGACTGAAACCCGGGCTAGTTGTAAGTTGCCTATTTTGCCTTAGGGTTTGTGCTTAGTCTTAAGTGCTTTTATTTTAATTATTTTATTAGTGTTTTATTATAATTGTGTTATGACCAGTTTGTGACAAGGGTCCCAGAACAGGTTGGTTTATTTAATTTGGACTCCGTTAGGACCTCCTAAGGAGATACGAAAGGTTATAAGTTAAGATAACTGATAAATACCCGTGTGTTATGGGGTATGGGTTTATAACCCACATACGTGTGTAATATCTGCTTCACTCTTCTCATTTCTTGAACCTTCTCAAACAAGAACGTACCAAACTTCATCCCTTCACAAATCCTAATTGAATCTAAGTCTTAAATTAGATTGTGAGGCTTTAAGGATTGATTCATATCATCCTTGTGATCATTTATTCAGGTTTATTAGCTTGAATTCGTGCTTTAATTCATAGAAATTGAGTTTTGGGTGTAAATGGGTTTTTGATGAATTTTGAGCTTGAATCTTCATATTATGTGTTTGTATGTGTTAATAGATGTTAGAAATAGGTTGTATATATGTTTAGTAGCTTCTATGTGCTTAAAATTTGATCAAAATCGCTCAAAAATCGAGTTTTTGGGGAAAAAATCACGAAATCAGCGAATGTGTTCGAAACCAGTTGCTACAGTATTTTGCTACAGTTTTTGCTACAGTACCCGAATTGCTACAGTGTCACTATTTTGCTACAGTGCCCGAATTGCTACAGTATCACTATTTGCTACAGTACCGAGTTGCTACAGTGTCACTATTTGCTACAGTACCGAGTTGCTACAGTACCACTATTTGCTACAGTAGCTTTTATGAAATTGAAACGGGCGTAACTTTCAAAACGTAACTCCGTTTTTGATGAATAAACTATCGTTAGAATCGTAATAAAGAATACTTTTCAATGGTGAACTTTTAAGAAACCAGATCAAACTGTTTTTGGGTCGAAAAAGGAGTTTTAGTGTGTATATCGTGTTTTGCACGTACCTATATGCCATTATTTATTGGAGTCATGATGTAGACTCATAAAATTATGAATATATGGTGTTATGACCTAGTTAATCGTATGAAATGATTATATTATTTATTGGATATGTATATTAACTTTGTTTGTGTTGTTCTCAGATTATAAGGACAAGGAGGAAGCTCAGAAATAATAACTGAGCAGTTGCTGGTAATTGGTGAGTGGGTCTATCTCCGGATAGAGTTTAAGTAGCATATCATGCTACTGTGGTTGACTCTTTTACCATGCATAGTGTATAAATTTCCATGTTAGAATAGTATAGTATGCCTGATGTTGTATGTGAATTATGTGTACACTGTGTGAATGGCACCAGTCGGGCCTAGGGAGACTGGGGACTCGAAACCGTGCCTACGAGAGGTTATAGTCCGTATAAGGTCAACCGTGCCTAGGGGAGGTTGGGTCCATAGGCTACTAATTGTGGAGTATAGTTTGAATGATGCATCACCTGCATCTGAATAACTATACTGCGAATTGAGTAGCAGGGACTATCGGTAGACTCAAGTCCGATCAGCTAGGAGTCGTGTGCTCGTACAAGCCGCCGATCCTCATATTGTCTTATTGTATGCTAGTTGGTAGTTAGCATGTGTTGTTGTTAGTATATAGCTTGTGTGTGACTTAAGCTATATCTGTTAGATAGATTCCATTCACTTAGCGGTGCGCTAATCCCCCATATAATTACCCCTTGCATGTTTAGGTACTGCTAGTCGGGATGGGTGCTGATGCAGAAGACATGTTTGACAACCCTACTCTGATGTGGACTTTTGTTTAAATCATGTTTTGTAATAATGTAACACCGTTGTGTAAACTTAAACTTAATTACTCAGATTAATGTAACGACACGACTTATAATGTGTTTGTTAATAAAGTCTTCCGCTGTGTTTAGAAAAAAAAATTACCGGTGTTACATTATGCTAGTAAGACATTACAAGGAGCACAAACGAATTATACAACTACTGAAAAAGAACTCCTTGCCATTGTCTTTGCTTTTGACAAATTTTGTTCATATCTCGTTCTAGCTAAAACGGTGGTCTATACTGACCATTATGCTCTTAGATACCTATTTTCAAAACAAGATGCCAAACCAAGATTAATCCGTTGGATCCTACTCTTACAAGAGTTCGATATTGAAATCAGAGACAAAAAGGAAGCAGAAAATCTCGCCGCTGATCATCTTTCTCGTCTTGAAAATCCTGAATTAGAAGTTCTAAATGAATCGGCCATACAAGATAACTTCCCTGATGAATATCTATTGAAGATAGATTATAATGAAATTTCATAGCTTGCAGACTATGCAAACTACTTAGTATGTGGATTCCTTGAAAAAGGATTGTCGTACCAAAAACAAAAAAAATTCTGTAGTGATATAAAACACTATTTCTGGAAAGATCCACATTTGTTTAAAAGTTGTCCCGATGGAATAATACGCCGATGTGTATTCGGGGATGAAGCTAGTCATATCTTAAACCATTGTCACACAGGACCAACAGGAGGGCATTATGGGCCTCAACTTACAGCAAAAAAAGTTTACGATGCTGGATTCTATTGGCCTACAATTTTCAAAGACGCACACCTTCTTTGCAAATCCTATGATGCTTGTCAAAGGGCCGGAAAAATAAGTCAACGTGATGAAATGCCACAAAATGTCATTCAAGTATGTGAGGTATTTGACGTTTGGGGTATTGACTTTATGGTTCCATTTCCAAAATCTCATAATAAGCTCTACATTCTCGTTGCCATTGATTATGTATCTAAATGGGCAGAAGCACATGTTCTCCCGACTAACGATGCACGAGTTGTAGTCAACTTCTTAAAACGTCTTTTTGCTAGGTTTGGAACACCGAAAGCTTTAATAAGTGATCGGGGTACTCATTTCTGTAATAATCAACTTGAGAAAGTTCTTAAAAGATATGGAGTAACTCATAAAATCTCTACTGATTATCATCCACAAACAAGTAGACAAGTTGAAAATACCAATCGAGCATTAAAACGTATTCTAGAGAAAACCGTAGGATCAAATCTGAAGGAATGGTCCATGAAATTGGAGGATGCACTCTGGGCTTTTAGAACAGCCTACAAAACTCCAATTGGAACCACACCTTTTAGACTCGTTTACGGAAAAGCATGTCACCTTCCAGTAGAAATTGAACACAAAGCATTTTGGGCTTTGAAGACATGTAATCTTGATTTACATGAAGCGGGACGTCTACGGTTAAGTCAATTAAACGAATTAGAAGAATTAAGACATGAAGCATATGAAAATTCGTTAATCTATAAAGAAAGAACGAAGAAATGGCATGATAAAAGAATCAGAAGTTCAAAAGAATTTAAAGAAGGAGACATAGTTCTTCTTTTTAATTCACGATTCAAGCTATTTCCTGGAAAATTGAAATCAAGATGGTCTGGACCATTCATAGTTAAAAGAGTTTTCCCATACGGAACAATAGAGTTAATAAATTCAAATGGGATTGAATTTAAGGTTAATGGTCACAGAGTTAAACATTACATACATGGTCTGATGGAAGTTGACAATGAAGTCAATCATAATTTCACCACCCAAGAAAACTCTCAGAATGAAAACATAAATATGCTATCAACAACGTATGAAAAACCAAAATTAGAAAACGGGGAAGCTTCAAATTGGAGTGATGAAGAAGAATTCTTATACAAACCTCCCATTCCAAGAAACGAAGAAAAATGTGAACAAGAAGTTCAAATAGAAATGAAAGAACCAAGAAAAGATCAATTGGAAAAGGTTAACAACCCAACTCTACTTACTAAAGTAGGAGACCCAGGTGAATTTATCATTTCTTGCTTGCTTAATGATGGTGTTATGTATAATGGACTCGCAGATTTAGGAGCAAGTGCAAATGTTATGCCTCTTTCCTTATACAAAAGATTAGGTGTAGGTAAGTTGAGACCAACTAGAATAGGTGTTCAATTATTTGATCAAACCGTTAAACACCCGGTTGGAATAGCAAACAATTTACTTGTTAAAGTGGGAAGTTTGACCTTTATTGCAAACTTCATAGTTATTAATATGGAGGAAGACCTTGATATTCCTTTAATTTTAGGTCGCCCATTTTTAGCAACCACCGAAGCATTCATTGATGTAAGAGAAGGTAGAATGACACTTAGGGATGGTGACAAATCGATCACCTTTGTGAACCGAAAGTTTAGATCTCCACCAACCAAAATTGTTGAACCAATAAAAATGCCTAAGTGTGGGGAAGATGAAGCAATAACCAATGATGACCTGATAACAAAGAACCCCGTTATTGATACGAAATTAGATGAACCCATTTTTAACAGTTCAATGAAGAAACTTTATAAACGGATTCAAGATGCTAGGATTAAGGGGAACTTTAAGTTATGTAACCGATTAGTATACAATTTTTCGCCTAAAGAAAAGGCAATGTTAGTTGAATTTGTGAAAGTTACAGAGGAAATCAACAATTGGCTTGAAGCAAAAGTCAGAGATATACAAGTTATTGATAGTCCAATTGAAAACGAAGTTAATCACAAATTCGATACCACAGCTAACTAAGTGTGGGGAGAATCAAATATTTTAAGGGTAATATGTATTTACATTAGAGTTAGATTTTCTGTTTTCGTGTAGTTTTCGAGAATGGAATCTGAATGGTCTTTCCCTAGCAGACCCTAAAGAACTAGTCTTCTCCCCCCATTCTGAATTTTTATTTTTTTTAGGTTTTACGAGATGAAGAATTCCTTTGATCTGAACCATGGTCTAATGCTACATGCTATGAATACTAAACGTAATAATGACACCCTTCCGAGTGAACTGGTATCCTTCATAAGAGAAAAAATGGACGGAGTAAGAAAAGAACTCAGGAAAGATCATCATAAGATACATTTTGGTAAAGGCAAATCAAAATCCGCAATAAAAAGAAGAGCACGACACCTTGAAAGATGTTATAAATGCAGAAAATGGTCACACGAAAGTAAATATTCAAACAATCAAACATATTCAAATACCGAATTTGTTACTCTATGCAGAGAAGGACCATTCATATGTTTAGAAGAAAAAATATTGAAGAATCGAGGTTATGCCTACGTAGCTATGGAAAACCAAATCACACGACTCTCCTATGAGTCGGTTAAAGCAGGTCTCTGAGAATTCTATCTCATGGGTAAGTATGTACAGTTTTTATTTTTATTTTTATTGCTTTTAATCTTTTGATAATAAACGTTGAATCGTTCGCTATAAAATATTAAATTGGTATTCAATAAAATTAGGTATGCGTAACCGAAATTATTGATATCATACAAAAATTTATTACATCACTGCGAAATTTACCGTTTATTCCTAAGGTATATATATCTTTAATCAATCAACCCAAAATATTTCAGAAATTCGTCAGGAGTAAAACTATGTTATGGAAAACTGAAATTACTTTACCGAAAAGAGGGGCGTATATTTTTGGTAATATTTGATTGATTAAAGTGGGATAAAAGACCAAAAAGATATTTAATTTTAATTTTTACCTTGTTTTTAATATATAAATATTAAATTAATATTGTAAACTTTTTAAAATCAATATATTTAAGTTTGAACATATTTGAAAAATTAATATTTTTAATATAAGTTTGTATGTATAAAAACAAAAATATAATATAAATTTGGTGTGAATTTTTAATATGAATTTTTAATTTTATGCATTTTGGTGTGAATTTAAAAAAATTTACTTTATTTCATTAAGTTAAAAATGTGATTTCTAAAAATTTGTCGTAAGCTGAAAACTAGGTCGTTGAACCGAAATTGTTTTACCCGAGGGAGGGACGAGAAATTTTATTATCATTATTTTTAATCTTATTGAATTAAAGTATGCCAAAAACATTAAAAAAAACCAAAAATCTTTGCTTTTAAAACAAACGCCAATATGTTTGGAAACTTTGGTAAAATTTAATCATTTTTCTACGCTAATCACTCTCAATAATTTAAATTGTACCGATTTCTTGCAAATGAGGGCATTGCAAGATCTTAAGTGTGGGAAGGGGTTAAATTCTTTCGGATTTTTAAAATTTTTGACTTATACACTTTGTTACCATTAAAAATACTAGTAACACAGTAGTTGTATTAGAATCTAGTGCTCTCTGATAATAAAGAACAACCCTAGTCTTATATACTGACTACCCAATTCTAGTAAAAATTTTCAAAATTTTCAGTTAAATGAACTCAAAATCATGTTTATACAAATTTATGAACGATAAAACTAGGTGTTAACACCGAAATTATTGTTACCTCGGAAAGGACATAAATTAAGAAACAACCCAAAGTATTAGAATTCATTTAAAATGGAATAGAGGACAATAAAAAGGCAAAGAAAGAAAAATAAAAGCCAAGTGTGAGAAAAATTTATCAAGTTATTTAGAACATATATCACATATTTTTGTACAAATAATTGAAGATACTTTTATTTTGGACAAAATTAACCGTTTTACCCGGTGTAATATATTTGAAAGAAAGATGGATCTACACGATGAATCAATTTCATCATTAAAAGGAAGTAAAGTCTTCCAAAAAAGACACGCGCTTCTTGATTTAGGTCATGAAGTTGTCGTCCAGACCAGCTGTAGGTTGACGAAAAATCTAGAAAAATCATCTCTAAAATCAGCAGGAAATCCACGGACCCCAGCATCAAATAGGGTCGCCAAGTGGTCAGACTTATCCTAACCATGAGAGGATCTGTCTCGTAAAATGGGGAGGGCGCCGTGCAAATTAGCTTGATAAGACTAATGAATCAGACCCCCAGAAAGGATAATCTCATTAAAGATTAAAAATTAGCTTTTAAGACTGATATTACTCAATCCTTGAGATTAGCCTTAAAGATTGAGAATTACAAACTCATGGAATTCAATGATATCTAAACTCGAGCCTGAACGAGAAAATATTTTGATCAAATTACAAAACCGATTTTTTTCTGAAAACCCTATTTTCAATGCGTTCATTACCATTGAACGTAAAATCCTAGGAATTCACCTGGAATTCATTAGGTCACCTGAACTAATTCGGGTGTCAACCGTAAGAACGGTGGTTGCATAGCATGGTTGAAGACAGGACCTTGTGCCAGACCGAAAAACTATAGGGTGATCTTTACTATTGCTCCTACCAAGGATAGTAATTGCATCCGACACGTTATAGACCGTAATCAAAAGCGTGTCACGGGACATTGCCTTAACAGTTGCTTGTTCAATGCTTTCCTTTACAACCGGACGGTAGTTTACAGAAAGGTAATATACGGAGCAAGTATACTGGACGTGTTGCTTTCCCAATACAAGGTTAGCAAGTGAGTGACACAAAACCGCAAGTTTTGAGCTAAAATTTTCAAATCTGAAACCCACAAAACCCACAAAACCCACAAAAAGATTTTGCAAACACCGGTGAAGGGTTATTCCGGAAAACTTATCTAGGGTAAAAGCTAGATTGAATTTTCAAAAGATCAAATGTTTTCATAAAGATCCAATTTCCTAAAGGATCTAAATTTTCATAGTCATGTGGGACTGTAAACCACATCGTTACTACCATTGTTTATACCGCCGTATAAAAATCACTGATGTACAAAGTGTAAAGAATAAAGAAGTGATTCTAGTATTTTTATTTCAAGACTATATTGCTTGAGGGCAAGCAACGCTTAAATGTGGGAATATTTGATAATGTTAAAAACGAACATATATTTCATAGCATTATCCCTCAAGAAAGACAAGCTTTTAGTTGCAATTGTTCTATTTACAAGTGATATTTGTTTAAATAATAAAAGGTGAAGACAAAAGACAGATTCGACGAATTGAAGACGCAAACGACCAAAAAGCTCAATAGTACAAAATACAATCAAAGTGGTTCAAATTAATGATGAGAAACGTCTAAAAGTTACGAGAGTACGAGCCGCAAAATGCAAAATACAAGATATTAAATTGTACGAAAAGGCGTTCGAAAATCCGAAACCGGGACCAGAGTCAACTCTCAACGCGCGACACAACGGAGCGAAAACAAGATACCAATTGTTAAGGTTCGATGGAATGCTCGTAGAGGACCCGAGTTCACCTGGGAGCGTGAAGATCAGATGAAGAAGAAATACCCGCATCTATTTCCAGAAGATTCGTCAACACCTTCAACAGCTTAAAATTTCGGGACGAAATTTATTTAACGGGTAGGTACTGTAGTGACCCGAACTTTTCCATGTTTATATATATTAATTGAGATTGATATTTACATGATTAAATGTTTCCAACATGTTAAGCAATCAAACTTTTTAAGACTTGATTAATTGAAATATGTTTCATATAGACAATTGACCACCCAAGTTGATCGGTGATTCACGAACGCTAAAACTTGTAAAAACTATATGATGACATATATATGGATATATATATATAGTTAACATGATACTATGATAAGAAAACATATCATAAAGTATATTAACAATGAACTACATATGTAAAAACAAGACTACTAACTTAATGATTTTTAAACGAGACATATATGTAACGATTATCGTTGTGAAGACATTTAATGTATATATATCATATTAAGAGATATTCATACATGATAATATCATGATAATATAATAATTTAAAATCTCATTTGATATTATAAACATTGGGTTAACAACATTTAACAAGATCGTTAACCTAAAGGTTTCAAAACAACACTTACATGTAATGACTAACGATGACTTAACGACTCAGTTAAAATGTATATACATGTAGTGTTTTAATATGTATTTATACACTTTTGAAAGACTTCAATACACTTATCAAAATACTTCTACTTAACAAAAATGCTTACAATTACATCCTCGTTCAGTTTCATCAACAATTCTACTCGTATGCACCCGTATTCGTACTCGTACAATACACAGCTTTTAGATGTATGTACTATTGGTATATACACTCCAATGATCAGCTCTTAGCAGCCCATGTGAGTCACCTAACACATGTGGGAACCATCATTTGGCAACTAGCATGAAATATCTCATAAAATTACAAAAATATGAGTAATCATTCATGACTTATTTACATGAAAACAAAATTACATATCCTTTATATCTAATCCATACACCAACGACCAAAAAAACCTACAAACACTTTCATTCTTCAATTTTTTTCATCTAATTGATCTCTCTCAAGTTCTATCTTCAAGTTCTAAGTGTTCTTCATAAATTCCAAAAGTTCTAGTTTCATAAAATCAAGAATACTTTCAAGTTTGCTAGCTCACTTCCAATCTTGTAAGGTGATCATCCAACCTCAAGAAATCTTTGTTTCTTACAGTAGGTTATCATTCTAATACAAGGTAATAATCATATTCAAACTTTGGTTCAATTTCTATAACTATAACAATCTTATTTCAAGTGATGATCTTACTTGAACTTGTTTTCGTGTCATGATTCTGCTTCAAGAACTTCGAGCCATCCAAGGATCCATTGAAGCTAGATCCATTTTTCTCTTTTCCAGTAGGTTTATCCAAGGAAATTAAGGTAGTAATGATGTTCATAACATCATTCGATTCATACATATAAAGCTATCTTATTCGAAGGTTTAAACTTGTAATCACTAGAACATAGTTTAGTTAATTCTAAACTTGTTCGCAAACAAAAGTTAATCCTTCTAACTTGACTTTTAAAATCAACTAAACACATGTTCTATATCTATATGATATGCTAACTTAATGATTTAGAACCTGGAAACACGAAAAACACCGTAAAACCGGATTTACGCCGTCGTAGTAACACCGCGGGCTGTTTTGGGTTAGTTAATTAAAAACTATGATAAACTTTGATTTAAAAGTTGTTATTCTGAGAAAATGATTTTTATTATGAACATGAAACTATATCCAAAAATTATGGTTAAACTCAAAGTGGAAGTATGTTTTCTAAAATGGTCATCTAGACGTCGTTCTTTCGACTGAAATGACTACCTTTACAAAAACGACTTGTAACTTATTTTTCCGACTATAAACCTATACTTTTTCTGTTTATATTCATAAAATAGAGTTCAATATGAAACCATAGCAATTTGATTCACTCAAAACGGATTTAAAATGAAGAAGTTATGGGTAAAACAAGATTGGATAATTTTTCTCATTTTAGCTACGTGAAAATTGGTAACAAATCTATTCCAACCATAACTTAATCAACTTGTATTGTATATTATGTAATATTGAGATACCATAGACATGTATACAATGTTTCGACCTATCATGTCGACACATCTATATATATTTCGGAACAACCATAGACACTCTATATGTGAATGTTGGAGTTAGCTATACAGGGTTGAGGTTGATTCCAAAATATATATAGTTTGAGTTGTGATCAATACTGAGATACGTATACACTGGGTCGTGGATTGATTCAAGATAATATTTATCGATTTATTTCTGTACATCTAACTGTGGACAACTAGTTATAGGTTACTAACGAGGACAGCTGACTTAATAAACTTAAAACATCAAAATATATTAAAAGTGTTGTAAATATATTTTGAACATACTTTAATATATATGTATATATTGTTATAGGTTCGTGAATCAACAGTGGCCAGGTCTTACTTCCCGACGAAGTAAAAATCTGTGAAAGTGAGTTATAGTCCCACTTTTAAAATCTAATATTTTTGGGATGAGAATACATGCAGATTTTATAAATGATTTACAAAATAGACACAAGTACGTGAAACTACATTCTATGGTTGAATTATCGAAATCGAATATGCCCCTTCTTATTAAGTCTGGTAATCTAAGAATTAGGGAACAGACACCCTAATTGATGCGAATCCTAAAGATAGATCTATTGGGCCTAACAAACCCCATCCAAAGTACCGGATGCTTTAGTACTTCGAAATTTATATCATATCCGAAGGGTGTCCCGGAATGATGGGGATATTCTTATATATGCATCTTGTTAATGTCGGTTACCAGGTGTTCACCATATGAATGATTTTTATCTCTATGTATGGGATGTGTATTGAAATATGAAATCTTGTGGTCTATTGTTACGATTTGATATATATAGGTTAAACCTATAACTCACCAACATTTTTGTTGACGTTTAAAGCATGTTTATTCTCAGGTGAATATTAAGAGCTTCCGCTGTTGCATACTAAAATAAGGACAAGATTTGGAGTCCATATTTGTATGATATTGTGTAAAAACTGCATTCAAGAAACTGATTTCGATGTAACATATTTGTATTGTAAACCATTATGTAATGGTCGTGTGTAAACAGGATATTTTAGATTATCATTATTTGATAATCTACGTAAAAGTTTTTTAAACCTTTATTTATGAAATAAAGGTTATGGTTTGTTTTAAAAATGAATGCAGTCTTTGAAAAACGTCTCATATAGAGGTCAAAACCTCGCAACGAAATCAATTAATATGGAACGTTTTTAATCAATAAGAACGGGACATTTCAGTTGGTATCAGAGCGTTGGTCTTAGAGAACCAGAAAATTTGCATTAGTGTGTCTTATCGAGTTTGTTAGGATGCATTAGTGAGTCTGGACTTCGACCGTGTTTTCTTTAAAAATGATTGCTTAACATTTTTGTTGGAAACTATATATTTTTAACATATGAATATTATGTGATATATTAATCTCTTAACGTGTTTGATATTATGTGATAGATGTCTACCTCTAGAACAAGTCCCATTGACTCACCTAATAATAATGAAGAGTCAAATGTAAATTGGAATGATTTGTGGACTGATTCACAAGTTCCCGAAGAGGAACCGGAAGAAGAGTCGGAACCGGAAGAAGAATCGGAACCGGAAGAAGAATCGGAACCGGATGAAGAAATAGAACCGGTGGGGGAAATAATAAAACGGTTAAGTAAAAGAAAATCCTCAACCAACCGACCAAAGTTAATTATGGTCAATGGTGTTTCCGCCAAGGAAGCAAAATATTGGGAGGATTACCAATTCTCCGATGAATCGGATTCCGACGAGAATTCCGATGATGTTATAGAAATTACCCCAACTGAATTTAAAAAGGCAAAAGAAAATAATAAGGGAAAGGGCATAAAAATAGAGAAATCTAATTCCAACCCCGATGAACTTTATATGTATCGTCAACCCCCGAAGTCCTTAAGTTGTAACAATGACCCGGGAACCTCTAAACCACCAGGTTTTTCTAAACCAATGTGGACAACGACGGCTCGTATTAGGGGAACATCATATATCCCTAGAAACTTGGCAAAACGAACCAAAACCGAAGAAGAAGAAACGAGCGAGTCGGAATAAGATAGTTGTATTCGTGTGGTGTAATATATGTAATATAGTGTTCTTATGCTTTATGATATATGTAAAAATTGCTTGTATTAATAAGTATTTTTTTATGAATCTAACTCTTGTCTATTTTACAGTTTAAAAACACAAAATGGATAGACAACCCAATATTTTAAGAGACCTACCCGGAGACATGATTGATGAAATCTTGTCTAGAGTTGGCCAGAATTCTTCGGCACAACTATTTAAGGCGAGATCAGTTTGTAAGACATTCGAAGAACGTTCCAAGAATGTCTTGGTTTATAAGAGACTTTCGTTTGAAAGATGGGGGATATCACATTGGGAAACCCATAAGTTACGATGTGTTTACTTTGACGCATATATTGCGGGGAACCCAAATGCTATTTTACGCAACGGGTTAAGAAATTATTTTGACTCAATATATCCGAATATTGGACTTCGTGATTTAGAAAAAGCGGCTAACATGCAACATAAAGAAGCATGTTATGCTTACGGATTAGTAATGTTCGCTTCTCACCAAAGTGAGAACAAGAACATCGGGCTACAACTATTAAACAAAACGTTTCCACAAGTGACGGAGTCGGTAATTGGGGTAAGAAATGAGGTTTTTAGATTATTACGGGACTGTTGGACATTACGTAACCCTCATCCCTTTGATGACGTTACAACACGCTGTCTTATCAACGGCCATAACGGTTATGTTGCACAAGACCAAGGATGGGAAGTAGTCCTAGTAAAACCAGAATGCATGACTTGTTTCTGGACGTATGAATTACGTGTCTTTATTGCCTTTGCTGAACGACTTGTGTACTAGCTAGAATTGTCTTCACAACTATCTTGTATCAAAGTTATTGTGTGCTATATTTCATGCTTTATGTAAAATAAGCGGTATTGTAAGTTTGTAAAATATTGTATAAAAGTTTGAACGCGAAATATTATTATAATCAGTTTTTCATATAGAATTGTAGTAGTTGAATTGTATATTAGCTACTAAGTATGAACTTAACGGGTAGGTACTACCCGAATTTAAACTTATAAAACGCTAATATGAAGAAAAAGCTTTTATAAATGAGTTCATATTATGCTACGAAATACTATTAACTACTCTTAATATTCTGTATGATTAACTTGTTCCATTTAACTATTTTGAAGGAAATGGGACCGACTACTCGACACACCGTGAATATGAATGAAGAGGAATTCCGTACTTTTCTAGCTTCAAACATAGCCGCAGTACAGGCTGCGCTACATACCAACAATAACCTTGGATCTACCAGTACAGGAAATCGTGTAGGATGCACCTACAAAGAATTCACTGCCTGCAAACCTTTGGAATTTGATGGAACCGAAGGACCGATCGGATTGAAACGGTGGACCGAGAAGGTCGAATCGGTGTTTGCCATAAGTAAGTGTACTGAAGAGGACAAAGTAAAGTACGCTACGCATACCTTCACAGGTTCTGCGTTAACATGGTGGAATACCTATCTAGAGCAAGTGGGACAAGACGATGCGTACGCACTACCGTGGTCAGCATTCAAGCACTTGATGAACGAGAAGTACCGTCCCAGAACCGAGGTCAATAAGCTCAAGACAGAACTTAGAGGGTTACGAACCCAAGGATTTGATATTACCACGTACGAAAGACGATTCACAGAATTGTGCCTATTGTGTCCGGGAGCATTCGAAGATGAGGAAGAGAAGATCGACGCGTTTGTGTTAGGATTACCGGAAAGAATCCAAGAAGATATAAGTTCACACGAGCCCGCCTCCATACAACAGGCATGTAGAATGGCTCACAAACTCGTGAACCAAATTGAAGAAAGAATTAAAGAACAGACTGCTGAAGAGGCCAATGTGAAGCAAGTCAAAAGAAAGTGGGAGGAAAACGGTGATAAGAATCACCAATACAACAACAACAACAACAACAACAACAACAATTACAACAATAATCGCAATAATTATCCCAACAATCGAAACATCAATCGCAACTACAACAAACGGCCCAACAACAACAACAACAACAACAGCAGCTACAACAATCATCCCAACAACAATAATAACCGCAACAACAACAACAATCAGAAGCAGCTATGCCAAAGGTGTGAAAAGAATCACTCGGGGTTCTGCACCAAATTTTGCAACAAGTGTAAAAGAAATGGTCATAGCGCGGCGAAGTGTGAGGTCTACGGACCAGGGGTTAATAGAACGAAAGGAACAAATGGTGTCGGAACGAGTAATGGCGGAGCAAGTAGTGTCGGAGCAAGTTATGCCAATGTAGTTTGTTATAAATGTGAAAAACCAGGCCACATTATTAGAAATTGCCCGAACCAGGAGAACACGAATGGACAAAGCCGTGGAAGAGTTTTCAATATTAATGCGGCAGAGGCACAGGAAGACCCGGAGCTTGTTACGGGTACGTTTCTTATTGACAATAAATCTGCTTACGTTTTATTTGATTCGGGTGCGGATAGAAGCTATATGAGTAGAGATTTTTGTGCTAAATTAAGTTGTACATTGACGCCTTTGGATAGTAAATTTTTACTCGAATTAGCAAATGGTAAATTAATTTCAGCAGATAATATATGTCGGAATCGAGAAATTAAACTTGTTAGCGAAACATTTAAGATTGATTTGATACCAGTAGAGTTAGGGAGTTTTGATGTGATAATCGGTATGGACTGGTTGAAAGAAGTGAAAGCGGAGATCGTTTGTTACAAAAATGCAATTCGCATTATACGAGAAAAAGGAAAACCCTTAATGGTGTACGGAGAAAAGGGCAACACGAAGCTACATCTTATTAGTAATTTGAAGGCACAAAAACTAATAAGAAAAGGTTGCTATGCTGTTCTAGCACACGTCGAGAAAGTACAAACTGAAGAAAAGAGCATCAATGATGTTCCCGTCGCAAAAGAATTTCCTGATGTATTTCCGAAAGAATTACCGGGATTACCCCCACATCGATCCGTTGAATTTCAAATAGATCTTGTACCAGGAGCTGCACCAATAGCTCGTGCTCCTTACAGACTCGCACCCAGCGAGATGAAAGAACTACAAAGCCAATTACAAGAACTTTTAGAGCGTGGTTTCATTCGACCAAGCACATCACCGTGGGGAGCTCCTGTTTTGTTTGTCAAGAAGAAAGATGGTACATTCAGGTTGTGTATCGACTACCGAGAGTTGAACAAACTTACCATCAAGAACCGCTACCCACTACCGAGAATCGATGACTTATTTGATCAACTACAAGGCTCGTCTGTTTATTCAAAGATTGACTTACGTTCCGGATATCATCAAATGCGGGTGAAAGAAGATGATATTCCAAAGACTGCTTTCAGAACACGTTACGGTCATTACGAGTTTATGGTCATGCCGTTTGGTTTAACTAATGCACCAGCTGTGTTCATGGACCTTATGAACCGAGTGTGTGGACCATACCTTGACAAGTTTGTAATTGTTTTCATTGATGACATACTTATTTACTCAAAGAATGACCAAGAACACGGTGAACATTTGAGAAAGCTGTTAGAAGTATTGAGGAAGGAAGAATTGTACGCTAAGTTTTCAAAGTGTGCATTTTGGTTGGAAGAAGTTCAATTCCTCGGTCACATAGTGAACAAAGAAGGTATTAAGGTGGATCCGGCAAAGATAGAAACTGTTGAAAAGTGGGAAACCCCGAAAACTCCGAAACACATACGCCAGTTTTTAGGACTAGCTGGTTACTACAGAAGGTTCATCCAAGACTTTTCCAGAATAGCAAAACCCTTGACTGCATTAACGCATAAAGGGAAGAAATTTGAATGGAATGATGAACAAGAGAAAGCGTTTCAGTTATTGAAGAAAAAGCTAACTACGGCACCTATATTGTCATTGCCTGAAGGGAATGATGATTTTGTGATTTATTGTGATGCATCAAAGCAAGGTCTCGGTTGTGTATTAATGCAACGAACGAAGGTGATTGCTTATGCGTCTAGACAATTGAAGATTCACGAACAAAATTATACGACGCATGATTTGGAATTAGGCGCGGTTGTTTTTGCATTAAAGACTTGGAGGCACTACTTATATGGGGTCAAAAGTATTATATATACCGACCACAAAAGTCTTCAACACATATTTAATCAGAAACAACTGAATATGAGGCAGCGTAGGTGGATTGAATTATTGAATGATTACGACTTTGAGATTCGTTACCACCCGGGGAAGGCAAATGTGGTAGCCGATGCCTTGAGCAGGAAGGACAGAGAACCCATTCGAGTAAAATCTATGAATATAATGATTCATAATAACATTACTACTCAAATAAAGGAGGCGCAACAAGGAGTTTTAAAAGAGGGAAATTTAAAGGATGAAATACCCAAAGGATCGGAGAAGCATCTTAATATTCGGGAAGACGGAACCCGGTATAGGGCTGAAAGGATTTGGGTACCAAAATTTGGAGATATGAGAGAAATGGTACTTAGAGAAGCTCATAAAACCAGATACTCAATACATCCTGGAACGGGGAAGATGTACAAGGATCTCAAGAAACATTTTTGGTGGCCGGGTATGAAAGCCGATGTTACTAAATACGTAGGAGAATGTTTGACGTGTTCTAAGGTCAAAGCTGAGCATCAGAAACCATCAGGTCTACTTCAACAACCCGAAATCCCGGAATGGATATGGGAAAACATTACCATGGATTTCATCACTAAATTGCCAAGGACTGCAAGTGGTTTTGATACTATTTGGGTAATAGTTGATCGTCTCACCAAATCAGCACACTTCCTACCAATAAGAGAAGATGACAAGATGGAGAAGTTAGCACGACTGTATTTGAAGGAAGTCGTCTCCAGACATGGAATACCAATCTCTATTATCTCTGATAGGGATGGCAGATTTATTTCAAGATTCTGGCAGACATTACAGCAAGCATTAGGAACTCGTCTAGACATGAGTACTGCCTATCATCCACAAACTGATGGGCAGAGCGAAAGGACGATACAAACGCTTGAAGACATGCTACGAGCATGTGTTATTGATTTCGGAAACAGTTGGGATCGACATCTACCGTTAGCAGAATTTTCCTACAACAACAGCTACCATTCAAGCATTGAGATGGTGCCGTTTGAAGCACTTTATGGTAGAAAGTGTAGGTCTCCGATTTGTTGGAGTGAAGTGGGGGATAGACAGATTACGGGTCCGGAGATTATACAAGAAACTACCGAGAAGATCATCCAAATTTTACAACGGTTGAAAACCGCCCAAAGTCGACAAAAGAGCTACGCTGACATTAAAAGAAAAGATATAGAATTTGAAATTGGAGAGATGGTCATGCTTAAAGTTGCACCTTGGAAAGGCGTTGTTCGATTTGGTAAACGAGGGAAATTAAATCCAAGGTATATTGGACCATTCAAGATTATTGATCGTGTCGGACCAGTAGCTTACCGACTAGAGTTACCTCAACAACTCGCGGCTGTACATAACACTTTCCACGTCTCGAATTTAAAGAAATGTTTTGCTAAAGAAGATCTCACTATTCCGTTAGATGAAATCCAAATCAACGAAAAACTTCAATTCATCGAAGAACCCGTCGAAATAATGGATCGTGAGGTTAAAAGACTTAAGCAAAACAAGATACCAATTGTTAAGGTTCGATGGAATGCTCGTAGAGGACCCGAGTTCACCTGGGAGCGTGAAGATCAGATGAATAAGAAATACCCGCATCTATTTCCAGAAGATTCGTCAACACCTTCAACAGCTTAAAATTTCGGGACGAAATTTATTTAACGGGTAGGTACTGTAGTGACCCGAACTTTTCCATGTTTATATATATTAATTGAGATTGATATTTACATGATTAAATGTTTCCAACATGTTAAGCAATCAAACTTTTTAAGACTTGATTAATTGAAATATGTTTCATATAGACAATTGACCACCCAAGTTGATCGGTGATTCACGAACGCTAAAACTTGTAAAAACTATATGATGACATATATATGGATATATATATATATAGTTAACATGATACTATGATAAGAAAACATATCATAAAGTATATTAACAATGAACTACATATGTAAAAACAAGACTACTAACTTAATGATTTTTAAACGAGACATATATGTAACGATTATCGTTGTGAAGACATTTAATGTATATATATCATATTAAGAGATATTCATACATGATAATATCATGATAATATAATAATTTAAAATCTCATTTGATATTATAAACATTGGGTTAACAACATTTAACAAGATCGTTAACCTAAAGGTTTCAAAACAACACTTACATGTAACGACTAACGATGACTTAACGACTCAGTTAAAATGTATATACATGTAGTGTTTTAATATGTATTTATACACTTTTGAAAGACTTCAATACACTTATCAAAATACTTCTACTTAACAAAAATGCTTACAATTACATCCTCGTTTAGTTTCATCAACAATTCTACTCGTATGCACCCGTATTCGTACTCGTACAATACACAGCTTTTAGATGTATGTACTATTGGTATATACACTCCAATGATCAGCTCTTAGCAGCCCATGTGAGTCACCTAACACATGTGGGAACCATCATTTGGCAACTAGCATGAAATATCTCATAAAATTACAAAAATATGAGTAATCATTCATGACTTATTTACATGAAAACAAAATTACATATCCTTTATATCTAATCCATACACCAACGACCAAAAACACCTACAAACACTTTCATTCTTTAATTTTCTTCATCTAATTGATCTCTCACAAGTTCTATCTTCAAGTTCTAAGTGTTCTTCATAAATTCCAAAAGTTCTAGTTTCATAAAATCAAGAATACTTTCAAGTTTGCTAGCTCACTTCCAATCTTGTAAGGTGATCATCCAACCTCAATAAATCTTTGTTTCTTACAGTAGGTTATCATTATAATACAAGGTAATAATCATATTCAAACTTTGGTTCAATTTCTATAACTATAACAATCTTATTTCAAGTGATGATCTTACTTGAACTTGTTTTCGTGTCATGATTCTGCTTCAAGAACTTCGAGCCATCCAAGGATCCATTGAAGCTAGATCCATTTTTCTCTTTTCCAGTAGGTTTATCCAAGGAAATTAAGGTAGTAATGATGTTCATAACATCATTCGATTCATACATATAAAGCTATCTTATTCGAAGGTTTAAACTTGTAATCACTAGAACATAGTTTAGTTAATTCTAAACTTGTTCGCAAACAAAAGTTAATCCTTCTAACTTGACTTTTAAAATCAACTAAACACATTTTCTATATCTATATGATATGCTAACTTAATGATTTAAAACCTGGAAACACGAAAAACACCGTAAAACCGGATTTACGCCGTCGTAGTAACACCGCGGGCTGTTTTGGGTTAGTTAATTAAAAACTATGATAAACTTTGATTTAAAAGTTGTTATTCTGAGAAAATGATTTTTATTATGAACATGAAACTATATCCAAAAATTATGGTTAAACTCAAAGTGGAAGTATGTTTTCTAAAATGGTCATCTAGACGTCGTTCTTTCGACTGAAATGACTACCTTTACAAAAACGACTTGTAACTTATTTTTCCGACTATAAACCTATACTTTTTCTGTTTAGATTTATAAAATAGAGTTCAATATGAAACCATAGCAATTTGATTCACTCAAAACGGATTTAAAATGAAGAAGTTATGGGTAAAACAAGATTGGATAATTTTTCTCATTTTAGCTACGTGAAAATTGGTAACAAATCTATTCCAACCATAACTTAATCAACTTGTATTGTATATTATGTAATCTTGAGATACCATAGACATGTATACAATGTTTTGACCTATCATGTCGACACATCTATATATATTTCGGAACAACCATAGACACTATATATGTGAATGTTGGAGTTAGCTATACAGGGTTGAGGTTGATTCCAAAATATATATAGTTTGAGTTGTGATCAATACTGAGATACGTATACACTGGGTCGTGGATTGATTCAAGATAATATTTATCGATTTATTTCTGTACATCTAACTGTGGACAACTAGTTATAGGTTACTAACGAGGACAGCTGACTTAATAAACTTAAAACATCAAAATATATTAAAAGTGTTGTAAATATATTTTGAACATACTTTAATATATATGTATATATTGTTATAGGTTCGTGAATCAACAGTGGCCAAGTCTTACTTCCCGACGAAGTAAAAATCTGTGAAAGTGAGTTATAGTCCCACTTTTAAAATCTAATATTTTTGGGATGAGAATACATGCAGATTTTATAAATGATTTACAAAATAGACACAAGTACGTGAAACTACATTCTATGGTTGAATTATCGAAATCGAATATGCCCCTTCTTATTAAGTCTGGTAATCTAAGAATTAGGGAACAGACACCCTAATTGATGCGAATCCTAAAGATAGATCTATTGGGCCTAACAAACCCCATCCAAAGTACCGGATGCTTTAGTACTTCGAAATTTATATCATATCCGAAGGGTGTCCCGGAATGATGGGGATATTCTTATATATGCATCTTGTTAATGTCGGTTACCAGGTGTTCACCATATGAATGATTTTTATCTCTATGTATGGGATGTGTATTGAAATATGAAATCTTGTGGTCTATTGTTACGATTTGATATATATAGGTTAAACCTATAACTCACCAACATTTTTGTTGACGTTTAAAGCATGTTTATTCTCAGGTGAATATTAAGAGCTTCCGCTGTTGCATACTAAAATAAGGACAAGATTTGGAGTCCATATTTGTATGATATTGTGTAAAAACTGCATTCAAGAAACTGATTTCGATGTAACATATTTGTATTGTAAACCATTATGTAATGGTCGTGTGTAAACAGGATATTTTAGATTATCATTATTTGATAATCTACGTAAAAGTTTTTTAAACCTTTATTTATGAAATAAAGGTTATGGTTTGTTTTAAAAATGAATGCAGTCTTTGAAAAACGTCTCATATAGAGGTCAAAACCTCGCAACGAAATCAATTAATATGGAACGTTTTTAATCAATAAGAACGGGACATTTCAGTTTTGGCCGAATTTTTACACATCTTTATCTATCCTCTCTATTTCTCTGTAATATATATATATATATATATATATATATATATATATATATATATATATATATATATATATATATATATATATATATATATATATATATATATATATATATATATATATATATATATATATATATATATTATAATTATAATTATAATTATAATTTTAATTTAATAATAATGAGGGTATGTTAGCGAATGTTGTAAGGGTGTAAGTCGAATTTCTGTCCGTGTAACGCTACGCTATTATTAATCATTGTAAGTTATGTTCAACCTTTTTAAATTAATGTCTCGTAGCTAAGTTATTATTATGCTTATTTAATGCCGAAGTAATCGTGATGTTGGGCTAAATATTAAAGACGGGGTAATTGGGCTTTGTACCATAATTGGGGTTTGGACAAAAGAACGACACTTGTGAAAATTAGACTATGGGCTATTAATGGGCTTTATATTAACTAAATGATACCTCGTTAATTTAATATATAGACTTATAATTTGACGTATTTATATATAACCACATACGCTTGACTGGGTACAGTGGGCGGGATATCTATAAATACCAATAATTGTTCATTTTACCGGACACGGAACTGGATTAATAGTTAATGGACTAGTTGAAACAGGGGTGGATTACATTCAAGGGTAATTGGTGTAATTGTTAACAAAGTAATAAAACCTTGGATTACACGCAGTCGATAACCTGGTGTATTCATTAAACAAAGTATTAAGACCTTGTTACAATTTGAATCCCCAATTAGTTGGAATATTTGACTTCGGGTATAAGGATAATTTGACGAAGACTTTCGTACTTTATATTTATGACTGATGGACTATTATGGACAAAACCGTATGGACATATCAAATAATCCAGGACAAAGGACAATTAACCCATGGTACTAAACTAAAAACAACACGTCGAACATCATGATTACGGAAGTTTAAATAAGCATAATTCCTTTATTTCATATTTAATTGCACTTTTAATTATCGCACTTTCATTTATTGTCATTTTAATTATCGTACTTTTTAATTATCGCAATTTTATTTATCGTCATTTCATTATCGTTATTTACTTTACGCTTAAAATTAAGTTATATTTATTTTTAATATTTTACATTAGGTTTTAACTGCAACTTAAGTTTTAAAATCGACAAACCGGTCATTAAACGGTAAAAACCCCCTTTTATAATAATAATACTACTTATATATATTTATATATCTACAAATATAGTTTTAAAAATATAGCGTTAAACTTGGTGAGTTCCCTGTGGACGAACCGGACTTACTAAAAACTACACTACTGTATGATTAGGTATACTGCCTATAAGTGTTGTAGCAAGGTTTAGGTATATCCACTCTATAAATAACTAAATAACTTGTGTAAAATTGTATCGTATTTAATAGTATTTCCTTGTAAAAATTAATACTATTTCGTATACCCCTTGCGTAACATCACCCTGACTAGTGCTCGAGTATATAGGATTATGCATGCTTATATGTCCGTTATTGTTGTTAGATAGGTTATGTCGAATCTTGAATTAAATACGTATGCTATTAAGATAAGGTATATGATATGCATGTCGTTGGAAAGCTAGCAAAAAATTGAGAACTTTTCGTTTAAGATATCGAATGGTTTCGATGAACGGTTTAGAAGTTATAGTCAATTGAATTTATGCAAAAATGATTATTATTATCGTCGTTATTATCGTCGTTATAATCTAATTATTATTATTATTATTATTATTATTATTATTATTATTATTATTATTATTATTATTATTATTATTATTATTATTATTATTATTATCATTGTTGTTATTAATAAAAGATATTATTGTTATTTTTATTATTATTATTATCGTTATTATTGTTAAGATTATTATTATTATTATTATTATCATTCAAATAGTTATTAGTATTATCATTAATATTATTATTATTAGTATTATAATAATTAAAACTAATATTAGTAACATCTAGTTATTATGATTACTATTATTATTATTAATATGAACGCGATATAAAAGACGACTAAAAGCTATTAAACGAAGCGATTAGGAAATAATGAGTATGAGTATCATGATGAAATTAAGATATTGTAAGATATTGATTTAAAGGAAAAATATCGTTTTCATTATTTTACTATTATTATTATTAAAAGTATTATTAATATTAAAACTATCATTTTCACTAAAATTATTATTTTTAATAAAAATATCATTGTTAATATGAAACATCATTATTATTATTATCATTTTAGTACTATTATTAATAAAAATTATCATTTTATCATTTTTAGAAAATATAATTATTGTTATTTTTATTAGTAGAATAATAATAAATATTACAAAATAATACAACTTTTACTTATTATTATTATTATCAATATTATTTTATCAAATAAATATGTGATACAAAGATATTTTACTACGTATAATATAATTACATTAATAATACCTATCATATTATTTTTATGATATTAAATGAACTTTATAAATTTTATTACTTAAGATATATAAAAGTATATTTTTATTATATAAATTTTAATATAAAATTTTACTTATTAATAAAAGAACTATATTATTTACTTTAATAAAATCTGTTAAAAATATTTAAATATATAAAATGACTATATTTAAACTATATAATAATCATGTATAAATTTTGGAAGACATTTTGGTCAATATGACTTTTGTTGACTTTTGCATATTTAGTCTCGAGCATTAGGATTGTGATACACTACGACTTGACCTAAATTGTTAGACAGGTATTGATCAAACATATAAATATATATAATTAATATAGGTTCGTGAATCCAAAGGCTAACCTTGCACTTGTTCAATGACGTCATATGTATTTTTACTACAAAATACAGTATTGTGAGTTTCATTTGCTCCCTTTTTAAATGCTTTTGCAATATATATTTTGGGGACTGAGAATACATGCGCTGTTTTATCAATGTTTGACGAAATAGACACAAGTACTTAAAACTATATTGTATGGTTGGATTATTAAACCGAATATCGCCCATTCAAGTCTGGTAACCTAAGAATTAGGGAAATGGCCCCTAATTGACGATAATCCTAAAGATAGATCTATGGGCCTAACAAACCCCATTCTTGAATTTGGAATGCTTTAGTACTTCGATTTAAAAAGGTGATTGCGATTGCCGTTATATAGCATACTTGCGAGTATGCGGGGGATATTCTATATGCATTATGTTAATGTCGGTTACCAGGTGTTCATCATACGAATGATTTTTATTACACTTGCGAGTGTAATGTTATTTATGAAAAATGAGAATCTTGTGGTCTATTAAAATTATGGAATTGATGGATTATGATAAACTAATGAACTCACCAACCTTTTGGTTGACACTTTAAAGCATGTTTATTCCCAGGTATTAAAAAAATCTTCCGCTGTGCATTAGCTCATTTTAAGGATATTACTTGGAGTCATTCATGGCATATTTCGAAAGACGTTGCATTCGAGTCATTGAGTTCATCAAGATTATTATTAAGTCAATTATAGTTGGATGTATTATGAAATGGTATGCATGCCGTCAACTTTAGATGTAAAGAAAGTTTGTCTTTTAAAAACGAATGCAATGTTTGTAAAATGTATCATATAGAGGTCAAATACCTCGCGATGTAATCAACTATTGTGAATCGTTTATAATGTATATGAACGGGTCCTTTCATCACCCACCTCCTTTAACTCTTCAAATCCTCAATCAACAACAACGATCTACTCGAGATGCGCTCCGGTCCCCTTCGCTGGTAACATCATAGATACGTTGAATGCTTGAATTTCTTTCCTAATTTTGGGGAAATGGACCACTGCCGGTAACATAACCTTTTTTCACCTTTACTCTTCCTCCCACCACCCTACACCACCATATCTCCTCTTCTCTTTTTTTCCGGCCTGTTTCCTTTCCTATCTCCCTTCATTAATTTATTCTCACCCACCTCCTTTAACTCTTCAAACCCTCAATCAATAACAGCGATCTACTCGAGATGCGCGGGAGTATATATCCACATAATAATTTATAATTTATGAATGAAAAAAATATGTCAATATATAATATTTGCATAAAATGATTTTTTTAAAATATAAAACATATTTAAGAGAATATAATACTCTGTATAATTATATGAAAATGATAAAATCTTTAGTTATTTATTAATAAATAATTAAATCAGTCATGTTGATGTTTATGTTTATGTTACGTTTATAATTATATTTTCTTATATATATATATATATATATATATATATATATATATATATATATATATATATATATGTTATAAATTATATGTAAATACAAAAGCAAATATAAATTATAAACGTAACATAAACATAAACATCAGCATGACTGATGTATAACATAATTATTTTCGTCTCATAAAAAGTATCTATTTTATTATTTATATAAAGGGTTAAAACTAATAAATAGCTTTATACTTTCAATTTTGTTTCAATATAGGTTATATATACCCAGAAAAATACTATTGTAGACTATGTACTATGAAAAAGTATCTTAATGTAAACCAACTTAACTTGATAACTCGATAAATAAGGTATGTGCTAATGTAAACCAACTTAACTTACCATCATTTATTATCTTAATCAATTGTTTCATAAATAAAATCAGTCAAACCTACCATGAAATATTAGCATAAAATTGATATTTATCAAACATATCATAAATACAATAAAAATTATAAGGGGATAGTCTTTCTTTTTGAGAAGGATGGAGTATTGAAAATGTGACGATCGCTCCAAATCCATATGGACGAACATGTCATTCATCGATTTCATTGCGAGGTATTTGACCTCTATATGATACGTTTTGTAAACATTGCATTCTTTTGAAAAGGCACACCATAAATGAATATTTAAATCAAAGATTTTCGACATCTGATGATTTCTACATATTGACAATCACCGTAATATAATAGTTTACAATGATACTTCCGTTAACAATGCAGTCAAAATAAGATACATGGTGATGATTTGGTGAATGCAACGTTTCCTTGAAAAATATGTCATGTAAGACTCCATGCACATAGCTTGTCTAACATATAAGTAAACAGCGGAAGACTTCTAGGAAACCTGAGAATAAACATGCTAACAAGTGTCAACACAAAGGTTGGTGAGTTCATAGTTTTATTGTTTCGTATAATCTGTATGTAAAGGTGGACCACAAGATTTCAGTTGTTTCATCCAGAAACGTTTATCAAAATATTCTATAAGATTGAGCACCCTGGTAACTAAGCTTTAACGTCTATATAATAAATACCCCTGTGTTTAACATGTAACCAACATGTACAATACAGTCAAATAGCATACGTCTGTTTTATAGTTCAGGCTAGGGTTTCTATACCTGGAACAGACGGGGATGTCAAGCCCTATGGATCCATATACTACTACTCGTGCCTACCAGTTCTTATAACCGGCAGTTACTAGTTACCAAAGCTAAGGGATTTTCGGTTCAAACTCGGTGTAGAATTTAGTATGTACTTGTATCCATTGCGTTTAAAATAAAGTGCATGTATTCTCAGCCTAAAAATATAGATTGCAAAAGCAATTAAAAAGGGAGCAAATGAAACTCACCTTAGCAGCATATAAAGTCGTTCACCAAAATGTGACCGAAACTCGGATTACCAAATAACCGTATATCTCAACCTAGAGAACATATGTTGGTCAATAAATGTCTATCAAGCTAGGTCAGGTCATAGTGTATCACAATCCTAATGCTCGAGATCGACATACAATAGTTATCCAAAGTTGTTTCAAAAAGTCAATTTTGACAGTTGTTTAACAAAACGAGACATGTCCTATATAAGGATTCATTTACTCGGCTGGTAATATTCAAAAATTCACTTTATCAATCTTATTAACAAGTTGTTTAAATATTAATTGCAGATTCAAAAGCAATTTTAATTAACGTTAATCATAATTCAG
The DNA here is from genome assembly GCF_046630445.1 of Rutidosis leptorrhynchoides. Lineage (NCBI taxonomy): Eukaryota > Viridiplantae > Streptophyta > Magnoliopsida > Asterales > Asteraceae > Rutidosis > Rutidosis leptorrhynchoides. The sequence continues at coordinate 446,265,262 of NC_092334.1, forward strand.
TTGATCATAACTTTTAATTCGTTCACCGAAATTACGCGGTTTCTAAATGAAAAGTTATTGATTTTTTGTCAGCTTTCCAACGACATGCATATCATATACTTTTTATCAGTAATATATGTATTTAATTCGTGATTCATCATAAACTATCTAACGACAAAATTTAGCATAAAAGCATGCATAAACATATATACTCGAGCACTAGACATGTATACACTATTAATATAAAAAAGATAAGATATGAATGCTCACGTATCAATATTGTGATTCAATATTGCAGGAAAGTACGTAGATATAACGGAGATGATAAACACTAGGTTTGACTTGCGAATATTACCCATGTACATTACCCATAACCTCCATGGCAATAGCCCATAATTTCCTTGGCTCTAGCTTGCTCGAAAACTCGTTTTGAAATCATTTGGACATCACTCCGTCGTAATATTTTATGTATATTATTATTTTTGTATCGTAAAAATAATAATACTAATACTATTAATAATACGATTAATAATAATAATCTTAATATTAATAATATATATATATATATATATATATATATATATATTTAGAGAGAGTCGAGAGATAGATATATGAATGAATCATAAACAGAAATCGCGAATTTATAGATGTGGCCAGCAAATAGTGATTTTCGAAAACACTGTAGCTTTTCGGGTACTGTAGCAATTCGAAAAATACTGTAGCAAATTAGTGTTTTACTGGTTCATCTTAAACGTTTTAGTTAACTTATCTAAATATCAATCGAATCATTAATCGAATGTTACTATCGTTTACTAAATAACTTAAAATCATATATATATATATATATGCACATTAAGTTATATATATATATATATATATTGTTCGTGAATCTACAAGAACAATCAAAGAATAATTGATTACATGAATATAAATCCAAAACTTTGAGACTCAACATTACAGACTTTGCTTATCGTGTCGAAAACGTTAAAGATTAAGTTTAAATTTTGTCAGAGATTTTCGGGTCATCACAGTACCTCCCCATTAAAGAAATTTCGTCCCGAAATTTGAGTGAGGTCGTCATGGCTAACAATAAAAATGTTTTCATGACGAATATGTGTTGATAAATAGAATTTTTATCATCGTTGAATAATATAGATAAAACAATCCAATTACTCGAAGCGTATGAGGGAAGTTATCGTAATAGAGTGAAATGGAGAATAGAGATGCGTCTTATCTCTTGACATAGTAACGATTGATTTCCGGAATTTAAAGAATAGAAAATCTTCATAATCTAAATAAGAACTGATTCTTCGAAATTTGCGAAAATTAGGATTTTTTTGATTAAATGCGTAATCTGCCTCGATTGCTATGTCTGATATTTCGCTATAAATTGACCTCTTCCGTTTCATTTATTTTCACCACTCCTATAATCTTCTTCCTTATTTAATACTTCTTAATAGATTGTGAAAATGCTTCATCCAGTTCTGATTCTAGATATACTCCTAACTTTCATATCTATCATTCTTCTTTTTCATCTGCCGCCGGAGGAATCTATTCACTTTTACTATACTCTTGGCTTTATAGTGTTTTTAGTTCTTCCGTGTCTTTACGTTGCAATACTTATTGATATTCATGGTTTGTAATTTATGTGTTTTTATCGGGCTTTATATTCTCCGTTATATTTCGAAGCTTCATGCTTTCGTTTTCTCTTCCCGACTTTAAGTCAAGCGAATAATGGTCCGAAATTCGAAGGTATGGAGTTTCGAATGATCATAATATACAAAGTAGAAAGGAAAGGTAATAGCACGATTTGATTTGTCAAATTACCATAATATCTGGAAAAGACCGAATCATCAAGATAAATATTTTCTTGATACGTTTAGAGATTAAATAGAATGAAAGAGTTATGTAACATAGTTCATGATGAGGGTGAGATCTGTGAACCTTTATCACGTTCCATTAGAAACTCAACATGACTTACTGTAATGTAATCACGTTGATCAAATGTCATTATATTATACTAACTCATGCTTCAGTTCCCAACATTACTTCAAAACATCCTTTTTTCGAATTTTTCAAATTTTAGAAACTAAAATAGTTTCTTTTATGATGTAACACAGATAGCGCGAAGAGATGAATGATTTCAGATAAGAATAGTTATGAGAATATCTTCGAAAATATCGAGGATATTTATAATGAAAGATATGATGATATCTTAGAATATTTAAGATAAGATGATGATGAAGAATATTGTCCGCAAAGGTTTTAGAGTAAGGAGCAAGGTATTTGCTAAGGATTTCAGCAGACACTGAATCACTTGTATTCTTTGAAGGTAGATTTCATCTTTGTGATTTGTCCACAGCCTCCTTCATGGTCTGCTCAATCCGTTTTCCAGTTCCAAACCCTCTCTTTTTCTCAGCTTTACCACCATACTATTCTTTATCATCAAACTTTTGACTGTTAAGGTCGTTTACAGTTTTTGCTGCTTCATCAACATTTTTCCAAAATTCGGAGACTAGTTTCGTAGTTTGGGGTATTTTTCAGAAACTTCACATTCGAAGTAAATATGTCTAGGAGATAGACATTATATGTATATATATAACTGTTGGCGTAGAATTGCTGCGAAATTCGAAATACTGATTGCTAATTCTCGATAGTTGGTATGGCAATTACCGTTACAAGATGTGGATGAGTACATGATAGGGTTTCAATGAACAATTATAATGGTTTTTCGGAGAGAATTTAAGTCACAGATTAATGAATTTGCTGGTACATTTACTGTTAATGTGGTGGAACATGAAAGGTTCCCCAGTAACAAAAACGTATATGCCAAAGTTACAAGTCTGAAAGGTCGTCGTTGACTGGTTGAACGGTTGATAATACTCGATACTTTTGAAAAGGAATTGCAAGGTTATTTTCGGTAAAAACAATGCTAATAGATCTTGCATAGATTTAAAGTCAAAGTATAGCTTTGAAAGATGTAGAGATCTAAGAATGATGTCACCGGTTCAGAGTTATGACTTGGATTCTGATATGTCAATATCAGAATATGTAATTGAATTTGTATGAAAACGATTGTATATCGTTGTGAGCATTGTTAATAATTTTTGAATCAAAGTTGAAGATTGTACAGTGTAACATATTAATTGCGAACTTATATATTTCCCGGGTATTACCTACCCGTTAAAGATTTCACAATTAATACTTTGTACAAAATAATTTTTATTACCGTCTTTATGAAAATATATGTATGTATATTTTCTTCAGATGTAACACAGATTTAATGAGTTAATATCATATTAAGCTCATTTAATTTTCGGCTTGACTTAGAAATGATTAATATCTAAAACATTAAAGATTACATAATCTTTGCTGAGTATTTCGCTAATGTAATCGATACTTCATTATTTATTCTTATTCCTCGGTGAAGGATGTTGATGCTCGTGGAATTTTTGTGAACCTTACAAGGCACAGATGATGTTTTCTGGAAAGTTTCGAGTACATCGAAAATGAAAATATAAAATCAATTATGTAATTGAATAATACACTTGGTTTATTATGAAATGGAATTCATTAAGTTGAAATAGAGATTGTAGTTAACAATGGTTAAGTTGTTAAGGAAGGATGTACATCATTGCATATTAGTAATATGAACTAACCGAGTAGTACCTACCAGTTAAGATTCACACATAATAGCTTAGTACGAAAAGATTTATTTTGATTTCAAAATTCATATATATTAAATATACATAAAATTTCTTCAGGGGAAATGAGTTAATACTTCATCGGTTATTGTTGCTGGTATTTCTTGGTAACTATGATGCATATGATGTTGATGTTCAAGGTACATATTGTGATGTTGAGGCTTGCGGTACGGATGTTGTTGGTGGTGGTAATGGTACTGTTGCTGTTGTTGTCGGTGGTACTGTTGATGCCGGTGATTCTGCTGGTGCTTGTAACCTTTGCACCATATTCTCCAAAGCCACTACCCGAGCGCGAAGCTCGTTGACTTCTTCTACTACACCGGGATGATTGGCGGTTCGGACGAGCAGATGAATAAGATCTAGAATTTGAGAGAGTATATGATCATGAGGAGATATTCTGGAGATGAGAGAGAAAATGGTATTACGAACAGGTTCGCCGGTAAGCGCTTCAGGTTCTTCGCCAAGAGGGCAATCTGGTGGATGGAAGGGATCGCCTTCTTCTTGTCTCCAATAATTAAGTAGGCTATGAACCCATCCCCAATTCATCCAGAATAGATGATGGCTAATCGGTTGATCCATTTCGGTTACACTGTCTTCAGAATTCAGGTGAATATCCATATCGGAATAGCTGTCAGAGTTTAAGGAATTTGAACTAGATACGGGATCCATCTTGTATAATTAGGGAGATGATTTTTGATATGAATTAGATTATAGAATTTAGTTTGGTATTCTTCAATACATAATTTACATATGTATATATAATACCAAATTCCATAAATCACGGAGAAATTTTCGGAAGATGTCAGGAAAATTTTACAGTAACAGATACGCTATGATATGAATTTTGTCTATACATGCAATCAATGCAGTAAAATGTGTCTAGACTATGAATGATAAGCAGGTAATTTTCGACAAGAAATGATAAGTAAAACTTTTGACATACAGACGCGGTCGAAGTCCAGACTTACTAATGCATCCTAACAACTATCAGTTAGACACACTCATGCAAGACCTGGTTCGCTAGGAGCAACGCTCTGATACCAACTGTGACGATCGCTCCAAATCCATATGGACGAACACATCATTCATCGATTTCATTGCGAGGTATTTGACCTCTATATGATACGTTTTGTAAACATTGCATTCTTTTGAAAAGGCACACCATAAATGAATATTTAAATCAAAGGTTTTCGACATCTGATGATTTCTACATATAGACAATCACCGTAATATAATAGTTTACAATGATACTTCCGTTGACAATGCAGTCAAAATAAGATACATGGTGATGATTTGGTGAATGCAACGTTTCCTTGAAAAATATGTCATGTAAGACTCCATGCACATAGCTTGTCTAACATATAAGCAAACAGCGGAAGACTTCTAGGAAACCTGAGAATAAACATGCTAACAAGTGTCAACACAAAGGTTGGTGAGTTCATAGTTTTATTGTTTCGTATAATCTGTATGTAAAGGTGGACCACAAGATTTCAGTTGTTTCATCCAGAAACGTTTATCAAAATATTCTATAAGATTGAGCACCCTGGTAACTAAGCTTTAACGTCTATATAATAAATACCCTTGTGTTTAACATGTAACCAACATGTACAATACACTCAAATAGCATACGTCTGTTTTATAGTTCAGGCTAGGGTTTCTATACCTGGAATAGACGGGGATGTCAAGCCCTATAGATCCATATACTACTACTCGCGCCCACCAGTTCTTATAACCGGCAGTTACTAGTTACCAAAGCTAAGGGATTTTCGGTTCAAACTCGGCGTAGAATTTAGTATGTACTTGTATCCATTGCGTTTAAAATAAAGTGCATGTATTCTCAGCCCAAAAATATAGATTGCAAAAGCAATTAAAAAGGGAGCAAATGAAACTCACCTTAGCAGCATATAAAGTCGTTCACCAAAATGTGACCGAAACTCGGATTACCAAATAACCGTATATCTCAACCTAGAGAACATATGTTGGTCAATAAATGTCTATCAAGCTAGGTCAGGTCATAGTGTATCACAATCCTAATGCTCGAGATCGACATACAATAGTTATCCAAAGTTGTTTCAAAAAGTCAATTTTGACAGTTGTTTAACAAAACGAGACATGTCCTATATAAGGATTCATTTACTCGGCTGGTAATATTCAAAAATTCACTTTATCAATCTTATTGACAAGTTGTTTAAATATCAATTGCAGATTCAAAAGCAATTTTAATTAACGTTAATCATAATTCAGTTGATCATAACTTTTAATTCGTTCACCGAAATTACGCGGTTTTTAAATGAAAAGTTATTGATTTTTCGTCAGCTTTCCAACGACATGCATATCATATACCTTTTATCAGTAATATATGTATTTAATTCGTGATTCATCATAAACTATCTAACGACAAAATTTAGCATAAAAGCATGCATAAACATATATACTCGAGCACTAGACATGTATACACTATTAATATAAAAAAGATAAGATGTGAATGCTCACGTATCAATATTGTGATTCAATATTGCAGGAAAGTACCTAGATGTAACGGAGATGATAAACACTAGGTTTGACTTGCGAATATTACCCATGACAATTACCCATAACCTCCATGGCAATAGCCCATAATTTCCTTGGCTCTAGCTTGCTCGAAAACTCGTTTTGAAATCATTTGGACATCACTCCGTCGTTATATTTTATGTATATTATTATTTTTGTATCGTAAAAATAATAATACTAATACTATTAATAATAAGATTAATAATAATAATCTTAATATTAATAATAATAATAATAATAATAATAATAATAATAATAATAATAATAATAATAATAATAATAATATATATATATATATTTAGAGAGAGTCGAGAGATAGATATATGAATGAATCATAAACAAAAATCGCGAATTTATAGATGTGGCCAGCAAATAGTGATTTTCGAAAACACTGTAGCTTTTCGGGTACTGTAGCAATTCGAAAATACTGTAGCAAATTAGTGTTTTACTGGTTCATCTTAAACGTTTTAGTTAACTTATCTAAATATCAATCGAATCATTAATCGAATGTTACTATCGTTTACTAAATAACTTGAAATCATATATATATATATATATATATATATATATATATATATATATATATATATATATATATATATATATATATATATATATATATATATATATATATATGCACATTAAGTTATATATATATTGTTCGTAAATCTACGAGAACAGTCAAAGAATAATTGATTACATGAATATAGTTCCAAAACTTTGAGACTCAACATTACAGACTTTGCTTATCGTGAAAGAAACGTTAAAGATTAAGTTTAAATTTTGTCAGAAATTTCCGGATCATCACAGAAAACTTGTAACATTTATCGCAGTGAACATTAACGTAATGAAAATGATGTTGATGATTATGATGCTATTATCATGGATGACACCACATTGTTTTTTTTTACAATAACAGGAACTTTCTATAAAGAAAGCACCTATGAAAAATGGTACAAAAAACACGCAGACTGCGATAGACCTCTCAACTAGAAAGCGATCAAGCTAAAACAGCACAAGCACGAAAGCTATTTAATTGTACATTATCCAACGATTTCGGGAAAAGGCTACAATGGGATAGACAATGCATTACAGACGTATCAACATTACGCTTTAACCGGATTATCATATTGAAGCGCTTAGAAAGAAAAGAACTTAAAAAACGTAATACTTACTAGCATGACAATATATTTATACAGAACTAGAGAACACCTAATTTGTTAGACATTTCATTTGTTAGACATTCAAGTGAAATTAAATCCTAAAACTAGCATGGTAATTTGTTAGACAATCAAGTGAAATCAAATCTACAAAATAAATTGATTTTCATAAACTTTCGATATTAATCTAGTTTGAAATTTATTTTTATGTCCAACAGAATAAAATTCGATGCTTTGATTGATAGTATATATTTAACGGGCCGTTTTTGTCATCTCTCCATCATGCGAATTTCGATTTAGTTGATTTAAAAGCTTAAACATTCATAACTAAAAAACTACAAATGTCCTTTTTATTTTTATATTTTTGGAGAGAGGGGCACTCCTTCCCTGAACGTGAAAAGCTTCGTCCTTGCTTGCAGGGAAATCGCTACGCTCCGATAAGTGTACATACCTGTCGAGATATCGAGGGTGATTAAGAGACGTGTCACATAAGGGTCATGCATTACTTTTTTTTTTTTTTTACATCTACCCATTTTATTTTTGTTTTTTTATTAGTGATCCTTTTTTTTTTTTTTTTTTTTTTTAAGTTTTTAGATACATTATGGAATTAAAGACTACGTGAGTTGATTTTTATTTTCAGTAGAGTATGACAGTTTTTTTTTAATTAAAGTTATTTGACAAATTAAAGAAGTATATAATTATATACTTCGTAATTTAATCTTAAAATGAGCAATGATGACAAATTAAAGAAGTATATAATTATATACTCCGTACTTCGTAATTTACTCTTAAAATGAGCAATCTTTTATATTAAGAAGTGAAAAGTAATTAATTGCTTATGTGATATATATATTTTTTTTTTGCCGAAAATATTAATATGTATATATATATAATAGAACCGAGGTTCCGGTGTAGCAACATTGAGCAGATCATGAGGATCTGTAGTGGGAGTACTTGGTCACATACGACCAAAACTCATAGACACTCACTATGTTCGTTCTAAACACTTTGAACGACAACATTGAATATAGAGCGAGCATTATAGTAATTACAATTGAAAAGACAAACAAACAAACCACCAAACCTAAGTCTAAAACATAAACCCGACCCCGTATCCAACTCCACATCTTCATTCCTCAGAGACCGCCAATCCAAACCATTCACCGGGCAACCCAAGAACACCTAACCCGAGGCCTATTTGCCGAAGTCAACTAAGTCAACAACGCCGGCAACAACATCAAATCCACCAAAGACTCAACGACGGAAAAAATGGAATGAATAAGCCAAACTAGCAGCAACAAAACAAAACCAAATGCAGAGTCAAACCATATAGGAACCAAATCCTTATGTGATAGTTACAACATATTATAAACATATCATAAATACTTTCGGTAGCAACGCACGTGCTCAATCTCATTAGTCGAGACTCAATATACGAGAGTACATCACCGATTAACGTTAGAAGCATGATACACGTGATACATTTTCAGTCATAGTTTGTCACATTTGAGGAAATCTATCCCTAAAATTCGATTCAATTTCAATGATGATCACATATAATTTTAAATTATTATTATTTACATGTTTTATATGTGTTCAATTATTTTAATCAACTGTTAGTGGATCATTTCGCGGTACAGTTCCAATCCATTATACAGGAAGTTGTGATGTGATATAAAGCTAGTTGTGGTATAATTAATTATTTAATAATTTAATAGTGTCGTTATTAACCAAAGCCTTGCATTATATACTACGGATATATATATTTATAGAATCAAGAGAAATATGTTGATGGTTACGGTTTTGGCGATTTGATGATTAAAAATTGAAAAGGAAGAATAAATTTACAAAGAAAATTGATGGATAGCAAAAGCTTTTTGATAAGGTTGCAAGATCTAGTGCATGCCAAAAAGGGAATTTTAAAAAATTTATTTGAAGCTTATCCCATGGTCAGAAATTGAATCTATCAGTTTTTTTATAGTTTAATATTATTATCTCAGTTCTAAAAAATATAGAATATATAATTAAATAGAAGAAGAGCGAATAAAGATAGAATTTACTTAGTGGTCGTTAGCTCCACTTGTTATCTCCTTCTACGACATGTTGTTGTCTTCGCCATATCTTATATGTCGGGCTTGGGTCCGCTAAGGTCCTTGGCATTTTAGGGTTTGTAATCCCTATATATATTGTATCAATAATAAAGTTATATTCACGGAGTTCTATTCTATAACAGGGTGGTCTTACTTGACGCGAATGTTGCTGGCTCGGTGTTTGTTCACGAGAATGGATTGCTCGTCAAGTCAGTTTGGGGGGTGTGGATACACTTGCGAAAATTCGGGTATTTGTTACGTTAGCTCCAAAATGATAAGTTACATTGGAATCGATAAATTTACGTGAAATTCAGGAATGCAATTTCGAGAACCTTGACTATTGGCTTTCTTATACAGAATTATAATACTCCGTATAATTTATAATAATAACAATAATATTAATTTTAGAGTATATAATTATATACTCTCCATCCTTATGTATTGTCCAATATTTTTTTACAATGTTCCAAGTTAATTGTCAAACTTCGTACAAAAATAGATTTCATCAAAAATATACCAGTTTATTAGATATAGATAACTCGGCAAAAGATGCTAGGAAAGTAAACTTATGGGATAATTTACTGCTCATTTTCTTAAATCCTTTAATGCTGGGCCTTAGTGTTTTTCTTTTCCTGTTACATGTTTGGACATCATCAAATAGAGGGAGATTGTTGAGTCCCCTACATAACTAAGGATTTAATTATGACAAAACATGATTATGGACACTAATTGTTATGTGCGGCCAACATAGGTTTACTTGAAAATTTCTAAGTCTAGGAACAACAATGTATGTTGTGTCTGAGTAGGTTAGTATGCTGCCTTAACTATCAGCACAAGATAGTTAAATATACAAGGGTTTTTCACGACCAGCATAGGATGTATGCTTAACCAGCAGAAGATCTAAAGAAGAACCAACATGAAAAGATTAGCATCAGGCTGGAGCAGCACACGACACTTAGATAAATTATGCTCCATTACAAGCATAATTGTTTGTAGGATTGTCTACATTAAAGAGTACTATTCAACTGACATCGAATACTAAATTGAAGAGAAAAGAACACGCGTCAGCGGTTGACAAGTGACCTTACAAAATAACTAAGGAATGCAGAATGTTAACCCATGCGCAGTTCATAATTAACACTTTGTTAACACCTAGGGAACCCAAAATTCCATTTGTTTATTCAAATAGGATGTCTAACCACTTTGGGTGTTCCTACATATAGCTACCGAAGAGGTAAGGGAGTCACGTGCTCTCTGACACAGTTGTCTATTGAAGTACAAACATCCTTTGTACCAACGGACAATTGACTATTTACACGGTTTTTGAGATCTCTATAAATAGTTAAATTCTACTATTGTAATATTTAGTGGTGTGTGTATTAAATCGATAGAGTTCAAACCTTCTATAAGCTTAAGACGTTCGAAAGGTATATATGTGTAATCTGTATCAACCGGTTATCTATTCCACTTAAAGATAATCGTGATTCTTTGAGATTATTTCAATAAAAGAATAACGTCAAAATTTACATTGACTCTGATTTAATTATTTTGTTTAATTACGTACTTAATTTCTAAAATTCTTTAATTAACAACAGAATTGTATTCACCCCCTCTACAATACTTCATGTTCTTTATCAGACCAACAAGAACTAAATTAAGTCGTGCTTTTAAGTTTTATTATTGTAATTTGGGGGCGGGAAAACTAGCCTATGTTATTATTTTGAATGATTAGTTAGTGTGTAAGTGAGGGACACCTTCTCAGGGTTAAACTAATTAAGAACTCAGAGAATCGACAGACTATCTTAGATCACTTATTACTCGGTAATTAAAAGGCATCAACTTATATAAAAAGGCGCCTAGCGAGAAGCTAGAAGCTAGAAGCAAAAAAAGAACTAAAGCGTTCAATGGGTATCGTAACCACATTGTCCAGATTACCCTACTCTTATTAAACCTATCATACAACCAATTAAAACTGTCAACTACAATTGCGAAATGTTGAATCTTTAAAAGTAGTGCTATTTCAAAGCCGACAAATGTTCCAAAGAGTAGAGAAGATAACCGCCATAACAATAATTTTTTGATTGCCGTCTATGGGAACATCGTCTACCCATGTCCATGTACCATCTAACGAGTTCCATGAGAGAATGTTCAAGTTTATCCAGCTTGCAACTTTGCTCCAAATTAACTTGAAATTGTCACAGTTTGCAAAAATATGCAAATCAGCTTATAGCTCATTATTGCACACGCAACAAACACTATTATCAAAATCTTATCCCTAACGTGTCGACTTGAAGTCGAGAAGGAAGATGACCGACGCGTCCACTTCGGGTTCCTTTAAGCTTATAGATGACATTGAAGACTTGGATTACGGGACTGCTATTCAAAATTTTGTTCGCGGGTGGTCATGAAGATAAGAAGGTCGGTTCTTGGATTGCGGTTAATGTGTCGTCGAGCAAAGATTTTTTTCAAAGATTGGCGGACAGTGGACGAATCCTACCTTCATCCGGCACCTTGATTGGAGATGGCACCTAATGTTCTATCCTTTAAGATCAAAAATCGCTCCGGCAAAGATATTCGGCGGGAGATTATCGACGGGAAATTGATCGAAGTGGACCCTTAGTTTCCTTATTTGATATGTTTTATTGTGTTTTTTCTTTATCTCGGTTTGTGTGGTTTAGTGTCTTACTTAGTTTGTGCAATTGTTGGGTTGTTTTGTGTAGATTGCCCATCTTGTTTTTAGTTACATTTGTAATCTATAGATGAGGCTCGGTATAGATAGTTACGAGCCTTATCGGGTTTTTTTTTCTTGTCCTTTGTTGGAGATGTTTTCTTTTCGAAAACGTTTCCCGTTATTTATAAAAGTTTTCGTTATTTTTTGCCAAAAAAACAAAAAAAAACAAAAAATCAAAATCCTATCCCTCTCGCCAACAAGTTGAGCTTGGTAGGAAGACGTGTAACCTCTAACACCAAATGAACACATTGATCTTTGTAGGAACATACTTGCACCAAATTGTGGGTTGCGATGAGTCTTGTTGATCAATTTTTCTATCATTTTTTTCGCTTGCGAGACTAAATATGACCCGTAATTGAAACCATCACAGCACCATTGATTTCGATTATTTACTAGCTGAAACTGATTCATGATGTTCAAGAGTTGATGCATTTGAGTAGATTCAACTCCACTTTTCTGCAATCTGCGCCAACCGTAATTCTCAATAGGCACATTTATTCTATCTGCAACTTTGCAAAGCTTATTAGACTCAAGATTTTAATAAACCGGGGAACCTCACAGTGAGAGTGTCACCGTCATTCCAAGAATTATACCAAAATTTCGCTGAATTACCATTTTCAATACACATGCGCAAATTAGAAACATTTAAAGCAAGATATGAGTCAACCTGAACAATGCATTTTTTGATACCACTCCATAATCCTGAAGCAATATTTGGGCAAGGGATAGTGACTCCTAAGCTTGGTCCATGAATATCAGTAATCACTTTTACCCAGGTCGCATTCGTTTTACGTAATAACTGCCATCTCCATTTATGAACGAGTGCCAAACTAAAAGACTTGAGGCTAGCAACCCCCAAACCACCAATATCAATTGGATTTAAGATTAGCCGCCGTTTAATTAATGAATTTTGCGAACAGTGTCGTTACCACCCTAAAAGAAATTAGCACGCAAAGACTCGAGTTTATTTATGACTTCCACTGGAGCTTTAAATAAAGACATATATAGTACGTACCGACTGCCGTAACACCCCGAAAAAACCTGCTACGGAACTACCGAGCAGGGGCAAAAATGTGATAAGTAGATACATAATTTCGAGTGCCCCAGAACGCTAATAGGTGATTTGAAAAGTGTGAGTCTACCACCCATTGAGATCATATTTTCCTTCCAAGATGCAAGTCTTTTTTTTTTTTTTTTTTTGGTTTTATCGATCACACTTTTCCAACTCTCAATCCTATTCATGTTATAACCAATCGGCAAACCCAATTGATGAAACGGAAGAGAAGATGGGGAACATCAAATGAAGTTTGCTAAGTTGTTCACTTTCGATTGACTGACACCAACGCCATAAAGAAATGATTTTAGAAGGTTTATTTTTAACCCCAAAACACGAAAAAAACAATCGAGAATAAGCTTGAGATTCGCTGCATTAATTTGAAACCATTCTCCCAAAAATAAAACATCATAAGCATACAAATATAAGGCTAAATCCATTGCATTTTCACGCAAACCAACCCAAAACACTAGTTTAGCTAATTGTAACTATTTTGTTAAATTACATGCTTCCGGAGGAATGAACTTGACCTACCAACTACCTATTACTACACCGATCGAGACTAGTTTCCTATATTGTGTGATAGTACTTAGTAGTTATTTTTGTTTATAAACATATATGTTATATTTCACACATCACTAATCTTCTTATCCGAACGGTTGTCAATCTCGGCTAAAGAGTTAAAATAGGTGGAATAAACTGAATCCTTTTCAACCGTAACAACATTATCGACAACCATCGAACCACTAGCCATAACAAACCTATTAGTTGCCTCCATTAAGTGTCTGTCGAACACATCAAACAAAATACGCTTTAAACAATTGATATCTGATATCTCTGAAAACCACACGTTAAATTTCAAATAAACCTTATCAACCAAATCAACTCCGACCAAGTCGTGAACATGTTTCATATTGGAACATTTAAGGAAAACAAACTGTTGGGAAATTACAGTCTCACTAATTCCCACCACCCAGCCCAACAATAATAGTAAAGAAATAAGAACAATACACAACACAAGATTTAACGTGAAAACTCCAAAACAGGAGACAAACCACCGGCCCCTAACGAGAGAAATATAGTATATCACAAATTGTTACAATGATATAGACGACTCTCTTAAGCCAACTACACTCTCCAAAATATTTAACTAATACAACTCTCAAACAAGGGTAAGAAAGAAAGAAATAATCAAATACTTAAAGTGTATTGATTGGTGCAAATTGGAATGAAGACTTAGCCCTCCTTTTATAACCAAGTCACCTACCTCCAACTTTCTCCTCCCACCTATGTGGGATAACATCCTTCACAAAGTAACCATATCAATTTTTCTATCAAAAAATAAAACCAACAAATCTCCACCTTTTTGATAGAAAAATATAACCATACTTCAACACTATAAGGATAACCGATATAGATGCTTCCTCGAAGACAACTTCAAGATCCTCATCTTCATGCAGATGACATTGTCTCCCAAGAGACAAAACTTGCATCTTTACCGAACATTGTCTAAACCGACAATAATTGTCATCACAGACAATCATAACTCTTAACAAGAATTATCATACTCCACCATTAAGAGTATAGCACTTAGAATATCACATTCCAAGCATTTCACCTCGGCACATGTTGTTGAACAACCACCTGAAACTAGTGTAGTGACCCGAACTTTTCCATGTTTATATATATTAAATGAAATTGTTATTTACATGATTAAGTGTTTCCAACATGTTAAGCAATCAAACTTGTTAACACTTGATTAATTGAAATAGGTTTCATATAGACAATTGACCACCCAAGTTGACCGGTGATTCACGAACGATAAAACTTGTAAAAACTATATGATAACATATATATGGATATATATATATATATATATATATATATATATATATATATATATATATATATATATATATATATATATATATATATATATATATATATATATATATATATATATATATATATATATATAGTTAACATGATATCATGATATGTAAGTATCTCATTAGGTATTTTAACAATGAGTTATATACATAAAAATGAGACTATTGAATTAAGAAACTCGAAAACGATATATATATAACGATTATCGTTATAACAACGTCTTACTAAGTACATATGGATCATATTAAGATATTGATACACTTTGTTAAACATGATAAATGATAAGTAAATATATCATTAAGTGTATTAACAATGAACTACATATGTAAAAACAAGACTACTAACTTAAGGATTTTGAAACGAGACATATATGTAACGATTATCGTTGTAACAACATTTAACTGTATATATATCATACTAAGATATATTAATATATCATAATATCAAGATAATGTAATAATTTAACATCTCTTTAGATATAATAAACAATGGGTTAACAACATTTAACAAGATCGTTAACCTAAAGGTTTCAAAACAACACTTAAATGTAACGACTAACGATGACCTAACGACTCAGTTAAAATGTATATACATGTAGTGTTTTAATATGTATTCATATACTTTTGAAAGACTTCAAGACACTTATCAAAGTAATTCTACTTAACAAAAATGCTTACAATTACATTCTCATTCATTTTCATCAACAATTCTACTCGTATGCACTCGTATTTGTACTCGTACAATACACAGCTTCTAAATGTATTTACTATTGGTATATACACTCCAATGATCAGCTCTTAGCAGCCCATGTGAGTCACCTAACCATGTTGAAAACATCATTTAACATCTAGTATGAAATATCTCACAAAATAACAACCTAATGGAGTCTATATGACTCATGCATTTTCACGTGAATGAAGGTATCCACAAACACTTTCATTTTGCAACTTACATGCATCAAACTACTCTCTCTCAAGTGTTCTTCCATTGTTCTAAGTGTTCTTCATCATCTTCATCAAAATCTAGCCCAATCTAGTTCATAAATCCATACATAAACCAAGTTATAAAACAACTACTCAAGAACACACCAACAACACTTCCAAGTTTGTTAGCTTACTTCCAATCTTGCAAATCCACTTTGAGTGATCATCCAATCTCAAGAAATCTTTCTTATTTATAGTAAGATATCTTTCTAATACAAGGTAATACTTATATTCAAACTTTGATTCAATTTCTATAAATTTAACAATCTTATTTCGAGTGAAAATCTTACTTGAACTTGTTTTCGTGTCATGATTCTACTTCAAGAACTTTCAAGCCATCTAAGGATCCTTTGAAGCTAGATCTATTTTTCTCATTTCCAGTAGGTTTATCCACAAAACCTGAGGTAGTAATGATGTTCATAACATCATTCGATTCATATATGTAACGACCCGTCAAAACCGCTATTGACGCGGCACGTTAATCATTGATTCCACAGTGAGGTTTTGACCTCTATATGATACGTTTTGATAAAATATTGCATTCATTAAAATAAGTGACTTTCTAAACATAGAAAGTTATAAACATGTGGGCGAGTGCTTAGGTATAAGCAAAACCCCGAAATACATAAGTCTTTAATTTACAGGTTGACATCACAGTCCAATTATTTATTACACAACGCAGTTTTATTTTGAATGCAATAAACTTTGTACAAAGCATGAGAGACTCCATGCAGGCAACAAGCACATCACAGCGGAAGCATTCTAAGGACCTGAGAATAAAACATGCTAAAAAGTCAACACGAATGTTGGTGAGTTATAGGTTTAATTGCTCGAGTCATAAACATATATAAAGATAGACCACAAGGTTTCATCAAAAGTTTATCAATAGATTCTACGTAACAGAGCACCCTGGTAACTAAACTTAACGCTATAGTGATAATTACTCCATTCGTTTTAATACACGCAAACCAACGTGTCTTAAACTCAAATAACATACGTCCGTTAAAAGGCTAGCGCTCTAGCTCGGACGGGGATGTCAAGCCCTATGGATCCATATACAATTATTCGCGCCCACCAGTCCATATCCTATGTACTGGCAGCTACTAGTTACCAAAGCTAAGGGATTTTCGGTTTAACTCAGTGTAGAATTTTGTATGTACTTGTGTCTTATTGCGTTTAAAATAAATTGCATGTATTCTCAGCCCAAAAATATTTAAAGTATTTAAAAAGGGATCTATAACTCACTGTTCAATATTGCGATTCAATATTGTAGGCAAATTGCGTAGACGTAATGATGGTAGACGACTGTATGGTTGGTCTTGGATTCAAGAACAATACCCCGAACAATACCCAATATTTCCTTATTTTAAAACGGTTTGAAACCCGAATTAAAAATACCCTCGAATATACTTTATTATTATTAAACTTAAAATTAAAATTATAATTATAATTATAATTATAAAATTTACGTACATAAATTTTTATGAAATATTTCGTCGAGCAAAACTGACCTTTTATAGTACTTTTCGATTTACTGTAGCTCATGCGATCGCATGAGTTTTCAGTGTTTTTGCCATGCGATCGCATGGCCGCCTTTTCTGTTTCTGTTTGCTAGTTCGTCGACATCAAATAGTGTTACTGTAGCAATAGTGTACTGTAGCAAATAGTGTTTTACTGTAGCAAATAGTGTTTACTGTAGCAAATAGTGTTTTACTGTAGCAAATCACTGTAGCACTGTAGCAAAATACGGTTTCACTGTAGCAAATAGTGTTTTACTGTAGCAAAGTAATTTTTACTGTAGGAAAGTCGTTTTTACTTGTACATATATATATACATACATATAATTGTTCATGAATCGTCGAGAGTAGTCAAAGGTAATTGTATATATGTAACAGTTCTAAAATTTTGAGACTCAATCTAACAGACTTTGTTTAACGTGTTAAAATAATAAATCGTATAGAGAATTGGTTTAAATCAGTCAAAAATTTTCGGGTCATCACAGTACCTCCCCGTTAAAGAAAATTTCGTCCCGAAATTTTGAGTAGTACCTGTTTCATGAGCGATATCAGTGAACAAATGTGGATACTTTTGCTTCATTTGATCTTCACGTTCCCAAGTAAACTCGGGTCCTCGTCTTGCGTTCCAACGAACCCTAACTATCGGTATTTTGCTTTGTTTTAATTGTTTGACCTCACGGTCCATGATTTCAACAGGTTCTTCGATAAAATGGAGTTTATCATTGATTCGTATTTCATCAAGAGGAATTACGACATCCTCTTCAGCTAAACATTTCTTCAAATTTGACACGTGAAATGTGTTGTGAACACTACTAAGTTCTTGCGGTAGCTTTAATCGATAAGCAACTGTTCCAATTCTTTCGGTGATTTCAAAGGGTCCTACGTACCTAGGACTTAGCTTTCCTCGTTTACCGAATCGTACAACGCCTTTCCAGGGTGACACTTTCAACATGACTTTGTCGCCCACTTGAAATTCTAGCGGTTTTCTTCTTACATCAGCATAACTCTTTTGGCGACTCATGGCCGTTTTCAATTGCTGTTGTATTTGAATGATCTTTTCGGTGGTTTCATGAATAATTTCTGGTCTAGTAAGTTGTCTTTCTCCTACTTCACTCCAACATATAGGAGATCTGCACTTTCTACCGTAAAGTGCTTCAAATGGCGCTGCGTTGATGCTCGTATGATAGCTGTTATTGTATGAAAATTCTGCCAACGGTAAGTGTCGATCCCAACTGGTTCCAAAGTCAATCACGCATGCCCGTAACATGTCTTCCAATGTTTGTATTGTTCTTTCACTTTGACCATCTGTCTGTGGGTGATAAGCGGTGCTCATATCTAATCGAGTTCCCAATGCTTTTTGTAATGACTGCCAGAAACGTGATGTGAATCGGGTGTCGCGATCAGATATGATAGAGATGGGTACACCATGCCTGGAAACTACTTCCTTCAAATATAGGCGTGCTAATTTCTCCATACTGTCTGTCTCCTTTATTGGTAGAAAGTGAGCTGATTTAGTTAGACGATCAACTATCACCCAAATAGTATCATGACTACTTGCAGTCCTTGGCAATTTCGTAATGAAATCCATGGTTATTCTTTCCCATTTCCACTGCGGAATTTCTGGTTGTTGCAGTAATCCTGACGGCTTTTGGTGCTCAGCTTTGACCTTTGCACACGTTAAACATTTGCTTACATAAGTAGCAATTTCTGTTTTCATATTAGGCCACCAATAAAACTTCTTGAGATTGTGGTACATTTTTCCGTTTCCTGGGTGAATTGAGTACCTCGTTTTGTGTGCTTCATCCAGTACTAGTTGCCTTAGGTTACCATGTTTTGGTACCCATATCCTACCAGCAAAATACAGGGTTCCATCGGCTTTTTCTTCAAGTTGTTTTTCTAACCCTTTGCTTATTTCGCCTTTTCCGTTTTCTTCTTTTAAAGCCTCTAACTGTGCTGCTTGAATTTGCTTTGTGAGATCAGTACGAATTGTAATATTCAAAGCTCGGACCCTAAGAGGCTTTACTCTTTCTTTTCGACTTAGGGCATCAGCTACAACATTAGCCTTTCCGGGGTGGTAACGGATTTCACAATCGTAATCGTTTAACAACTCTACCCAGCGACGTTGCCTCATATTGAGTTGTTTTTGATCAAAAATATGCTGAAGACTCTTATGGTCGGTGTACACTGTACACTTGGTGCCATATAGATAGTGTCTCCATATTTTGAGTGCAAAAACTACCGCTCCAAGTTCTAAATCGTGCGTCGTATAGTTCTTTTCATGAATTTTTAGTTGTCGTGAGGCATATGCGATGACTTTTGTGCGTTGCATTAATACACATCCTAAACCTTGGCGTGAAGCATCACAATAGATCACGAAATCATCATTTCCTTCCGGTAATGACAAAATGGGTGCAGACGTTAACTTCTTCTTTAATAACTGGAATGAGGATTCCTGTTCTGTGGACCAATCATACTTCTTTCCCTTTTGAGTCAATGCAGTTAAGGGTTTGGCGATTCTAGAGAAATCTTGAATGAATCTTCGGTAGTAACCAGCAAGACCTAAGAATTGGCGAATTTGTGTTGGAGTCTTCGGGGTTTCCCATTTACTAATGGCTTCGATCTTGGCGGGGTCAACTTTAATTCCATGTTTACTGACAACATGGCCCAAAAATTGTACTTCTTGTAACCAGAAATCACACTTCGAAAATTTTGCGTACAATTCTTCTTTCTTGAGTATCTCTAGTACCAGTCTTAAGTGTTGCTCATGTTCTTCCTTGTTCTTCGAGTAAATCAATATGTCGTCGATAAAAACAATGACAAATTTGTCTAAATACGGTCTACAGATGCGATTCATTAGATCCATGAATACTGCTGGAGCATTAGTTAATCCAAAAGGCATGACTAGAAACTCATAGTGACCGTAACGGGTTCTGAACGCGGTTTTAGGAACATCTTCTTCCTTCACTCTCAGTTGATGATATCCGGAGCGTAGATCAATCTTAGAATAAACACTTGATCCTTGCAATTGATTAAACAAATCATCAATCCTCGGTAATGGGTACCGATTCTTGATCGTTAATTTGTTTAATTCTCTGTAATCTATGCACATTCTCATAGATCCATCCTTCTTCTTGACGAACAGAATAGGAGCACCCCAAGGTGAAAAACTAGGACGAATAAATCCACGGTCCGATAATTCTTGCAACTGGTCTTGTAATTCTTGCATTTCTGAAGGTGCAAGTCTATATGGAGATCGGGCTACAGGTGCAGCTCCTGGTATGAGATCAATCTGGAATTCTACACATCTGAGTGGAGGTAGCCCCGGTAATTCTTTTGGAAATACTCCGGGATATTCTCTTACAACTGGCATGTCATCAATGCTTCTTTCTTCAGTATCGATCTTCTTTACGTGTGCCAGAATAGCATAACAACCTTTTCTTATAAGTTTCTGGGCCTTCATGCAGCTGATAAAGTTCAGTTTTGAGTTGTTCTTCTCCCCATAAATCATTAATGACGTTTCATCCTTACGAGGGATGCGGATTGCTTTCTCAGCGCAAACAACTTCCGCTCTTGTTTTGGACATCCAGTCCATGCCAACGATTACATCAAAACTTCCTAATTCTACGGGTATCAAATCAATTTTGAAGGTTTCACCAGCGAGATTCATTTCGCAACCATGGCAAATTTTATCGGCTTTTATCAGTTTACCATTAGCTAATTCAATAGTATATTTATCGTCTAGAGGTAATGATGCACATTTTAGTTTAAAACTAAAGTCTTTACACATATAACTTCTATCAGCACCCGTATCAAACATAATAGAAGCTAGTTGATTATTAACGGTAAACGTACCCGTGACAAGATTAGGATCCTCACGTACTTTACTGGCACTAACATTAAATGCCCTCCCACGTGCGGGTTCTTTGTTCTTCTCCTTATCAGGGCATTGATTTATAAAGTGACCAGACTTCCCGCATCCATAACATTTCTTGACATCGGTCGATTTTGTCTTTACTTCAGAAACGGTGGCATAACAATCTTTCGCCACATGTCCTTTCTTGTTGCACTTATCACAGACCACTTGGCAATAGCCTGCATGATGTGTGTAACACCTTTTGCAGAACGGATGAGGTCCCTTATAGTTTGGACTTGCAGTTGCCCCATCTTGTTTACCTTTAAAAGTTTCTTGTTTCTTCAGGTGAGTACTTTTGCCCTTATAGTCTTCCCATTTCCTCTTTCCTTCAGTTGTCTTGACTTCGGTAATTGGTGCCTTAATCGAACTCTCTGTGATCTGGTCCATGAGTTGGTGTGCCATTGTCATGGCTTCCTGCATCGTATTTGGTTTGGACGATGTAACATTTCCTTTGATATTGATCGATAAACCGTCAATATACATTTCTATCTTTCGCTTCTAGTTTGGCACCAATTCGGGACACAACAAGGCTAGTTCCATGAAACGCTTTTCATAGTTATTGAGATTCGCGCCGATAACCTTCAGATTACGTAACTCAGATTCCATTTTTCTGATCTCGTTTCGAGGACAGTACTCCTCGATTAGCATCTTTTTCAGTTCTTCCCAAGAGATATCATATGCCGTATCTATTCCTTCTGCTTTAGCATAATTGTTCCACCAAGTAAGTGCACCATCTTGCAACGTGCACGAAGCATACTTTGACTTGTCTCCGTTCGCACAATTACTGATTTTGAAAACGGACTCCATCTTTTCAAACCATCGGGTTAGACCGACTGGTCCCTCGATTCCACTAAACGTCTGTGGTTTGCATCCTTGAAAAGTTTTGTATGAGCATCCGTTTCGTGAGTTTGTGTTTACGGCTGCTGCTTTGGCTGCTGCTTCGGCTGTTGCTTTTGCTGCCTCGGCTGCAGCAATTCTTTCATTCACACGTTTCTCGACTAGTTGCTCAAACTCAGCATCCGACATTTGAGACATGTTTCTTCAATAAACACAACAGATATAATTTAATCATATAGAATATTATAGGTAAAATGAGTTGTCAATAGTTAATCGTAGCATATTAATAATATGAACCGATTATTATAAAAGCTTTTTCTTCTTATTAGCATTTTATAATTATTTCTAGGGTATTACCTACCCGTTAAGTTTATACATAATAGCTAGTACAAGGAATTAACTACTAAAATCCTAATAATATTCCACTATGAAAAATTATAGCGAGTTACTACATTATTATGTAATAATAATAATAAGAAGTAGTAATAATACAAATAATCATTCCATGCATTTATTATTAATAAACCAAAATAATACAATACCATACAATACTGATATTTTACATATGCTTATTTTACATAACAAGATAGAGTAGCACACATAAGCAATAAAATAGCGCATGGAAGATTTATGGTTGCGAGGTCGTTCATTCAGAACTATCAGAAACTTCTTCCCATTTGGTTCTCTCTGCCAATTGTTTGTGTGCACATGGTCCGACAGACATTCTGGCAGTGTATTTTATTTTTAGTTGGGGTTTTGAGGTACCCGTTACCTCAGTGGGTTTTATACAATAAGGGTGGTTACGGATCGAATGGTCCTGTTCTTTTTTAATAACTAAGGACATTTTATTATTGTGGTTGTTTTTATTATCTATTGCAAGTTGGAATTTCTCCTTAGTGATCTCTTTTATTTCATTAGCGAAATCCTCCTCCTTACTGATCTCGTCTGATGACGAACTGTCTGAGTCATGTGTAGGAGAATATGACCACGAACTGCAAGAATATGTACCGGTGGTCATGAACCGAAATCTGCCAGGCGTAATCGGCACAACCCGCCCGTCGGCGGTATATCTGGACCAATGTCCATATTTGTTTAAAAATGGACGATCCTCTTTTACTCCAGGGATCATGGGTCCATGCCAATGATACTGTGGCTCCGGAAAACTAAAGCTGGGTGGAGCTGGAACCTCCTCTGGGTTTACCGGGAGTTGAGATTCCCCTGCTAACACAATTTCTTCTTTAATAGGTATTTGAACGCCCTTTTCAGTTGTGGATAGAATAGATTCAGTGTCCGATTCCGAGTCGTACAAAATGATAGGATTAGAAGAAGTCATCTATCACATAATTGAAACAACAATTACGTTAGCATATAAATATATTACATATAATGTTTTTGACCAAATGATAAGCAAAAATCAGTAAAAACAAATATGGTCATAGTCCAGACTCACTAATGCATCCTAACAATTACCAGTTAAACACACTAATGTAATTTCTGGTTCCCTATGACCTCAAGCTCGGATACCAACTGTAACGACCCGTCAAAACCGCTATTGACGCGGCACGTTAATCATTGATTCCACAGTGAGGTTTTGACCTCTATATGATACGTTTTGATAAAATATTGCATTCATTAAAATAAGTGACTTTCTAAACATAGAAAGTTATAAACATGTGGGCGAGTGCTTAGGTATAAGCAAAACCCCGAAATACATAAGTCTTTAATTTACAGGTTGACATCACAGTCCAATTATTTATTACACAACGCAGTTTTATTTTGAATGCAATAAACTTTGTACAAAGCATGAGAGACTCCATGCAGGCAACAAGCACATCACAGCGGAAGCATTCTAAGGACCTGAGAATAAAACATGCTAAAAAGTCAACACGAATGTTGGTGAGTTATAGGTTTAATTGCTCGAGTCATAAACATATATAAAGATAGACCACAAGGTTTCATCAAAAGTTTATCAATAGATTCTACGTAACAGAGCACCCTGGTAACTAAACTTAACGCTATAGTGATAATTACCCCATTCGTTTTAATACACGCAAACCAACGTGTCTTAAACTCAAATAACATACGTCCGTTAAAAGGCTAGCGCTCTAGCTCGGACGGGGATGTCAAGCCCTATGGATCCATATACAATTATTCGCGCCCACCAGTCCATATCCTATGTACTGGCAGCTACTAGTTACCAAAGCTAAGGGATTTTCGGTTTAACTCAGTGTAGAATTTTGTATGTACTTGTGTCTTATTGCGTTTAAAATAAATTGCATGTATTCTCAGCCCAAAAATATTTAAAGTATTTAAAAAGGGATCTATAACTCACAGTTCAATATTGCGATTCAATATTGTAGGCAAATTGCGTAGACGTAATGATGGTAGACGACTGTATGGTTGGTCTTGGATTCAAGAACAATACCCCGAACAATACCCAATATTTCCTTATTTTAAAACGGTTTGAAACCCGAATTAAAAATACCCTCGAATATACTTTATTATTATTAAACTTAAAATTAAAATTATAATTATAATTATAATTATAAAATTTACGTACATAAATTTTTATGAAATATTTCGTCGAGCAAAACTGACCTTTTATAGTACTTTTCGATTTACTGTAGCTCATGCGATCGCATGAGTTTTCAGTGTTTTTGCCATGCGATCGCATGGCCGCCTTTTCTGTTTCTGTTTGCTAGTTCGTCGACATCAAATAGTGTTTACTGTAGCAAATAGTGGTACTGTAGCAAATAGTGTTTTACTGTAGCAAATAGTGTTTACTGTAGCAAATAGTGTTTTACTGTAGCAAATCACTGTAGCACTGTAGCAAAATACGGTTTCACTGTAGCAAATAGTGTTTTACTGTAGCAAATTGTGTTTTACTGTAGCAAAGTAATTTTTACTGTAGGAAAGTCGTTTTTACTTGTACATATATATATACATACATATAATTGTTCATGAATCATCGAGAGTAGTCAAAGGTAATTGTATATATGTAACAGTTCTAAAATTTTGAGACTCAATCTAACAGACTTTGTTTAACGTGTTAAAATAATAAATCGTATAGAGAATTGGTTTAAATCAGTCAAAAATTTTCGGGTCATCACAATATATATAAAACTACCTTATTCAAAGGTTTAAACTTGTAATCACTAGAACATAGTTTAGTTAATTCTAAACTTGTTCGCAAACAAAAAGTTAATCCTTCTAACTTGACTTTTAAAATCAACTAGACACATGTTATATATCTATATGATATGCTAACTTAATGATTTAAAACATGAAAACACGAAAAACAACGTAAAACCGGATATACGCCGTCGTAGTAATACCGCGGGCTCCAAAAATCATGGTTAAACTCAAAGTGGAAGTATGTTTTCCAAAATGGTCATCTAGACGTCGTTCTTTCGACTGAAATGACTACCTTTACAAAAACAACTTGTAATCTATATTTTCGACTATAAACTTATACTTTTTCTGTTTAGATTCATAAACTTAAGTTCAATATGAAACCATAGCAACTTGAATCACTCAAAACGGATTTAAAACGAAGAAGTTATGGGTAAAACAAGATTGGATATTTTTACTTGTTGTAGCTATGTGAAAATTGGTAACAAATCTATACTAATCATATCCTAGCTAACTTATATTGTATAATACATATATTCTAATATATTATGTAATCTTGGGATAACATAGACACGTATGCAAATGTTTTGACATATCATATCGACCCATCTATATATATTATTTGGAACAACCATAGACACTCTATATGCAGTAATGTTGGAGTCAGCTATACAGGGTTGAGGTTGATTCCAAAAATATATATACTTTGAGTTGTGATCTAGCCTGAGACGTGTATACACTGGGTCGTGGATTGATTCAAGATAATATAGATCAATTTATTTCTGTACATCTAACTGTGGATAACTAGTTGTAGGTTACTAACGAGGACAGCTGACTTAATAAATTTTAAACGGTAAAACGTATTAAAAATGTTGTAAATATATTTTGAACATACTTTGATATATATGTACATATTTGTTATAGGTTCGTGAATCGACTAGTGGCCAAGTCTTACTTCCCGACGAAGTAAAAATCTGTGAAAGTGAGTTATAGTCCCACTTTTAAAATCTAATATTTTAGGATGAGAATACATGCAGTTTTATAAATGTTTTACGAAATAGACACAAGTAATTGAAACTACATTATATGGGTGAATGATCGAAGCCGAATATGCCCCTTTTGCTTGGTATCCTAAGAATTAGTAAACCGATCTACTAATTGACGCGAATCCTAAAGATAGATCTATTGGGCCTAACGAACCCCATCCAAAGTACCGGATGCTTTAGTACTTCGAATTCATTTTTATCATGTCCGAAGGATTTCCCGGAATGATAGGGGATATTCTTATATGCATCTTGTTAATGTGTACCGGGTGTTCACCATATGAATGATTTTTATCTCTATGTATGGGATGTATATTGAAATATGAAATCTTGTGGTCTATTATTACGATTTGATAAATATATAGGTTAAACCTATAACTCACCAACATTTTTGTTGACGTTTAAAGCATGTTTATTCTCAGGTGATTATTAAGAGCTTCCACTGTTGCATGCTAATATATGGACAAGATTTGGTGTCAGCATATGATGTTTTAGCAGAGGGGTATAAAATACTATTAAATTTTAGCAGAAAATACTATTAAATACGATACAATTTTACACAAGATATTTATTTATTTATAGAATGGATATACTTAAACCTTGCTACAACACTTATAGGCAGTGTACCTAATCGTACAGTAGTGTAGTTTTTAGTAAGTCCGGTTCGTTCCACAGGGAATCTTTTTAAACAAAGCTTAACGCTATATTAGTTTACTTTTATAAAAATACAAATATATATAAGTAATATTATTATTATAAAAGGGGGGTTTTTACCGTTTAATGACCGGTTTGTCGATTTTAAAACTTTAGTCGCAGTTAAAACTAAATGTAAAATATTAAAAATAAATACAAGACTTAAATTAAAGCATAAAGTAAATAACGATAATGAAATTGTGAATAATAAAAATGCGATAAAATAAACTTGTGATAATTAAAAAGTACGATAATTAAAAGTGCAATTAAATACAATAACAATAAATAAAAATGCGATAATTAGAAGTGCAATTAAATATAAAATAAAGGAAATTAAATATGAAATAAAAGAATTATGCTTATTTAAACTTCCATAATCATGATGTTTGACGTGTTGATTTTAGTTTTATGCCCATGGGTCAATTGTCCTTTGTCCTGGATTATTTAATATGTCCATACGGATTTTGTCCATAACAGTCCATCAGTCATAAATATAAAGAGTGAAAGCCTTCGTAAAATTATTCTTATTCCCGAAGTTAAATATTCCAACTAATTGGGGATTCGAATTGTAACAAGGTTTTAATACTTTGTTTAATGAATACACCAGGTTATCGACTGCGTGTAAACCAAGGTTTTACTACTTTGTTAACAATTACACCAATTACCCTTGAATGTAATCCACCCCTGTTTTAATGAGTCCATTAACTATTAATCCATCCCCGTGTCCGGCAAATGAACAATAATTCGTACTTATAAATATCCCGCCCATCGTGTCCGATTAAGCGTATGTGGTTATATATAAATACATCGAATTATAAGTTTGTATATTAAATTAACAAGGTATTGTTTAGTTAATATAAAACCCATTAATAGCCCATAGTCTAATTTCCACAAGTGTCGTTCTTTTATTCAAACCTCAATTATGGTACAAAGCCCAATTACCCAATTTTAGTAATTAGCCCAACATCATGATTACTTCGGATTAAATAAACATAATAATAACTTAGCTACCAGACATTAATGTAAAAAGGTTGAACATAACTTACAATGATTAGATCTTTCAAGAATTTAGCATATCTAGGCATTCCTGAAATCACATCAATGAAAGGAAGATTTACATTTATCTGTTTAAACATATCCAAGAATTTGGATTGCTCGGCTTCAAGTTTCTCTTTCTTTATTTTACTCGGATAAGGAAGTGGTGGTTGGTATGGTTTAACATAAGGTTTAGCCTTAACTGTGTTATCTTCATTAACCTTTTCAACTACCGGTTCTTTTTCCTTATCTTGTTCAGGTTATGGTTCTTGTGGAGTAGGAATAGCTTCATCAGAAGTTACAGGTATTTCAGGTGGTTTAAGTGTTGTACCACTTCTTGTGGTAATGGCTTTAGCTGTTTCATTTCGGGGGTTATCATTTGTATTACTAGGTAGACTTCCCGGTTTTCTTTCACCTATTAACCTTGCTAGGTTACTTACTTCTTGTTCCAGATTTTGAATAGAAGCTTGTTGATTTCTAAATGCTTGAGCATTTTGTTCATTAGTTTATTTCTGAGATGTGAAAAACTGCGTTTGAGTTTCAACTAGCTTCGTCATCATATCTTCTAAATTCGGCTTTTTATCATCGGTTTGTTGTGGTGGTTTGTTTTGAAAATTAGGTCTTTGCTGATTGTAAGTATTATTGGATACTTGTTGATTGCTAGGACCTTGTTGGTTGTTGTATGGAATATTTCTGTTATAATTTTGGTTTTGATTGTAAATTGGTCTTGGCGGTTGATAATTATTCTGATAATTATTTCCCGGCCTTTGGTTTATGTATGAAATATTCTCTCTTTGTTCCATTGTTAATTCAATACTGAGACAATCTTTTGTCAAATGTGGTCCTCCACACTGCTCACAACTAATTCGTATTGAGTGAATATCTTTAGTCATCTTTTCCATTCGTCTCTCGACAGCATCTATCTTTGCGGAAATGGAATCTAAGTCATGGCTAGAATCGGCTCTAGCTGCTTTAGATGATCTAACGATATCTTTTTCTTGGTGCCACTCATGTGAGTGGGAAGCAGTGTTATCAATAATTTTGTAAGCATCAGTTTCGGTTTTCTTCATAATAGAACCACCAGCTGCTATATCTATGTCTTTTCTTGTAGTGATGTCGCATCCTTGGTAGAATATTTGTACTATTTGACAGGTGTCTAAACCATGTTGCGGACATCCTCTTAATAACTTTCCATATCTTGTCCACGCCTCATATAGAGTTTCATTCGGCTTTTGTGTAAATGTAACAATTTCTGCTTGAAGTCTTACGGCTTTAGATGCAGGAAAGAATTGTTTAAGAAATTTTTCAACTAAAACATCCCATGTATCAATCGCCCCTTCAAGTAATGATTCCAACCAATCTTTGGCTTCTCCCTTTAAAGTCCAGGGAAATAACATGAGATATATCTGTTCATCCTCCACTTCTCGGATTTTAAATAGTGTGCAGATCCTATTAAAGGTACGTAGATGTTCATTTGGATCTTCCTTCGGCGCACCACTAAATTGGCATTGATTAGTCACCATGTGTAGAATTTGTCCTTTGATTTCATAATCTGGGGCATTAATGTCTGGATGAGTAATTGCGTGACCTTGGCCAGTGCGTTTAGCTCTCATTCGGTCTTCCATACTTAAAGGTTCCAGATTCTCCATAATTGAATTTGTTGAATCGGAATCACTAGAGGATTCTGATTTAATGGTTCGTTCCTCAACAATCTCTGTTTGAATGATTGGTGGTTCCGGAGGAAAGTTTAGTGGTTCAGGATCTACGAATCTTTCCTGAATATTCTCCGGATTCTCAATTATGAGGTCGGGTTCAAAAAATGGATTATCGGAAATTTGAACTGGAGTACTTGGTCGACTGGATGACGATTCTAAAGAAAAATCAACGGCGGTAATATTTACTAAATGTCTTGATCTAGTTACAGGTGGTGAACGTACAAAAGGTGGTGAACGTCTTGCTCGGTGCATTCACTGAATATCCTGTTAGTTTTTAAAAAGAAAAGAAAAATTATAATAAGTTATCCAATCAATAGACTTTTCTGATTTTGCCCACGTTTCGAATAGCCAAAAGATGCAGCAGAGGGGCAGGATTCGTTTGGTCTCAATATAATTGAGGACTGTTTAGCTCCAATAACCCAGTCCACGTACAAATCCAACTATTACTACGAACCAGAAAATTTTGATGTCTATCAATTTAACCACTTAAAATAAATTTTCATAATTTTAAGAAATTTAGATAAGAAGTAGAATAAAAATCTATATCCTAAAACTAGAATAGCGAGAAATAAGAAAGAAAAAGAAAATTCGTCGAAAAAGGTCGAAAAAGAAAAATGGTTGAAAAATAAAAGGTGACGGAAAAATAAAAGAAACTTATAAAACTTAAAAATACTTGACTAACCTAACCTTATTACTACAACTAACTTAAAATTATAATCGCAAATTGAGATTACTAATTGGAATGATAATTGATACATAGGTAAAAGTCGTCTAAAAATATTAAAGCTTACAGGAAAACTAAATCCCAAATGGAAATAACTTAAAAAGAAACTAAAACTTAAAAAGGCGTCGCAAAATTCTAAAGTACCTAAATCTTAGTCTAAAGAAAAAGCACTTAAGGGATTTTACGGGAAAGCCTAAAAATCTAGAGGTAAAAATAACTATTGCAAAAACTAAGTTTAAAACTAAATATGAGCTAAAAATACAAAAGTTACGCTAAAACGATTAAAAAGGAACAAAATATAAAAATATACAAAAAGTTATAAAAAGTTCAATTTTTTATAAAAATATTATTTTTATATTATTTATTTATTAAAACTACTAATTTTACAAATTAATTAAACTAAATTAACTAAAATATAAAATAAATAAAAAGTAAAACTAAAAATAAAACTAATTATAATAATAATAAAAACTAGGGTTAATAATAATAATAATTAATAATCACCCGTAATTAATGCTAATTTAGGGTTTTGTCGCCTGTCAGAAAATCTCCGCGAGTCGCGGTATTTAAAACACCAAACCCCGCGAGTCGCGGGGTTCAGAAATTCAATTGACAGGTTTAAAATTCGACGCGTTTTTCTTTTTATTTTTTTATTTTTTATTTTCTGTTTTCTGTTTTTATATTTTCTGTTTATATTATCTAATTAAAATATTTATATAATTTAAATAAAACTTATCTTTAATAACTAAGATAAAAATAAAATACTTTATAACAATAAAAAAATAGATTTATATATATTTATATTTTTTTCGGTTTTTTATATTTATAAAATATATTTATAAAATAAATTAAATAAAACTTATATTTTTACAAACTAAAGAAACTTTATAAAACTTAAATATTTATCAAACTCCTAAAAATATTTAAATTTTTGTTTTTCTTTTTATATTTTCGAATAATTAAAACGTATTTTTATAAAAACGAATTTTAATAAAAGTTAACTAAATTTTTTTTTTTTTTATATTAGCGTTGCGCTTCCTGCTTTTAAAAGATTTCCCGGCAGCGGCGCCAAAAATAACTTGATGTTTTAGCAGAGGGGTATAAAATACTATTAAATTTTAGCAGAAAATACTATTAAATACGATACAATTTTACACAAGATATTTATTTATTTATAGAATGGATATACTTAAACCTTGCTACAACACTTATAGGCAGTGTACCTAATCGTACAGTAGTGTAGTTTTTAGTAAGTCCGGTTCGTTCCACAGGAAATCTTTTTAAACAAAGCTTAACGCTATATTAGTTTACTTTTATAAAAATACAAATATATATATATATATAAGTAATATTATTATTATAAAAGTGGGGTTTTTACCGTTTAATGACCGGTTTGTCGATTTTAAAACTTTAGTCGCAGTTAAAACTGAATGTAAAATATTAAAAATAAATACAAGACTTAAATTAAAGCATAAAGTAAATAACGATAATGAAATTGCGAATAATAAAAATGCGATAAAATAAACTTGCGATAATTAAAAAGTACGATAATTAAAAGTGCAATTAAATACAATAACAATAAATAAAAATGCGATAATTAGAAGTGCAATTAAATATAAAATAAAGGAAATTAAATATGAAATAAAAGAATTATGCTTATTTAAACTTCCGTAATCATGATGTTTGACGTGTTGATTTTAGTTTTATGCCCATGGGTCAATTGTCCTTTGTCCTGGATTATTTAATATGTCCATACGGATTTTGTCCATAACAGTCCATCAGTCATAAATATAAAGAGCGAAAGCCTTCGTCAAATTATTCTTATTCCCGAAGTCAAATATTCCAACTAATTGGGGATTCGAATTGTAACAAGGTTTTAATACTTTGTTTAATGAATACACCAGGTTATCGACTGCGTGTAAACCAAGGTTTTACTACTTTGTTAACAATTACACCAATTACCCTTGAATGTAATCCACCCCTGTTTTAATGAGTCCATTGACTATTAATCCATCCCCGTGTCCGGCAAATGAACAATAATTCGTACTTATAAATATCCCGCCCATCGTGTCCGATTAAGCGTATGTGGTTATATATAAATACGTCGAATTATAAGTTTGTATATTAAATTAACAAGGTATTGTTTAGTTAATATAAAACCCATTAATAGCCCATAGTCTAATTTCCACAAGTGTCGTTCTTTTATTCAAACCTCAATTATGGTACAAAGCCCAATTACCCAATTTTAGTAATTAGCCCAACATCATGATTACTTCGGATTAAATAAACATAATAATAACTTAGCTACGAGACATTAATGTAAAAAGGTTGAACATAACTTACAATGATTAAAAATAGCGTAGCGTTACACGGACAGAATTTCAACTTACACCCTTACAACATTCGCTAACATACCCTTATTATTAGAATTATAATTAAAATTAAAATTAAAATTAAAATATAAATATAAATATTTACGTAGTATTATGAGAGAAGAAGAAAAAGATGATGAAAAATGCTCAGAATTCGGTTGCTTTTATAGGGACTTTCAAAACTTGGGGCTCCGCGACTCACGGCATTTTTGGCCTTCAAACTCCGCGAGTCGCAGAGATTGAAATTACAGCTCAGTCCAGTTTGGAGTCTTTCTTGCCGACGGTTTTTATTATTTATTATAATATATAAATAATTATAAGAATTATTTAAATATTATATTATATTTATGTGCATAGTTGACTTGTAATTTTTAGTCCGTTGCGTCGAGCGTTGAGAGTTGACTCTGGTCCCGGTTCCGGATTTTCGAACGTCCTTGCGTACAATTTAATATCTTGTACTTTGCGTTTTGAATCTTGTACTCTTGTAATTTCGAGACGTTTCTTATCAATAATTGGAACCTCTTTGATTGTATTTTGTACTTTTGAGCTTTTTGGTCGTTTGCGTCTTCAATTCGTCGAATCTGTCTTTTGTCTTCACCTTTTATTATTTAAACGAATATCACTTGTAAATAGAACAATTGCAACTAAAAGCTTGTCTTTCTTGAGGAATAATGCTATGAAATATATGTTCGTTTTTAGCATTATCAAATATTCCCACACTTAAGCGTTGCTTGTCCTCAAGCAATATCGTCTTGAAATACTAGAATCACTTCTTTATTCTTCACACTTTGTACATCAGTGATTTCTATACGGTGGTATAAACAATGGTAGTAACGATATGGTTTACAGTCCCACATGACTATAAAAATTTAGATCCATTAAGGAAATTGGATCTTTATGAAAACATTTGATCTTTTGAAAATTAAATCTAGTTTTTACCCTAGATAAGTTTTCCGGAATAACCCTTTACCGGTGTTTGCAAAATATTTTTGTGGGTTTGGTGGGTTTCAGATTTGAAAATTTTAGCTCAAAACTTGCGGTTTTGTGTCACCCACTTGTTAACCTTGTATTTGGAAAGCAACACGTCCAGTTTACTTGTCTCGTATATTACCTTTCGATAAACTACCGTCCGGTTGTAAAGAAAAGCGTTGAACAAGCAACTGTTAAGGCAATGTCCCCTGACATGCTTTTAATTATGGTCTATAACGTGTCGGACGCAATTACTATCCTTGGTAGGAGCAATAGTAAAGCTCACCCTTATAATTTTTCGGTCTGGCACAAGGTCTTGTCTTTGACCATGCTATGCAACCACCATTCTTACGGTTGACACCCGATTTGGTTCAGGTGACCTAATGAATTCCAGGTGAATTCCTAGGATTTTACGTTCAATGGTAATGAACGCATTGAAAATAGGGTTTTCAGAAAACAAATCGGTTTGTAATTTTGATCAAAATATTTTCTCGTTCAAGCTCGAGTTTAGATATCATTGAATTCCATGAGTTTGAATTCTCAATCTTTAAGGTCAATCTCTAGGATTGAGTAAT
Source organism: Rutidosis leptorrhynchoides (assembly GCF_046630445.1). Taxonomy (NCBI): domain Eukaryota; kingdom Viridiplantae; phylum Streptophyta; class Magnoliopsida; order Asterales; family Asteraceae; genus Rutidosis; species Rutidosis leptorrhynchoides. Next base: position 446,299,928 of record NC_092334.1, read on the forward strand.
ATCAGGCTTAAAAGCTGATTTTTGATCTTTTAAGGAGATTATCCTTTCTGGGGATCTGATTTATTAGTCTTATCCAGCTAATTTGCATGGTGCCCCCCCATTTTACGAGATAAATCCTTCTCATGGTTAGGATAAATCTGACCACTTGGCGACCCTGTTTAATGCTGAGGTCCGTGGATTTTCTGCTGATTTTAGTGATGACTTTTCTAGATTTTTCGTCAACCTACAGCTGGTCTGGACGACAACTTCTTGACCTAAATCAAGAAGCGCGTTTCTTTTTTCGGAAGACTTTACTTCCTTTTGATGATGGAATTGATTCATCGTGTAGATCCATCTTTCTTACAGTAAATCAGGTAAAACTTTTTAGTTTAGTCCAAAGCAAAAGTATTTTCAGTTATTTGTACAAAAATATGTGGCATATGTTTAAGATAACTTGGTAATTTTTCCCACACTTGGCTTTTATTTTCCTTTTTTATCGTCCTCTATTCCATTTTAAATGAATTTTAACATTTTGGTTTGTTTCTCAATTTATGTCCTTTTCGAGGTAACAATAATTTCGGTGTTATAACCTAGTTTTATCGTTCATAAATATGTATAAACATGATTTTGAGTTCATTTAATTGAAAATTTTGTAAAATTTTACTAGAATTGGGTAGTCAGTATATAAGACTAGGGCTGTTCTTTATTATCAGAGAGCACTAGATTCTAATACAACTACTGCTTTACTAGTATTTTTAATGGTAACCCAGTGTTTAAAGTAAAAATTTTAAAATCCGAAAGAATTTAACCCCTTCCCACACTTAAGATCTTGCAATGCCCTCATTTGCAAGAAATCAGTAACAATTTAAATTATTGAGGGTGATTTGTGTGAAAATGATTAAATTTTTACCAAAGTTTCCAAATATATTGGCGTTTGTTTGCTGAATGATAAATGGTGCACATCATTTGTTCATTCCGTCTTGTTGTTATTTCACATATATTTTGCATCTTGTCGTCAAAATTAGTTGCTTTTGCTGAACTTAATGCCAGTCTTTGAAAATGCGTTGTTTTACCCTGTTGTGTACATAAGATAAACTGCAAACATATATACATATTTTTGAAGTTTGGTATATTACCCCACATTCAAAAATTATTAAAATCTAGGAATAAAAGTTAGAAAATTATAAAAACTATTACAATATTAACATAAGTATTAAATGCATCAATATTACAAATTACAAAATAAATAAAACTAAGTAGACTAGGGATGATACTGGTACCAATAGGGGTTCCAGGCATAACCATAGGTGCTATAGAATGCTTCGGCAGGGTTATACGTAGGATACGGTGGTTGCATCTCTATAGACCAGGGAGGGAAGATGGGTTTTGGTGTAGGAATATAGTTTCTACCTATATGTTGGCAATGAGCTATGATTTGGTTCTGATGAACTTGCCAATCTTCAAATGCTCTCTGTCTAGCATTTTCGTACTCCTGTGAAGCTATAAACCTTTGCAATTCTTGCATTTCATTTCCCCCTCCGACATTACCTTGCTGTTGGTTTCTCTCAACCTGTGGATGTCTACCATGGTATTGTACTGCGGCGTTATTTCGCCTCTTCAAAACTTTTGCACCATGGTATACATTTAAACATATAGTATCGCGGGGTTCTGGTTCTTCTACTAATAATCCCCCCCGACTTATATCCACACAGAGATATTCACCAATCAAAGTAATAAAAATACCACCTCCTATTATGCTATGCGGTCGCATCCCCCTAACCATAGCTGATAAATAATAACCCACACAATAAGGTATACTTACAACGCTTTGTGGGTCTCGAATACACATATGGTAAAACAAATCCTGTTCATTTACCTTTTCCTTGTTCTTACCTCTTTGTGTAATCGAATTAGCTAAAAACCTATGAATCACTCTTAATTCAGCTCTATCTATATCCAAATAAGAGTAATTTCCCCCTTTGAAACGGTGATGGCTTGTCATTTGACTCCACACACCGTGTGTATCAAAATTTTCATCTATCTTTCTACCATTTAGTATCAACCCTCTACAATCAGCAGATGCTAACTCCTCAGGCGTATATATACGTAAAGCCTGAGCCATGTCTAGTAAAGACATGTGGTGCATCGAACCGCCTAACAAAAATCTAATAAAAGATCGATCGGTTAAACTAGTTACCCGATCATTCAACTCTATACTACACAACAATTCTTCACACCATACTTTATATACAGGTCTACGCATGGTGAATAAACGTACCCAGTCATTAAAAGTAGAATTACCATACCTCTATACAAGTAATTCCCTAATTGGCCCGGCCAATTCTACAGCTTCTAAGGGTCCCCATTCTATGACCCTCGGTACCTCAACAACCTTAGAATGAAGAGTATGCAAACCCCTTTGGTATTTTGGATAATCTATCCAAAGTCTATCAAATCTCAGGTTCGGGTGCAACTCTTCCAAGTGCATATCAGAAAAGGTCATGACTGGATGAGGTATATCCTGCTTGTAGTAGTTATCCATCTCCTGTTGTTCCGCATTCTCAGCAGGAGCATTGCGAGCTTGGGATGAAGATTCACCCCTTTCAGTCTGCAAAACACATCAAACACAATTTTTGTGCATCCAAATATGCATTAGTGTCAGCAAAATCATCAATCAAAATAATTACAATGACATGATCAATTTATATCAAACTTAAGCTCATTTTCACATTTTTATCAAATCTACACTTTTTCAAATAAGCATATACGAAAATGTTCGCCAAGTTCATAAGCATTCAACTCAAATAACATGTCAAAATAATCATTACTAGCAATTAAACAAGTTTCAAATGGCATTATCTTTCAAAAATCAAGTTCATGAATTTTTGGACTTGAAAAAGTCCACTTTAATTCTCAAAATCATGTTTAGGCTCAAAGTTTGGATCATTTAACTACCTAGACATGTTACATTACTTAATTTAGCAACAATTCATGACAAAAATCGGCCATAACCTGTTTATATCAAAAAGCCCCAAATTTGCTCAAGAACACAAACCCTAGATTACTCTAAATTTGAAGTTTAAGGCTTCTAATCATGTTAAATAGCATCAATCTAGGTTATACAAGCATAATACATAAACAATTTAAGCATAATTACACTAAAAAGCATCAAAATCAAATTGGAGAAAAAATTGCTCAAGAACACCAAATTTCGGATTAAATGGTGTTTAGGTGTAGAAATTTACCGTTTTTCTTGAGTAATTCCTAGATAGCATCCTTCTCAACATGATTTTAGTAAAAGATTTGGTGATTAACGGTTAAAAATTGTGATTTTGAGGGTGTTTTTGGGGTTTTTTCGCGTATATGTTCGCAGTATTTTTTGGTTTGAGGTGTGTACTGATCAGTTGCAGCTCTTTTTATTTTTTCTGTATTTCGGTCCTCCCGCGACTCGCGGTGTTTGGACCCTTCAAACTCCGCGAGTCGCGGAGTTTGCTTTTTTTTTTTTTTTTATAACATCTTATACTAATTAAAACAATTAATTAATTAATTTAAAATTTTGTTTCCCTTGTTATTTAGGACGAGGTCGTTTCGGATCGATGTCCTAGTCCGTCCTTCGACAAAAATTTTAAAATTTGTCTTTTTGTAGCGATTGTTTTAAAAGCTAAGATTTTTGGTTTTTTAATGTGTTTGGCATACTTTAATTCAATAAGATTAAAAATAATGATAATAAAAGTTCTCGTCCCTCCCTTGGGTAAAGCAATTTCGGTTCAAAGACCTAGTCTTCAACTTACGACGAATTTTAAAAATAATATTTTTAACTTAATGAGATAAAATAAATTTTTGTTTTTAAATTCACACAACTTAAATATAAAATTCAAAATTAATATTAAAAATTCATACCAAACTTACAATTTAAAATGCATAAAAATAAAATTCATATTTTAAAAATTAAAAATTCACACCAAACTTAATTTAAAAATTCATATTATAAATTCACACCAAGCTTATATTAATTTTTCAAATATTTACAATTTTAAATATATTGATTTTACAAAGTTTACAGTATTAATTTAAGATTTATATATTAATTTTAAAAACATGGTAAAAATGAAATTAAAAATCTTTTTGGCTTTTTATCCCACTTTAATCAATCAAATATTATCAAAAATATGCGCCCCTCTTTTCGGTAAAGTAATTTCGGTTCCAAGACCTAATTTAACTCATGACGAATTTTTGAAATATTTTGGGTTGATTAATTAAAGATATTTATACCTTAAGAATAAACGTTAAATTTCGCAGTGATGTAATAAATTTTTGTATGATATCAATAACTTCGGTCGCCAAACCTAATTTTATTTAATACTAATTTAATACTTTTTAGCGAACAAATTAGCGTTTATTATCAAAAGGTTAAAAATAAAAAAAATAAAATAAAAACTGTACAGACATACCTGTGAAATAGATTTCTTAGTTATATGATCTATCCCATTCATAAGATAGTCGGTTTAATTGGTTTTCCATGGCTACATAGGCGTAACCTCGAGCATTCAGTGTCTTTTCTTCTAAACATATGAACGGTCCGTCTCTGCATAAAGTAACAAATTCGGTGTTTGAATAGGTTTGATAATTTGAACATTTACCTCCATGTGACAATTTTCCGCATTTGTGACATCTTTCTAGGTGTTGTGCTCTTCTTTTCGCTGCGGATTTTGATTTTCCTTTACCAAATTGTAACTTATTATCTTCGCATCTGGATTCTTTTCTAACTCCGTCCATTCTTTCTCTGATTACTGATACTAGTTCACTCGGTAGTATGTCATTATTACGTTTAGTGATCAAAGCCTGTAGCATTAGACCATGGTTTAGTTCACAGGCAGTCTTCATTTTGTAAAAACCTAAAAAATAAAAATTCAAAATGGGGGGAGAAGACTAGTTCTTTAGGGTATGCTAGGGAAAGACCATTCGGGTTCCATTTTCGAGAACTACACGAAAACAGACAATCTAACTCTAATAGAAATACATATTATTCTTTAAAGACTTGATTCTCCCCACACTTAGTTAGTTGTGGTGTTGAAATTGTGATTAACTTCGTTGTCGACTTCCATCGGACCATGTATGTAATGTTTAACTCTGTGACCATTAACTTTAAATTCAATCCCATTTGAATTTATTAATTCTATCGTTCCATATGGGAAAACTCTTTTGACTATGAATGGTCCAGACCATCTTGATTTCAATTTTCCAGAAAATAGCTTGAATCGTGAATTGAAAAGAAGAACTCTGTCTCCTTCTTTAAATTCTTTTGAACTTCTGATTCTTTTATCATGCCATTTCTTCGTTCTTTCTTTATAGATTAACGAATTTTCGTATGCTTCATGTCTTAATTCTTCTAATTCGTTTAGTTGACTTAATCGTAGACGTCCGGCTTCATGTAAATCAAGATTACATGTCTTCAAAGCCCAAAATGCTTTGTGTTCAATTTCTACTGGAAGATGACATGCTTTTCCATAAACAAGTCTAAAAGGTGTGGTTCCAATTGGAGTTTTGTAGGCTGTTCTAAAAGCCCAGAGTGCATCCTCTAATTTAATGGACCATTCCTTCGGATTTGATCCTACGGTTTTCTCTAGAATACGTTTTAAAGCTTGGTTGGTATTTTCAACTTGTCCACTTGTTTGTGGATGATATGCGGTGGAGATTTTATGAGTTACTCCATATCTTTTAAGAACTTTCTCAAGTTGATTATTACAGAAATGAGTACCCCGATCACTTATTAAAGCTTTCGGTGTTCCAAACCTTGCAAAAGACGTTTTAAAAAGTTGACTACAACTCGTGCATCGTTAGTTGGGAGAGCTTGTGCTTCCGCCCATTTAGATACATAATCAATGGCTACGAGTATATATAGATTATTATGAGATTTTGGAAATGGACCCATAAAGTCAATACCCCAAATGTCAAATACTTCACATACTTGGATGACATTTTGTGGCATTTCATCACGTTGACTTATTTTTCCGGCCCTTTGACAAGCATCACAGGATTTGCAAAGAAGGTGTGCGTCTTTGTAAATTGTAGGCCAATAAAATCCAGCATCATAAACTTTTCTTGCTGTTAATTGAGGCCCATAATGCCCTCCTGTTGGTCCAGTGTGACAATGGTTTAATATTTTACTAGCTTCATTTCCAAATACACATCGGCGTATTATTCCATCGGGACAACTTTTAAACAGATGTGGATCTTCCCAAAAATAGTGTTTTATATCACTGAAGAATTTCTTTCGTCTTTGGTATGATAATCCTTTTTTCAAGGAATCCACATACTAAATAGTTTGCATAGTCTGCAAACCATGGAATTTCATTATAATCTATCTTCAATAGATATTCATCAGGAAAGTTGTCTTATATGGCCGATTCATTTAGAACTTCTAATTCGGGATTTTCAAGACGAGAAAGATGATCAGCGGCAAGATTTTCTGCTCCTCTTTTATCTCGGATTTCAATATCAAACTCTTGTAAGAGTAAGATCCAACGGATTAGTCTTGGTTTAGCATCTTGTTTTGAAAATAGGTATCTAAGAGCAGAATGGTCGGTATAGACCACCGTTTTTGCTAGAACGAGATATGATCGAAATTTGTCAAAAGCAAAGACAATAGCAAGGAGTTCTTTTTCAGTAGTTGTATAGTTCGTTTGTGCTCCTTGTAACGTCTTACTAGCATAATATATAGGTTGAAATCGTTTTTCAATCCTTTGTCCTAAAACGGCTCCCATTGCAAAATCACTTGCATCGCACATTAGTTCAAATGGTAGATTCCAATTTGGTGTTATCATGATCGGCGCATTAGTGAGTTTCTCTTTAAGAATATTAAAAGATTTGATACATTCATCTGAAAAGATGAATGGAGCATCCTTTTCTAGGAGTTTATTCATAGGAGTGGCAATTTTAGAAAAATCTTTTATGAAACGTCGGTAAAAACTGGCATGCCCTAGAAAACTCCTAACTCCTCTAACATTGGTGGGATGTGGAAGTTTAGCAATTACATCTACTTTAGCTCTATCCACTTCAATTCCTTCTTTTGAAATTTTATGACCAAGAACGATGCCTTCTTTAACCATGAAATGGCATTTCTCCCAATTAAGTACTAGATTTGATTGTTCGCATCTAATAAGCATTCGTTCCAGATTAACTAGACATGATTCAAATGTATCACCGAAGACTGAAAAGTCATCCATGAAAACTTCCATGCATTCTTCTATCATGTCATGAAAAATCGCCATCATACACCTTTGAAAGGTTGCAGGGGCGTTGCAAAGTCCAAATGGCATGCGTTTGTAAGCAAAAGTACCATAAGGGCACGTGAATGTGGTTTTCTCTTGATCTTCGGGTGCTATTGGAATTTGAAAATATCCGGAAAATCCATCTAGAAAACAATAGTAACTATTTCCGGCTAATCTTTCCAACATTTGATCTATGAAAGGTAAGGGAAAGTGATCTTTTCTGGTGGCGTCATTTAATTTTCTATAATCAATATATACACGCCATCCTGTTACAGTCCTAGTAGGAATAAGCTCATTTTTCTCATTTGTAATGACAGTCATGCCACCCTTCTTAGGCACGCATTGAACTGGGCTTACCCATGGACTATCAGAAATTGGATATATCAAACCTGCATCTAGCAGTTTAATAATCTCTTTTTTAACTACATCTTGCATATTTGGATTTAGTCTTCGTTGGCGTTGCACATACGTTTTATGACCTTCTTCCATAAGGATTTTATGTGTGCAATACGAAGGACTTATTCCTTTAATATCATGAATCTTCCATGCAATGGCTGGTTTATGAGCTTTCAACACAGAAATGAGTTGTGATTTCTCATTTTCAGTAAGAGAAGACGATATTATTACAGGTAATTCAGATTCACCATGTAAATAAGCGTATTCCAAATGGTTTGGAAGTGGCTTTAACTCTAATTTTAGAGGTTCTTCTATCGATGATTTATATCGATATCTGTCTTCTTCTTTTAGCATTTGAATTTCTTCTGTTGTTGGTTCATATCCATTAGCTATAAGTGTAGCTAACATTTCAGCTTCATCAATTTGTTCATTACCTTCTCCTAAAGAACATTCTCCTGTTCCTTGTAATTCTGGAAATTCTTCTAATAATTCTGCATGTGCATCTATAGTTTGAATATAATAGCATGTATCATCTGCAGATTGCGGTTGTTGCATTGCTCTATCAACTAAAAATGTAACACTCTCATCCTCTATACTTAGGGTCAGTTTCTTACCGAACACGTCTATCATTGCTTTAGCCGTGTTTAAGAATGGTCTTCCTAATATGAGAGAAACTTGAGAATCTTCTTCCATGTCCAGAACAACAAAATCTACTGGAAATACTAAAATACCAACTTTAACTAGCATGTTCTCCATTATCCCTCTAGGATATTTTATTGATCTATCGGCTAGTTGTATGCTTATTCTGGTTGGTTTCAATTCTCCAAGGTCTAGTTTAGTGTATAGTGAATACGGCATTAGATTTATACTAGCACCTAAATCTGCCAATGCTTCTATTGAACTAAGACTACCCAGAAAACATGGAATTGTGAAACTTCCTGGATCAGATAGTTTTTCTGGTATCTTATTCAACAGCACTGCTGAACAATTAGCATTCATAGTAACAGCCGAGAGTTCTTCCATTTTCTTTCTATTTGAGATTAGATCTTTCAAGAATTTAGCATATCTAGGCATTCCTGAAATCACATCAATGAAAGGAAGATTTACATTTATCTGTTTAAACATATCCAAGAATTTGGATTGCTCGGCTTCAAGTTTCTCTTTCTTCATTTTACTCGGATAAGGAAGTGGTGGTTGATATGGTTTAACATAAGGTTTAGCCTTAACTGTGTTATCTTCATTAACCTTTTCAACTACCGGTTCTTTTTCCTTATCTTGTTCAGGTTGTGGTTCTTGTGGAGTAGGAATAGCTTCATCAGAAGTTACAGGTATTTCAGGTGGTTTAAGTGTTGTACCACTTCTTGTGGTAATGGCTTTAGCTGTTTCATTCCGGGGGTTATCATTTGTATCACTAGGTAGACTTCCCAATTTTCTTTCACCTATTAACCTTGCTAGGTTACTTACTTCTTGTTCCAGATTTTGAATAGAAGCTTGTTGATTTCTAAATGCTTGAGCATTTTGTTCATTAGTTTGTTTCTGAGATGTGAAAAACTGCGTTTGAGTTTCAACTAGCTTCGTCATCATATCTTCTAAATTCGGCTTTTTATCATCGGTTTGTTGTGGTGGTTTGTTTTGAAAATTAGGTCTTTGCTGATTGTAAGTATTATTGGATACTTGTTGATTGCTAGGACCTTGTTGGTTGTTGTATGGAATATTTCTGTTATAATTTTGGTTTTGATTGTAAATTGGTCTTGGCGGTTGATAATTATTCTGATAATTATTTCCCGGCCTTTGGTTTATGTATGAAATATTCTCTCTTTGTTCCATTGTTAATTCAATACTGAGACAATCTTTTGTCAAATGTGGTCCTCCACACTGCTCACAACTAATTCGTATTGAGTGAATATCTTTAGTCATCTTTTCCATTCGTCTCTCGACAGCATCTATCTTTGCGGAAATGGAATCTAAGTCATGGCTAGAATCGGCTCTAGCTGCTTTAGATGATCTAACGATATCTTTTTCTTGGTGCCACTCATGTGAGTGGGAAGCAGTGTTATCAATAATTTTGTAAGCATCAGTTTCGGTTTTCTTCATAATAGAACCACCAGCTGCTATATCTATGTCTTTTCTTGTAGTGATGTCGCATCCTTGGTAGAATATTTGTACTATTTGACAGGTGTCTAAACTATGTTGCGGACATCCTCTTAATAACTTTCCATATCTTGTCCACGCCTCATATAGAGTTTCATTCGGCTTTTGTGTAAATGTAACAATTTCTGCTTGAAGTCTTACGACTTTAGATGCAGGAAAGAATTGTTTAAGAAATTTTTCAACTAAAACATCCCATGTATCAATCGCCCCTTCAGGTAACGATTCCAACCAATCTTTGGCTTCTCCCTTTAAAGTCCAGGGAAATAACATGAGATATATCTGTTCATCCTCCACTTCTCGGATTTTAAATAGTGTGCAGATCCTATTAAAGGTACGTAGATGTTCATTTGGATCTTCCTTCGGCGCACCACTAAATTGGCATTGATTAGTCACCATGTGTAGAATTTGTCCTTTGATTTCATAATCTGGCGCATTAATGTCTGGATGAGTAATTGTGTGACCTTGGCCAGTGCGTTTAGCTCTCATTCGGTCTTCCATACTTAAAGGTTCCAGATTCTCCATAATTGAATTTGTTGAATCGGAATCACTAGAGGATTCTTATTTAATGGTTCGTTCCTCAACAATCTCTGTTTGAATGATTGGTGGTTCCGGAGGAAAGTTTAGTGGTTCAGGATCTACGAATCTTTCCTGAATATTCTCCGGATTCTCAATTGTGAGGTCGGGTTCAAAAAATGGATTATCGAAAATTTGAACTGGAGTACTTGGTCGACTGGATGACGATTCTAAAGAAAAATCAACGGCGGTAATATTTACTAAATGTCTTGATCTAGTTACAGGTGGTGAACGTACAAAAGGTGGTGAACGTCTTGCTCGGTGCATTCACTGAATATCCTATTAGTTTTTAAAAAGAAAAGAAAAATTATAATAAGTTATCCAATCAATAGACTTTTCTGATTTTGCCCACGTTTCGAATAGCCAAAAGATGCAGCAGAGGGGCAGGATTCGTTTGGTCTCAATATAATTGAGGACTGTTTGGCTCCAATAACCCGTTCTACGTACAAATCCAACTATTACTACGAACCAGAAAATTTTGATGTCTATCAATTTAACCACTTAAAATAAATTTTCATAATTTTAAGAAATTTAGATAAGAAGTAGAATAAAAATCTATATCCTAAAACTAGAATAGCGAGAAATAAGAAAGAAAAAGAAAATTCGTCGAAAAAGGTCGAAAAAGAAAAATGGTTGAAAAATAAAAGGTGACGGAAAAATAAAAGAAACTTATAAAACTTAAAAATACTTGACTAACCTAACCTTATTACTACAACTAACTTAAAATTATAATCGCAAATTGAGATTACTAATTGGAATGATAATTGATACATAGGTAAAAGTCGTCTAAAAATATTAAAGCTTACAGGAAAACTAAATCCCAAATGGAAATAACTTAAAAAGAAACTAAAACTTAAAAAGGCGTCGCAAAATTCTAAAGTACCTAAATCTTAGTCTAAAGAAAAAGCACTTAAGGGATTTTACGGGAAAGCCTAAAAATCTAGAGGTAAAAATAACTATTGCAAAAACTAAGTTTAAAACTAAATATGAGCTAAAAATACAAAAGTTACGCTAAAACGATTAAAAAGGAACAAAATATAAAAAGTTATAAAAAGTTATAAAAAGTACAATTTTTTATAAAAATATTATTTTTATATTATTTATTTATTAAAACTACTAATTTTACAAATTAATTAAACTAAATTAACTAAAATATAAAATAAATAAAAAGTAAAACTAAAAATAAAACTAATTATAATAATAATAAAAACTAGGGTTAATAATAATAATAATTAATAATCACCCGTAATTAATGCTAATTTAGGGTTTTGTCGCCTGTCAGAAAATCTCCGCGAGTCGCGGTATTTAAAACACCAAACCCCGCGAGTCGCGGGGTTCAGAAATTCAATTGACAGGTTTAAAATTCGACGCGTTTTTCTTTTTATTTTTTATTTTCTGTTTTCTGTTTTTATATTTTCTGTTTATATTATCTAATTAAAATATTTATATAATTTAAATAAAACTTATCTTTAATAACTAAGATAAAAATAAAATACTTTATAACAATAAAAAAATAGATTTATATATATTTATATTTTTTTTTCGGTTTTTTATATTTATAAAATATATTTATAAAATAAATTAAATAAAACTTATATTTTTACAAACAAAAGAAACTTTATAAAACTTAAATATTTATCAAACTCCTAAAAATATTTAAATTTTTGTTTTTCTTTTTATATTTTCGAATAATTAAAACGTATTTTTACAAAAACGAATTTTAATAAAAGTTAACTAAAATTTTTTTTTTTTTTATATTAGCGTTGCGCTTCCTGCTTTTAAAAGATTCCCCGGCAGCGGCGCCAAAAATAACTTGATGTTTTAGCAGAGGGGTATAAAATACTATTAAATTTTAGCAGAAAATACTATTAAATACGATACAATTTTACACAAGATATTTATTTATTTATAGAATGGATATATTTAAACCTTGCTACAACACTTATAGGCAGTGTACCTAATCGTACAGTAGTGTAGTTTTTAGTAAGTCCGGTTCGTTCCACAGGGAATCTTTTTAAACAAAGCTTAACGCTATATTAGTTTACTTTTATAAAAATACAAATATATATATATATATATATAAGTAATATTATTATTATAAAAGGGGGGTTTTTACCGTTTAATGACCGGTTTGTCGATTTTAAAACTTTAGTCGCAGTTAAAACTAAATGTAAAATATTAAAAATAAATACAAGACTTAAATTAAAGCATAAAGTAAATAACGATAATGAAATTGCGAATAATAAAAATGCGATAAAATAAACTTGCGATAATTAAAAAGTACGATAATTAAAAGTGCAATTAAATACAATAACAATAAATAAAAATGCGATAATTAGAAGTGCAATTAAATATAAAATAAAGGAAATTAAATATGAAATAAAAGAATTATGCTTATTTAAACTTCCGTAATCATGATGTTTGACGTGTTGATTTTAGTTTTATGCCCATGGGTCAATTGTCCTTTGTCTTGGATTATTTAATATGTCCATACGAATTTTGTCCATAACAGTCCATCAGTCATAAATATAAAGAGCGAAAGCCTTCGTCAAATTATTCTTATTCCCGAAGTCAAATATTCCAACTAATTAGGGATTCGAATTGTAACAAGGTTTTAATATTTTGTTTAATGAATACACCAGGTTATCGACTGCGTGTAAACCAAGGTTTTACTACTTTGTTAACAATTACACCAATTACCCTTGAATGTAATCCACCCCTGTTTTAATGAGTCCATTGACTATTAATCCATCCCCGTGTCCGGTAAATGAACAATAATTCGTACTTATAAATATCCCGCCCATCGTGTCCGATTAAGCGTATGTGGTTATATATAAATACGTCGAATTATAAGTTTGTATATTAAATTAACAAGGTATTGTTTAGTTAATATAAAACCCATTAATAGCCCATAGTCTAATTTCCACAAGTGTCGTTCTTTTATTCAAACCCCAATTATGGTACAAAGCCCAATTACCCAATTTTAGTAATTAGCCCAACATCATGATTACTTCGGATTAAATAAACATAATAATAACTTAGCTACGAGACATTAATGTAAAAAGGTTGAACATAACTTACAATGATTAAAAATAGCGTAGCGTTACACGGACAGAATTTCGACTTACACCCTTACAACATTCGCTAACATACCCTTATTATTAGAATTATAATTAAAATTAAAATTAAAATTAAAATATAAATATAAATATTTACGTAGTATTATGAGAGAAGAAGAAAAAGATGATGAAAAATGCTCAGAATTCGGTTGCTTTTATAGGGACTTTCAAAACTTGGGGCTCCGCGACTCGCGGCATTTTTGGCCTTCAAACTCCGCGAGTCGCGGAGATTGAAATTACAGCTCAGTCCAGTTTGGAGTCTTTCTTGCCGACGGTTTTTATTATTTATTATAATATATAAATAATTATAAGAATTATTTAAATATTATATTATATTTATGTGCATAGTTGACTTATAATTTTTAGTCCGTTGCGTCGAGCGTTGAGAGTTGACTCTGGTCCCGGTTCCAGATTTTCGAACGTCCTTGCGTACAATTTAATATCTTGTACTTTGCGTTTTGAATCTTGTACTCTTGTAATTTCGAGACGTTTCTTATCAATAATTGGAACCTCTTTGATTGTATTTTGTACTTTTGAGCTTTTTGGTCGTTTGCGTCTTCAATTCGTCGAATCTGTCTTTTGTCTTCACCTTTTATTATTTAAACGAATATCACTTGTAAATAGAACAATTGCAACTAAAAGCTTGTCTTTCTTGAGGAATAATGCTATGAAATATATGTTCGTTTTTAGCATTATCAGCATACTTGTATTATATTGTTTAAAACTGCATTTGAATTTTACTTTGTTGTAACATATTAATATTGTAAACCAATATGTATTGGTAGTGTGTAAGTGTGATATTTTTAGATTATCATTTCTGGATAATCTAGGTGGTGACTCTTTAACTTTGTCGATAAAATAAAGGTTATGGTTTGTTTAAAAGAACGAATGCAGTCTTTGAAAAACGTCTCATATAGAGGTCAAAACCTCGCAACAAAATCAATTAATTTGGAACGTTTATAATCAATATGAACGGGACATTTCAGTTGGTATCCGAGCGTTGGTCTTAGAGAACCAGAATTTTTGCATTAGTGTGTCTTATCGAGTTTGTTAGGATGCATTAGTGAGTCTGGACTTCGACTGTGTTTTTCTTCAAAAACGATTGCTTAACATTTTTTTGTTAGAAACTATATATTATTAACATGTAAATATTATGTGATATATTAATCTCTTAACGTAATTGATATTGTGTGATAGATGTCTACTTCTAGTACAAATCCCATCGACTCACCTAATAATAATGAAGAGTCGAATATACTTTGGGAAGATTCACAAATTCCCAAAGAGGAACCGGAAGAGGAGGAACCGGAAGAAGAGGAACCGGAAGAGGAGGAACCAGAAGAGGAGGAACCGGAAGAGGAGGAATCGAAAGAAGAAGAGGTTCCGGAGGAAGAAATATTGATACCTACAGTAAATCGATTAAATAAAAGAAAATCCTCAACCAACGGACCAAAGTTAAAAATGGTCAATGGTGTTTTCGCCAAGGAAGCAAAATATTGGGAAGATTACCAATTTTCTGATGAATCGGATCCCGATGAGGATTCCGATGATGTTATAGAAATTACCTCGACCCAATTTAATAAAGCAAAAGAAAATAATAAGGGAAAAGGTATAAAAATAGAAAAACCTGATTCCAACCCCGATGAACTTTATATGTATCAGCAACGTCCGTATTTCCTAAATTGTAACAATAACCCGGGAACCTCTAAACCACCAGATTTTTCTAAACCATTGTGGAAAATGACGGCTCGTATTAGAGGAACACCATATATCCCTAGAAAATTAGGAAAACGAACCAAGTCCGAAGAAGAAGAAACCACTGATTCAGATTAGAGGGTTGTAATCATGTTGTGTATTATATGTATTGTAGTGTGCTTGTACTTTTATGTTCTATGTAAAAATTGCTTGTATTGTTTGTTAATTATCTCTTACGAATCTAATTCTTGTCTATTTTACAGTATAAAAACAAAATGGACGTTAAGGGTAGACAAACGAATATTTTAGAAGACCTGCCAGAGGATATGATTGAGAAAATCTTGTCTAGAGTCGGTCAGAATTCATCAGCACATTTAGTTATGGCGAAATTAACTTGTCAAACATTTGAAAGACTTTCCAGAAATGCCTTAATTTATAAAAGGCTTTCCTTTGATAGGTGGGGCATATCACATTGGGGAGACCGTAAATTACGCCGTGTTTTCTTTAAAGCGTTAAATGCGGGGAACCCAAATGCAATTTTACGCTACGGGTTAAGAACCTATTTTGACTCAACATATCCCAACATAGGATTTCGTGAATTAGAAAGAGCTTCTAACATGCAACATAAAGAAGCATGTTATACTTACGGGTTAGTGATGTTCGCTTCTTACCAAAGTGAGAAAAAGAACATCGGATTACACCTTTTAAATGCAACCTTCCCACAAGTGACGGATTCAGTAGTTGGGGTGAGAAACAAAGTTTTTAGATTATTACGGGGCTGTTGGACATTACGAAACCCTCATCCTTTTGACGACATTACAACATGCTGCCTAGCCAATGGGCATAACGGTTACTTTCCACAAGACCAAGGATGGGAAGTCGTCTTAGTAAAACCAGAATGCATGACTTGTTTATGGACTTATGAATTACATGTCTTTATTTCTTTTGCTGAACAACTTGCGTATTAACTAGAATTGCCTTTATAGCTGCCGAGTAGTAAAGTTATTATGTGCTATATTTCATCCTAAATGTATAATAGCAGTATTGTAAGTTTGTAAAATATTGTATAAAATTTGAACGCGAAATTTTATTATAATCAGTTTTTTCATATAGAATTGTAGTAGTTGAATTGCATATTAGCTACTAAGTATGAACTTAACAGGTAGGTACTACCCGAATTAAAACTATAAAATGCTAATATGAAGAAAAAGCTTTTATAAATGAGTTCATACTATGCTACGAAATACTATTGACTACTCTTAAAATTCTATATGATTAACTTAATTCTTTTGGGCTATTTTTGAAGGAAATGGCACCGGCGACTCGTCAGAATTTGAACATGAGTGAGGAAGACTTCCGTGTTTTCCTTGCAGCAAACATAGCTGCAGTACAGGCTGCGATGCAAAATAACAATAACTCTTGATCTAGCAGTGGAACTAATTCCACAAGAAATCGTGTAGGATGCTCCTACAAAGAATTCCTGCCTGCAAACCTTTGGAATTTGATGGAACCGAAGGACCAATTAGATTGAAACGGTGGACCGAGAAAGTTGAATCGGTATTTGCCATAAGTAAGTGTACTGAAGAGGACAGAGTTAAGTACGCTACGCATACCTTCACATGTATTGCGTTAACGTTGTGGAACACCTATCTTAAACAGGTAGGACAAAATGCTGCTTACGCACTACCGTGGTCGGCATTCAATCAATTGATGAACGAGCAGTACCATCCTAGAAACGAAGTCAATAAGCTCAAGGCAGAACTTAGAGAGTTACGAACACAAGGATTCGACATTACCACATATGAACGACGATTCACAGAGTTGTGCCTATTGTGTCCGGGAGCGTTTGAAGATGAAGAAGAGAAGATCGACGCATTTGTAAAAGGGTTACCAGTAAGGATTCAAGAAGATGTGAGTTCACACGAGCCCGCTTCTATACAGAAGGCAAGTTGAATGGCTCATAAACTCATAAATCAGATTGAGGGAAGAATTAAAGAGCAGGCGACCGAAGAAGCCAACACGAAACAACTCAAGAGGAAGTGGGAGGAAAACGGTGACAAGAGTCACCAGTACAACAACAACAATTAAAACCACAATCGCAACAACTATCCCAACAACCGCAACAACAACCGCAACAATAACCGCAATCCTAACAATAACTACAACAAACATCCCAACAACAACAACAACTACAACAACCATTTCAACAACAATAACAATCCCAACAACAACCTCAATAACAACAACGGCAACAAAAACCAAAAACAACCATGTCATAGGTGTGAATAAAATCACCCGGAGTTTTGCATGACATTTTGCAACAGGTGTAAAAGAAATGGTCATAGCGCGACAAAGTGTGAGATCTACGGACCAAAGTTTAACAGAACTAAAGGAACAAATAGTGTCGGAACAAATAATGCCGGAACGAATAGTGTCGGAGCAAGTAATACCAACGCTGTTTGTTATAAATGTGGAAAATCGGGCCACATTATTAAAAATTGCCCAAATCAGGGGAATACTAATGGGCAGGGCCGTGGAAGAGTTTTCAATATTAATGCGGCAGAAGCACAGGAAGACCCGGAGCTTGTTACAGGTACGTTTCTTATTGACGATAAATCTGCTTATGTTTTATTTGATTCGAGTGCGGATAGAAGCTATATGAGTAGAGATTTTGGTGCTAAATTAAGTTGCCTATTGACGCCTTTGGATAGTAAAATTTTACTCGAATTAGCAAACGGTAAATTAATTTCAGCAGATAATATATGTCGGGAGAGAGAAATTAAACTGGGGGATGAAACGTTTAAAATTGATTTAATACCAGTCGAGTTAGGGAGTTTTAATGTAATAATTGGCATGGACTGGTTAAAAAAGGTGAGAGCAGAGGTCGTTTGTTACAAAAATGCGATTTGCATTATGCGTGAAAAAGAAAAACCTTTAATGGTGTACGGAGAAAAGAACAACGTGAAATTAAATCTTATTAGTAGTTTGAAGGTGCAAAAACTAATAAGAAAATGTTGTTACGTCATTCTAGCACACATCGAGGAAGTTAAACCTGAAGAAAAGAACATCAGTGATGTTCCCGTCGCAAAAGAATTTCCCGATGTATTTCCGAAAGAATTACCGGGATTACCCCCACATCGAGCCGTTGAATTTCAAATAGACCTTGTACCAGGAGCTGCACCAATAGCTCGTGCTCCATACAGACTCGCACCCAGCGAAATGAAAGAATTACAAATTCAGTTACAGGAACTTTTAGAGCGTGGTTTCATTCGACCAAGTACATCACCATGGGGAGCTCCTGTTCTGTTTGTCAAGAAGAAAGATGGTACATTCAGGTTGTGTATCGACTATCGAGAGTTGAACAAACTTACCATCAAGAACCGTTACCCATTACCGAGAATTGATGACTTATTTGATCAACTACAAGGCTCGTCGGTTTATTCGAAGATCGATTTACGTTCTGGATATCATCAAATGCGGGTGAAGGAGGATGATATTCCAAAGACTGCTTTTAGGACGCGTTACGGTCATTACGAGTTTATGGTTATACCGTTTGGATTGACTAACGCACCAGCTGTGTTCATGGACCTCATGAACCGAGTGTGTAGGCCATATCTTGACAAGTTTGTCATTGTTTTCATCGATGACATACTTATTTAGTCGAAGAATGATCAAGAGCACGAAGAACATTTGAGAAAAGTGCTAGAGTTACTGAGAAAAGAAAAACTGTACGCTAAGTTTTCAAAGTGTGCATTTTGGTTGGAAGAAGTTCAATTTCTCGGTCACATAGTGGACAAAGAAGGTATTCAGGTGGATCCAGTAAAGATTAAAACCGTTGAAAAGTGGGGAACCCCGAAAACTCCGAAACACATACGCCAATTTTTAGGGCTGGCTGGTTATTACAGGAGATTCATCCAAGATTTTTCCAAAATAGCAAAACCCTTGACTGCATTAACGCATAAAGGGAAGAAATTTGAATGGAAGGATGAACAAGAGAAAGCGTTTCCATTGTTAAAGAAAAAGTTAACTACGGCACCTATATTGTCATTACCTGAAGGGAATGATGATTTTGTGATATATTGTGACGCCTCAAAGTAAGGTCTCGGTTGTGTATTAATGCAACGAACGAAAGTAATTGCTTATGCGTCTAGACAATTGAAGATTCACGAGCAGAATTATACGACGCATGATTTGGAATTAGGCGTGGTTTTTTTTGCATTAAAGACTTGGAGGCACTACTTATATGGGGTCAAAAGTATTATATATACCGACCACAAAAGTATTCAACACATATTTAATCAGAAACAACTGAACATGAGGCAGCGAAGATGGATTGAATTGTTGAATGATTATGACTTTGAGATTCGTTATCACCCGGGGAAGGCAAATGTGGTAGCCGACGCCTTGAGCAGAAAGGACAGAGAACCCATTCGAGTAAAAGCTATGAATATAATAATTCACACTAACCTTACTACTCAAATAAAGGAGGCGCAACAAGGAGTTTTAAAAGAGGGAAATTTAAAGGATGAAATACCCAAATGATCGGAGAAGCATCTTAATATTCGAGAAGACGAAACCCGGTATAGGGCTGAAAGAATTTGGGT
Source organism: Rutidosis leptorrhynchoides (assembly GCF_046630445.1). NCBI lineage: Eukaryota > Viridiplantae > Streptophyta > Magnoliopsida > Asterales > Asteraceae > Rutidosis > Rutidosis leptorrhynchoides. The sequence continues at coordinate 446,319,716 of NC_092334.1, forward strand.
ACCAAAATTTGGAGATATGAGAGAAATGGTACTTAGAGAAGCTCATAAAACCAGATACTCAATACATCCTAGAACGGGGAAGATGTACAAGGATCTCAAGAAACATTTTTGGTGGCCGGGTATGAAAGCCGATGTTGCTAAATACGTAGGAGAATATTGGACGTGTTCTAAGGTCAAAGCTGAGCATCAGAAACCATCAGGTCTACTTCAACAACCTGAAATCCCGGAATGGAAATGGGAAAACATTACCATGGATTTCATCACTAAATTGCCAAGGACTGCAAGTGGTTTTGATACTATTTGGGTAATAGTTGATCGCCTCACCAAATCAGCACACTTCCTGCCAATAAGAGAAGATGACAAGATGGAGAAGTTAGCACGACTGTATTTGAAGGAAGTCGTCTCCAGACATGGAATACCAATCTCTATTATCTCTGATAGGGATGTAAGATTTATTTCACGATTCTTGCAGACATTACAACAAGCATTAGGAACTCGTCTAGACATGAGTACTGCTTATCATCCACAAACTGATGGGCAGAGCGAAAGGACGATACAAACGCTTGAAGACATGCTACGAGCATGTGTTATTGATTTCGAAAATAGTTGGGATCGACACCTTCCGTTAGCAGAATTTTCCTACAACAACAGCTACCATTCAAGTATTGAGATGGCGCCGTTTGAAGCACTTTATGGTAAAAAGTGCAGGTCTCCGATTTGTTGGAGTGAAGTGGGGGATAGACAGATTACGGGTCCAGAGATAATACAAGAAACTACCGAGAAGATCATCCAAATTCAACAACGGTTGAAAACCGCCCAAAGTAGACAAAAGAGCTACGCTGACATTAAAAGAAAAGATATAGAATTTGAAATTGGAGAGATGGTCATGCTTAAAGTTGCACCTTGGAAAGGCGTTGTTCGATTTGGTAAACGAGGGAAATTAAATCCAAGGTATATTGGACCATTCAAGGTTATTGATTGTGTCGGACCAGTAGCTTACCGCCTTGAGTTATCTCAACAACTCGCAGATGTACATAACACTTTTCACGTCTCAAATTTGAAGAAATGTTTTGCTAAAGAAGATCTCACTATTCAGTTAGACGAAATCCAAATCAACAAAAACCTTCAATTCATCGAAGAACCCGTCGAAATAATGGATCGTGAGGTTAAAAGACTTAAGCAAAACAAGATACCAATTGTTAAGGTTCGATGGAATGCTCGTAGAGGACCCGAGTTCACCTGGGAACGAGAAGATTAGATAAATAAGAAATACCCGCACTTATTTCCAGAAGATACGTCGACACCTCCTATTGCTTAAAATTTCGGGACGAAATTTATTTAACGGGTAGGTACTGTAGTGACCTGAACTTTTCCATGTTTATATATATTAAATGAAATTGTTATTTACATGATTAAGTGTTTCCAACATGTTAAGCAATCAAACTTGTTAAGACTTGATTAATTGAAATAGGTTTCATATAGACAATTGACCACCCAAGTTGACCGGTGATTCACGAACGATAAAACTTGTAAAAACTATATGATAACATATATATATATATATATATATATATATATATATATATATATATATATATATATATATATATATAGTTAACATGATATCATGATATGTAAGTATCTCATTAGGTATTTTAACAATCAGTTATATACATAAAAATGAGACTATTGAATTAAGAAACTCGAAAACGATATATATAACGTATAACACCCCAGATTTTTTTTAATACAGCGGAAGACCAATTTAACTAATACATAAGTTAAAAATATATATATACATATATAATCCACTTAATGATAACACGTTAATAAATAAATGACCGGGTGTTATATTAAAACGTAAATACAACTTTAATAGAAAAGACGCGACATCAGAGTTTCCGGCTTTGTCAAACATATCTTCCAACATCCCATCTTTGCCCTGATAACTAGCATACAACAAATCCATAACCTGCAGGGAAGATGTGGGGGATTAACACGAAGCTAAGTGAGTGCAACTAACTACAGGCAATAGTATACAGGAACTGTCATACTAATCATGTCACATAGTCTAACACATAAACATCACCCAAGTGCCGTCTACAGAGACTCTGGTGGCTCGGCCAAACCATTAACCACCAGCTGATCGGACTGGGGATAACTAGAAGTTCCTCCACCACCGTATGTATATATATAATCCACACGCGACGGACGCGTCATTCACATATATATACACCATGATTGTCTAGGCTACCACAAGAGGAACCCAACCTGCAGGTTGATCTCTCCTACCGAGGCTACCACACAATAGGGACGCACTGGGCTTCAGCAGACAAGCATCAACTAACATGCAGTCATCACAACGTACTAACTAACCATAGTAGCAAGTATATCTAACAAGCATGGCAATCATAATATAACATGCTACTCTATACTATATACTCCAGTTAGTCCCACTCACCGATACCGACATCACTCGGTAGTCTAATGTCACCGAGTCTTCTCCTCGTCTGTATCACCTGAAAACAATACTCACAAGTTAGTTATAATATTATGATCATCAATATACAAACGGGCATCATAATGGCTAAAAATCAACACTTAGTAAAATTTTACACTGCCAAAGACAATCGGTCGACTGTCAGAGATAGTCGGCCGACTGTCAACACTCACTCGACCGAGTGTCTAGACACTCGGTCGATGGTCTCTCACAGACACACTCGGTCGATGGTCGAGTCAGTCGGTCGATTGTCAAGAAACAATGGACCGACTGTGTTTATCTGCAGAAGCTGAAGAACAAAGTGACGGGTTTCACCCAAAATCGACCAATTCTTGCTCTAGAGCTCGATTACGACCTTAAAACTGACCAAATCAAAGACACTAAACATGTAGAAACATAAACCCACAAGATTTGGACTCAAACAACATCAAATCTAACCACTTTGACCCAAAATACACACTTTATAAAAACTAACATAAAAACTCCATTTTCTTGAAGATTAAAGCATGAAAAGCTATGAATCTTACCTTGTTAGAATCAGTAAATCATAAGGAACACAAAGATGTAAATGATTCGAGCTCTAAAACAAGGATTAGAAATTAGGGTTTGATTGTAGGTGAAAGGAAGGTACGGGAGTGTTTTGAGAAGAAGGGTCTAGAAATGGTAAGAACACAGCCCTCTAGTCACTTAATTATAAATAATTCCCACACTGTGTGACACACGGGTATTTATCAGTTATCTGATATCTTTCGTACATCGTTTGGCAACCCAAACGAAGTCTAAATTAAATAAACAAACCTGTTCTGTGACTCTTGTCACAAACTGGTCCTATCCACAACATTAAATAATACAAAATATAAAATTAGAATAAAATCATATAATAACACCACACAACCTGAGGGCAAAATAGTAATCTAATAGCTAGGCCCGCTTAGAGGGTGTTACAAATCTACCCCCCTTAAAGAGATTCCGTCCTCAGAATCTACTAAGTCATAGCCAACACGGGTCACAGGTAACAAATACCAACACAATTGGTCACACCGGTAGCTACACCAAAACACATCCTAAGATAACATGCATTACCAAGGTTCATTAGTTTTCTCATCTGCCAACCTATAAGCGAAAATCATTAATATAAAAACTCACCGTCACTAAGTCAATGCTAACCCTTCCTGTTATGACCAACTCCAATCATGCAACACAACATTCAGATAATTTATCCCGCAATAGTCTATAGCATCACAATTATCGCTTGAAGGGGTAACCAAGTACCAACAATCAACTGTTTAACAAGGGTTGTGCACGTCATCTTTTATACTAGCGCTATGCTAAGAGGATAACGATTAAACAATTCAACACTAGATGCAATCAACATTCATTCAAATACAAGACAACCCAAAAGCATTATATAGACCCATCATCAACTTAATTGACTTCCACAAAAAGTTTCACGTCAAACTGTCACTACACCCCACTTTCTGAAAATACCAACGGTTATACATTGTCAATTTCATTGAATCGGACTGATCCATCAAATTTCGAGATTACCCATAAAGTTAACCCATCCAACCTTATATTCAGTTTATTCTAAGTCATCAGTCTGTTGTCAACGTGTCACATGAAGACGCAACTTAGTTAAGCCCACAATTCTACATCACCAAATCAACAAAGGTCATGGGTATTACAAACCGCCACAACGGGCCACAACGTGAACTAAGTCAAATCATGTCCTACCGTCATACGCCTTACAAAGCTCCTTCATTCTCGTAGGTCAAAAGCTAACTTATCGATCTAAGGCCAAACACACCATCTGCTAGTCTACTACCCAAGGGTCAAGACCCGCTATATGCCGATCTGCAAACTTACTTACTTACACTACACGATATCCGAATCGTTCTTCACATTCTGGTCTATAAAACAGTCTTTACCACTAGCTAAAGAAATTCAATGCTGACAACCTGCCGCTATCTAATAACTGAACAAGTCTAATTTCGTCTAAATTCCAAACTTGGTCTATCATTAATCTTACAAAATACCACAAAAATTCCATCTCATGTCTAGATTTTACACACTAACTCTAGAGTCACTACTAATGACCCACTACCTAAAATCTGTCAATCATGATTTGAGGTTATCCCCGAGTCACCATCATCGAATCTCCTAGATCAACTCACTCTAAAACACTGAACAATGGTTATCATTTACCTTAGAATACACATACTTAGCTAGCTTCATCACTACAACATAGCCAAATCAACTCGGATTACACTAATTCACCCAAATTCCGTAATTTAATACTTGTTTCAATCTCGATATTCAAGAATTTCGTTGAAATTCGCTTTTCTGGTTCAATGTACCCCAATTATTCAACGACTAAATCGTTATTCTGATCAACTCAATCATAGTAGAAATGATTACCAACCCAATTTCAAATCAATTCAAACATTACATCAAAAATCTTGAGTAAAGAATAATCGTCCACACATTCTGAAAGTAGATATCTAAGTATTAATTTTCCTCAAGTAACATCAATACACATGCCCAACACTACTACAGTTACATCAGAAAGATCGTCACTTGGTTAAAGTGCTACCAGAACACACAATTAAATACCTAATTCAAATTCGATATTTAAGGGTTTCGTCATAAATCACTTATCTAGGTTGATACATACCCAAAATTCATCACTTAAAGTATGACTTTATTCATATCATCCTTAAAAGAAACACTTACAAATGTAATATTAACCCAACATTAATCATTCGAACATGGATTTCAAGTCAACAATATCCACTACCACAAGCAATAAACATCCATCTAATAATTAAGTCCGTCAAATGATATCAATACACGCGTTTGACACCACTAAAACTATCTCTGCATCGACTTTATTTTGCTTCGAACTTTATCAAAATTCAAAACTAAGGCTTATTCGATCATCAATAGCCTAGGTCCAAATATTGTTCAACTAACATTACTATGTCAGAAAAGTCTACACTCGGTCAACAGTTCATCGAAAATCACATTCATCGTCAAATAACACTCGATCTAACACTCGATACATCTCTTCCGACTCTCGAAACTACTATATGATTTATCACAATGTATTTCCGTTGGCCAGACGTAGTACATCATTCTAAATCACACTTTCATTTCGAGTATTTCGGAACAAGATCTTAGTCGAGTTCATCAAAACAACACGATCTATCTTCTTAAGTCACCGATAGTTATAAATCTCCACTATATCCCAAACTAATAGATTTTACAATCTAAGGCTATCAAAACTGCAAAAGTCTTGAAAGAAAACACCTAACTCAGTTCTAATTCGATCTTAATTCTACTAAGTCCTCTTTAGTAACCACGTTAGTAACTCTGATCCAACATCCAATAAACTATACCTACTTACTTCGTCTTATTTGCAAATGCTATTATTGTCCGTCCTCGACCTAATATTCAAATCTTCAAAAGACAAAATATTCACAACGGTCACAATCGAACTACCAGATCAATGCTTCTATCTTAACAGTAATATGATCAATGTTCTAATCACGTCTCCCGACCTAATCAAGATTCATCATAATTCAGCTTGAACTGAATTTCTATTCCCGTTAAGGTCTGCTCTACTTCCAAGAAAGTCACTAAACTAACGTCTTACATACTGACATCTAATGAGTCATATCAATTCACAAAAAAAATCAACAACTTCTCAGGACAACTCTACAGATCCTACTTAGCTAGTAAAATCCTGCAACAGTACATCCAGGCTAATAATACTCCTCACATAACGACAAAATACGGTTTTCCTATTTTCACTCAAGACTACATGGAAAACTCCATTCAAACTTACTTCCAGAAGGTCACCACTAACTCACATTAGTCTATGATAGGAAAACGATTCTTCAAAATCTTACTACGACCACAATCATCTAAACCAAAAGTCAACATCATAGGTGACACACAAACCACCTATGTATGACAACAACAAACAGGGTCCGGATCCTCTTATGAGAAGATAAGGAAACTACTACTCTATTTCAATCCTTAAGGGCCACTACGTGTGTCCCATCGATCCTTGGGAAAGAATTACATTTCACCTAAGTCCAACACAATAAGTCCCGTCATACTATAATATCATAGGGTCCGTCATCTACTGGTTCAGTCACGGTCGCCAAGCATGAAGACTACACTTCACATAGTTACACAATAGGGTTCGAGACTTTCACTACTCATCAAGGGGTCACTACCCTAATCAGTCTTTATGGGTCACTACGTGTGTCCCATCAGTCAACGGTCAGGAAATGACTTCATATTTGTCTTTTGTTAATACTACAAATCATTCACTTCAATTCTTCTAGTCTAGGCCAACAGCAATCTCACATATAGTACAACAGGCCATATAACAAACAATTCACAATAGCATGACACCATATCACAAAGGTCATATCTATAAAGTCTCATAGAATATAATAGTCAGTCTAAGGGAATAAAATCCCGATAGTGGCAGGGTAGCTCTAGACACAGTCGCCGTAACTGTGTCCGTCAACTGTCATCTACTTCTATCTTACAAGTACAATTAATCAATCGTAACTTGAAGCACTAATCGTCACAGATTATCATTACAACAAACATACAATTGACAAAAGCATGAACACAATCTACAGGTACAATAATAACAATTACAGCAATGTAACAAGAATGTACCTTTATGAATAAGAAGACATCTTCTGTATCTATCAACACCTTGATCGCACCCGCACCCTTAACCCTCATCATCTCTGCAACTGAATCCTCATCATTGGAGCCATGTCAACTAATACGCGTCAAGTCCTTCATCCAAATCGGCATCAAACGCATCCACCGAAGTTCTGTCAGTACTGAGGGTCAACAGGGCACCAGCAGGGTGGAATCGATCTTCATACATGTCTTAACACAACATCTCACACACAAAGCTTAGTAGATAATCTGTTAGTTTTCGCCAAATAACTCGTCAATACCTACTTCACTCACTTAACCCACCCCAATATATGTTTGACTCGACACACAGTTTGGGAACACGTCACTTCCGTGCACATGCTGCCAAACCTACGCTCTGATACCAACTTATAACACCCCAGATTTTTTTTAATACAGCGAAAGACCAATTTAACTAATACATAAGTTAAAAATGTATATATACATATATAATCCACTTAATGATAACACGTTAATAAATAAATGACCGGGTGTTATATTAAAACGTAAATACAACTTTAATAGAAAAGACGCGACATCAGAGTTTCCGGCTTTGTCAAACATATCTTCCAACATCCCATCTTCTCCCTGATAACTAGCATACAACAAATCCATAACCTGCGGGGAAGATGTGGGGGATTAGCACGAAGCTAAGTGAGTGCAACTAACTACAGGCAATAGTATACAGGAACTGTCATACTAATCATGTCACATAGTCTAACACATAAACATCACCCAAGTACCGTCTACAGAGACTCTGGTGGCTCGGCCAAACCATTAACCACCAGCTGATCGGACTGGGGCTTACCAGAAGTTCCTCCACCACCGTATGTATATATATAATCCACACACGACGAACGCATCATTCACATATATATACACCACGATTGTCTAGGCTACCACATGAGGAACCCAACCCGCAGGTTGATCTCTCCTACCGAGGCTACCACACAATAGGGACGCACTGGGCTCCAGCAGACAAGCATCAACTAACATACAGTCATCACAACGTACTAACTAACCATAGTAGCAAGTATATCTAACAAGTATGGCAATCATAATATAACATGCTACTCTATACTATATACTCCAGTTAGTCCCTCTCACCGATACCGACATCACTCGGTAGTCTAATGTCACCGAGTCTTCTCCTCATCTGTATCACCTGAAAACAATACTCATAAGTTGGTTATAATATTATGATTATCAATATACAAACGGGAAGCATAACGGCTAAAAATCAACACTTAGTAAAATTTTACACTACCAAAGACAATCGGTCGACTGTCAGAGACAGTCGGCCGACTGTCAGAGACAGTCGGCCGACTGTCAACACTCACTCGGCCGAGTATTTAGACACTCGATCGATGGTCTCTCACAGACACACTCGGTCAATGGTCGAGTCAGTCGGTCGATTGTCAAGAAACAGTGGACCGACTGTGTTTATCTGCAGAAGCTGAAGAACAAAGTGACGGGTTTCACCCAAAATCGACCAATTCTTGCTCTAGAGCTCGATTACGACCTCAAAACTGACCAAATCAAAGACACTAAACATGTAGAAATATAAACCCACAAGATTTGGACTCAAACAACATCAAATCTAACCACTTTGACTCAAAATACACACTTTATAAAAACTAACATAAAAACTCCATTTTCTTGAAGATTAAAGCATGAAAAGCTATGAATCTTACCTTGTTAGAATTAGTAAATCATAAGGAACACAAAGATGTAAATGATTCGAGCTCTAAAACAAGGATTAGAAATTAGGGTTTGATTGTAGGTGAAAGGAAGGTACGGGAGTGTTTTGAGAAGAAGGGTCTAGAAATGGTAAGAACACAGCCCTCTAGTCACTTAATTGTAAATAATTCCCACACTGTGTGACACACGGGTATTTATCAATTATCTGATATCTTTCGTACATCCAAATTAAATAAACAAACGTGTTCTGTGACTCTTGTCACAAACTGGTCCTATCCACAACATTAAATAATACAAAATATAAAATTAGAATAAAATCATATAATAACACCACACAACCTGAGGGCAAATAGTAATCTAACAGCTAGGCCTGCTTTGAGGGTGTTACATAACGATTATCGTTATAACAACCTCTTACTAAGTACATATGGATCATATTAAGATATTGATACACTTTGTTAAACATGATAAATGATAAGTAAATATATCATTAAGTGTATTAACAATGAACTACATATGTAAAAACAAGACTACTAACTTAAGGATTTCGAAACGAGACATATATGTAACGATTATCGTTGTAACAATATTTAACTGTATATATATCATACTAAGATATATTAATATATCATAATATCATAATAATGTAATAATTTAACATCTCTTTAGATATAATAAACAACGGGTTAACAACATTTAACAAGATCGTTAACCTAAAGGTTTCAAAACAACACTTACATGTAACGACTAACGATGACTTAACGACTCAGTTAAAATGTATATACATGTAGTGTTTTAATATGTATTCATACACTTTTGAAAGACTTCAAGACACTTATCAAAGTACTTCTACTTAACAAAAATGCTTACAATTATATTCTCATTCATTTTCATCAACAATTCTACTCGTATGCACTCGTATTTGTACTCGTACAATACACAGCTTCTAAATGTATTTACTATTGGTATATATACTCCAATGATCAGCTCTTAGTAGCCCATGTGAGTCACCTAACCATGTGAGAACCATAATTTAACATCTAGTATGAAATATCTCACAAAATAACAAACTAATGGAGCCTATATGACTCATGCATATTCACGTGAATGAAGGTGTCCACAAACACTTTCATTTTGCAACTTACATGCATCAAACTACTCTCTCAAGTGTTCTTCCATTTTTCTAAGTGTTCTTCGTCATCTTCATCAAAATCTAGCTCAATATAGTTCATAAATCCATACATAAACTAAGTTATAAAACAACTACTCAAGAACACACCAACAACACTTCCAAGTTTGTTAGCTTACTTCCAATCTTGCAAATCCACTTTGAGTGATCATCCAATCTCAAGAAATCTTTCTTATTTACAGTAAGATATCTTTCTAATACAAGGTAATACTTATATTCAAACTTTGATTCAATTTCTATAAATTTAACAATCTTATTTCGAGTGGAAATCTTACTTGAACTTGTTTTCGTGGCATGATTCTACTTCAAGAACTTTCAAGACATCTAAGGATCCTTTGAAGCTAGATCTATTTTTCTCATTTCCAGTAGGTTTATCCACAAAACCTGAGGTAGTAATGATGTTCATAACATCATTCAATTCAAATATATATAACTACCTTATTCAAAGGTTTAAACTTGTAATCACTAGAACATAGTTTAGTTAATTCTAAACTTGTTCGCAAACAAAAGTTAATCCTTCTAACTTGACTTTTAAAATCAACTAGACACATGTTATATATCTATATGATATGCTAACTTAATGATTTAAAACCTGAAAACACGAAAAACACCGTAAAATTGGATATACGCCGTCGTAGTAACATCGCGGGATGTTTTGGGTTAGTTAATTAAAAACTATGAAAAACTTTGATTTAAAAGTTGTTTTTCTGGAAAAATGATTTTTATTATGAACATGAAACTATATCCAAAAATCATGGTTAAACTCAAAGTGAAAGTATGTTTTCCAAAAAGGTCATCTAGACGTCGTTCTTTCGACTGAAATGACTACCTTTACAAAAACGACTTGTAATCTGTATTTTCGACTATAAACTTATACTTTTTCTGTTTAGATTCATAAACTTAAGTTCAATATAAAACCATAGCAACTTTAATCACTCAAAACGAATTTAAAACGAAGAAGTTATGGGTAAAACAAGAATTGATATTTTTACTTGTTGTAGCTACGTGAAAATTGGTAACAAATCTATATTAATCATATTCTAGCTAACTTATATTGTATAATACATATATTCTAATATATTATATAATCTTGGGATATCATAGACACGTATTCAAATGTTTTGACATATCATATCGACCCATATATATATATATTATTTGGAACAACCATAGACACTCTATATGCTGTAATGTTGGAGTTAGCTATACAGGGTTGAGGTTGATTCCAAAAATATATATACTTTGAGTTGTGATCTAACCTGAGACGTGTATACACTGGGTCGTGGATTGATTCAAGATAACATATATCGATTTACTTCTGTACATCTAACTGTGGACAACTAGTTGTAGGTTACTAACGAGGACAGCTGACTTAATAAATTTAAAACGGTAAAACGTATTAAAAATGTTATAAATGTATTTTGAACATACTTTGATATATATGTACATATTTGTTATAGGTTTGTGAATCGACCAGTGGTCAAGTCTTACTTCCCGACGAAGTAAAAATCTGTGAAAGTGAGTTATAGTCCCACTTTTAAAATTTAATATTTTGGGATGAGAATACATGCAGTTTTATAAATGTTTTACGAAATAGACACAAGTAATTGAAACTACATTATATGGGTGAATGATCGAAGCCGAATATGCCCCTTTTGCTTGGTATCCTAAGAATTAGTAAATCGATCTACTAATTGACGCGAATCCTAAAGATAGATCTATTGGGCCTAACGAACCCCATCCAAAGTACCGGATGCTTTAGTACTTCGAATTCGTTTTTATCATGTCCGAAGGATTTCCCGGAATGATAGGGGATATTCTTATATGCATCTTGTTAATGTCGGTTACCAGGTGTTCACCATATGAATGATTTTTATCTCTATGTATGGGATGTATATTGAAATATGAAATCTTGTGGTCTATTATTACGATGTGATAAATATATAGGTTAAACCTATAACTCACCAACATTTTTGTTGACGTTTAAAGCATGTTTATTCTCAGGTGATTATTAAGAGCTTCTGCTGTTGCATGCTAATATATGGACAAGATTTGGTGTCATCATGCTTGTATTATATTGTTTAAAACTGCATTCGAATTTTACTTTGTTGTAACATATTAATATTGTAAACCAATATGTATTGGTAGTGTGTAAGTGTGATATTTTTAGATTATCATTTCTGGATAATCTAGGTGGTGACTCTTTAACCTTGTCGATAAAATAAAGGTTATGGTTTGTTTAAAAGAACGAATGCAGTCTTTGAAAAATGTCTCATATAGAGGTCAAAACCTCGTAACGAAATCAATTAATATGGAACGTTTATAATCAATATGAACGGGACATTTCAACTAGGGATGGCAATGGATCGGATATGGAGACGGTGATGCCGTATCCACATCCATATCCATTTAGTTTTTGTTCATCCATATCCATATCCATATCCATATCCATATCCGTTTAGTTTCAGGTCATCCATCCATATCCATATCCAGTAGATTAAGCGGGTTAATGGATATCCAATGGATATTAAAAAAATGTTATGATATTTTCTAATATGCGACTAAAATAAAATGTAGTATATCAAAAATAAATATAACATGACATATTTAAAATCTACCCATAAGAATATGTAAACTTTGTCGAAGATATAACAAAGTTTGTTAAATTTTACTATAACACATGGTATGAAAAAATAAATATGAAATTTGTAAGTTTATTTTATTAGATATGCGTGTATTTTTTTAATATATTATAGTTAATTCATTATAATGTTGAAAGTAAAATATAAATCTAATGGTAAATGAACTTGTAATAGTAAATATGTAAACATATATCTATATGTATGTATTTGTATATGTATTTCGGGTGTTAATGGATATATCCATGAATGAAACTTTTCACCCATGTCCATATCCATATCCATTTAGGTTCATCTATATCCGTATCCATATGCATTTAGGTTCGTCCATATCCATAACGAAGCGGGTGGATCGGGTGGATATCCACCGGATCGGGTGGCCATTGCCATCCCTAGCTGAAACTCTATGGTGCAACTTTGTGACGATCGCTCCAAATCCATATCGATTTCATTGCGAGGTATTTGACCTCTATATGATACGTTTTGTAAAAATTGCATTCTTTTGAAAAGGCACGCCATAAATGAATATTTAAATCAAAGGTTTTAGACATCTGATGATTTCTACATATAGACAATCACCGTAAATAATAGTTTACAATAGTAATTCCGTTGACAATGCAGTCAAAATAAGATACATGGTGATGATTTGGTGAATGCAACGTTTCCTTGAAAAATATGCCCTGTATGACTCCATGCACATAGCTTGTCTAACATATAAGCAAACAGCGGAAGACTTCTAGGGAACCTGAGAATAAACATGCTAAAAAGTGTCAACACAAAGGTTGATGAGTTCATAGTTTTAATGTTTCGTATAATCTGTATATAAAGGTGGATCACAAGATTTCAGTTGTTTCATCCAGAAACGTTTATCAAAATATTCTACGAAATTGAGCACCCTGGTAACTAAACTTAACGTATATATAATTTGTACCCTTTGTATAATCATCTTAATAAATGCACGCAAACCAACGTGTACGCTTCTCAAATAGCATACGTCCGTTAAAAGGCTAGTGCTCTAGCTCGGACAGGGATATCAAGCCCTATGGATCCATATACTACTACTCGCGCCCACCAGTTCTTATAACCGGCAGTTACTAGTTACCAAAGCTAAGGGATTTTCGGTTCAAACTCAGTGTAGAATTTAGTATGTACTTGTATCCATTGTGTTTAAAATAAAGTGCATGTATTCTCAGCCCAAAAATATAGATTGCAAAAGCAATTAAAAAGGGAGCAAATGAAACTCACCTTAGCAGCATATAAAGTCGTTCACCAAAATGTGATCGAAACACGGATTACTAAATAACTGTAGATCTCAACATATCAATATTGTAGAAAAGTACGTAGACGTAACGGAGATAATAAACACTAGATTTGATTCATAAATATACCCCCGAACATTACCCATAACTTCCATGGCAATAACCCATAATTTCCTTAACTCTATCCCGCTTGAAAACATATTTTGAAAGTGACACGCTCATGACCTCGTTGTAGTATTTTAGGTATAATACTAATAATAATTAGATTAATAATAATATTAATCTTAATAATAATAATAATAATAATAATAATAATAATAATAATAATAATAATAATAATAATAATAATAATAATACGGAGTAAGATGAATATATATGTGTGTAAACTGAGCCGAAAACGATGAAATTTATAGACCTCACCTGGCCAGACCTCCCATGTGATCGCATGGGTTTGAAGGCCACAGGCCATGCGATCGCATGGCCCTATTTTTCCAGCCCACATGTTTTTGTCCTAACATTTATCGACATAATAAAATATAAATATAATATATATAATTTAAATTAATTAATTATATATTATATTAAATTCACGTGCATAGTTGACTTGTAATTTTTGTTCCGATAAGTCGTATGTTGTCACTCGACTTATGTCCCGGTTCCGGTTTTTCGAACGCCCTTTCGTACGCTAAGAAAACTAGTACTTTTCGTTTCGTGACTCGTACCTTTGTCAAAATATAAACTTAAATTATCCCTAAATTATATCACTCAAAGTGTATCTTAAACTTTCGAGTATTTTGGTCATTTACTTCTATAAATTATCGTCTCGTAGTATATACATATACATATATACATTTTTTTTATTTTGAAATAGTGTTTTCCTGTAGCAATTCACTGTAGCAAAGTCAATTTTTACTGTAGCTAATAGTGATTTTCGAAAATACTGTAGCAAATTAGTGTTTTACTTGTTTATTTTAAACGTTTTAGTTCATTATCTAAATATCAATCGAATTAACAAACGAATGTTACTATCGTTTACTAAATAACTTGAAATCACATATATATATATATATATATATATATATATATATATATATATATATATATATATATATATATATATATATATATATATATATATATATGCACATTAAGTTATATATATATTGTTCGTGAATCATAGAGAACAGTCAAAGAATAATTGATTATATGAATATAGTTCCAAAACTGTCGTGACTCAATATTACAGACTTTGCTTATCTTGTCGGAAATGTTAATCATACAAAGATTAAGTTTAAATTTGGTCAGAAATTTTCGGGTCATCACAAACTTCCTTGTTTGGCTTTCCCGAAATTCCCATCAGCTACAATATCAGTTTCCATCACACAACCTGCATCAACGCCAAACCAATGCCCATGTGTAATTGTGGAACCGCTAACGAACATCCCTTTCCATGGTGGCGCGGACACACCATGAGGATGGTGTGACTTCAGAGGAATTCGTCACTCTCCGTAACAACGGAGACAATGTTAGCGTCTTTGGAGCCATTTTCCGGATTAGCTCCACCTGGACAATTAACCCTTACATGCCCAGTCTTCCCGCACCTCCAGCATACCAGATTCTTCCAGAGTTTCTCTTTCGCCTATCCGAACACAACACTATCGTATCTCCCGATGACGAGACCCCGTTACCTTCCAGTCTTTTCTCCTCGGATAGGAGCATGCTAGTAACGTCTTCAAACTTCAGAGTTTTCTTCTCATACATCAAAATAGGTTTCATGTGTTCATAAGACGATGATAAAGATAATATCAACCTCAAAGCTTTATCTTCAGCATCCGTTTTAACTCCAATAGCCTCCAGTTCTGAAACAATACCGTTAAGAATACTTAGATGATGTGAAATCTTTGAACCCCCATCCATACGTAGAGTATGAAATTGTTCTTTAAGAAACAACCGATTTGAGATGCCCTTGCTCTCATACAACTGCTCTAGTTTAACCCAAAGCTCATTTGCCGTTGATAACCCGTGCACATTTGCAAGCACGTTCTTTGCAAGACACAAACGAATCGCACTTGCTGCCCTCAAATCCATATCATCTCATTCTTCTTCATCGAACTTACTGCTAGAATCACTGCCGGGAACAAAGGTGGGTTTACCTTTCAATGCCTTGTGTAACCCGGACTGAATCAACACATCCTTGACTTGAACCTGTCATAAGCCAAAATTGATCATCCCATCAAATTTCTCTACATCAAACCTCATTGGACTGAACTTCGACATCGTATCCGTATCCTATAAACAACACTTTCTCTGATTTTGCTCACGTTTCGAATAGCCAAAAGATGTAGCAGGTAGCCAGGACCCTTTAAATCGGAAATTCAAAACTCGCCACTAACAAATCCAACTATTACTACGAATCAGAAAAAATATTGTCTAACCAGATACCCTATATGATCAATAGAACTCGTTTCTGATGTGGACGATCCACTCCTGTGGCAACCACAGAGCATACTCCGACTCCGATAACCGAGACCCCCGTCAAACCTGACGCTCTGACACCAGTTGTTGGGAAATTACGGTCTCACTAATTCCCACCACCCAGCCCAACAATAATAGTAAAGAAATAAGAACAATACACAACACAAGATTTAACGTGGAAACTCCAAAACAGGAGAAAAACCACCGGCCCCCAAAGAGATAAATACACTATATCACAAATTGTTACAATGATATAGACGACTCTCTTAAGCCAACTACACTCTCCAAAATATTTAACTAATACAACTCTCAAACAAGGGTAAGAAAGAAAGAAATAATCAAATACTTAAAGTGTATTGATTGGTGCAAATTGGAATGAAGACTTAGCCCTCCTTTTATAACCAAATCACCTACCTCTAACTTTCTCCTCCCACCTATGTGGGATAACATCCTTCACAAAGTAACCATATCAATTTTTCTATCAAAAAATAAAACCAACACAAACAATGAACCAACATTACCTAAGCTGGAAGTTGACTTTGCCAATTGCCACTGCCACCACGTCTCCGAAGAGGGCTGCAATCTCAGAAACATTCTCTTTCGATGCGTAAGTAGCAAGAAGAACCGATAATTCCACCTAAGCAAAAACGATGATAAGAGGATGTCGAATCTAAAAATGTTGAGATCAACAGGAAGTCCGACGAGCGAAAGTTGATGATATTAAGGAAGCTATCTTCGTCACGACAGATAGATGCAGATATAGCGGAAGTGTACAAATTTCGTAATATGTGTGATCTGTGCCTTGCACGAATTTAACAAGCTTGAAACCTTCGTTTCTTCAATCGGAACGAAATAAAGTAACATGACTACATGAAGAATCTACTTCGTGATCAACTCATTAGGGATAGCCTTACATCGAAGTTTGATGCTCGGTGTGGACCTAAACCGACTGTTATATATATATAGCCTCCATCCGAACCACCAGAATTTGTAACCTTGTAGAAATTTTGGCCAACCCACAAAAATCGGTCGGCCGAAAACCATAGAACCGTTAAGTGCTTCAAAAGCTTTCAAAGCATCTGACTTGTTAACATAAGTGACGGAAGAGTAACGCCTTGATTCCCAGAATGTGATCTCCTTCAAAGGGCCGATTTTTTCAAATATTAGCATCATTTCCAGTGTTTGAACCGATTCCGAAAACGGGTTCACCGAAATTCTATTCTTCGGGGGAAGCTTTCGACCGGATCTTGAGAAGCCCAGTGGAGATAAATAAAATTTATGAGGTAAAGTTCTTTTATGCTCTCAATGTATGCATGTAAAACAAATTGATATGTAAAGTAAAAGGTAAAAGTGTAAAGCTGATAAAAAGTATAACGTAGTTATAATATTTCTTTACTACGCTTTTTTGTCCGAAGGCAATAAAATTGCGATGCGGCGACTATTATATTTTTATAAAACATAACTTAGGTATACAAATAAAAAAGTTCATTTAGACTTACGAGTTTGTTCGAGCTCCATATAAGAAGCTAGAGATCGTTTACTAAAAAATCTTCAAAGTATGTTCAAACTCGGGTTCGAGCTCGTTAAAATAGACTCGAATCGAGTTTTTTTACGAGTTGATCTCGAGTAACTCACAAGTAACTTATCTCATTTACACTCCTACTAAGGACGATACATTCATCAAGAACAAAAGAGTGTCATCTACCAAAGAAGAGTAACATCTTCTAGAGGTCATGGCGAGTGGCATAATGTGTCTCGTGTTTTACAGTAACATGATGACATGATACAATGCTCGTAACATTAATTTGAATTAAGTTGCAACTATTAAATTCAACTAAACTGCAATCCATAATCAAAAGAGTAACTAATAAGGAAATGCATATGCAACAACGGAGGTGAAAATACATTTAAGCTATAATGAAGGACCCAAAAGTTTGGCCCTAATCTCCCTCATACAATCTTCAATCACACAAAAACAAATACACAATTAAAGGTTTTCACATGTTACCTGCAAATTTGTGTTTTCATCCACAATAAAAAAATGCCAACTTGAACCATGAAAGGCTCGAAAATAATCATCCAAGACGGTACAAATCTCAAACTCTTTGGTGAACGGTTGGACACTAAGTATATGTTTCCTCGAATCATCCAAAGCTGTGTTTCTGAAAACGGATCTATGTTGCACATATTTCTCAAAACTGTTTCCAAATAATATAATTTGTTTTAAATTTTCATATCTCCAATTGGCCTTTAACATATTGTCATATAGCTCAGCTTCACAATGCGGCATAAAGAAGAGAGTCGGGCCCACAGCTTGTCTCCTGCCTTGCTCATTAACAGCAAGAACACAACATCCGAGCTCCTCCAATACCTTTTTTTCCGTCAACGAAATAATCGGATCAAAAACTTCAATTTCACCAATCCAATCAAATTTTCTCTTCATAAGGGTTGCAAGGCTAAGCTGCAAACGAGGCGATTCAAATGATTCAATGCTACCAATACCATATATAACCATTTCTAACTTGTGTTTTGTTCCCATACGGTTATGAAAATACTCTGAAGCTTCGAGACTACGGATTTGATCTATAAAGACACTAAAAAATTGTGACTTTTCAAGCTTTTCAATAACGATTTGCATCTTCTTCATCAGTTTTTGTTCTCTTTCTGGAGTTGTTTCGAGATCAGCCGGAACCCAATGTGTTTGTTCTTGTTGTTGTTTTGCAGATTTGAGTTTGGGAAATTTTCTTCTTTGATTGTTGCGACGTGGCAACACGATCGTCCATTCATCTTCTAGTACCATATGCTTGTCAGGAGTCAAGGTTTCAGCAGAAGCTGCCATCGTGAAGCTTCTACTAACCTACTATAACTTTGGTGCCCTATACCAACATTTAAATTAATGAGGACCACAAAATAAGCTGCAACATTTAGAACATGTTTCAATAAGCATCATATTTTATCTGCAATATATGCGAGAAATAAGCATCACTTTCACTTTTATTAGTATACAGGGAAATATTCATTTGCATCCTTAATTTTGCTTGAAAACCAAGGGATAAATCTCAGCCCTTGGATCAATATAATCAATGGCTAGGATTAAAAACGCGGGACAAATCACATGTGATTGTCATGATAATCACATGTGATTGTAAATATCCAATCACATGTGATTGTAAGATCTCGAGCAAAATTAAGGATTCAAATGAATCTTTCATTACAATGAACAATTGTAGAAACATTTAAACTTAATTGGTACAACTAAACTTGATCTATCAAGTGTTCTTATAACACATATTTTCTTAACTTGAGTAATATATCTGGCTTTGCAAAAAAGAAAAAAAAAAAAAAAAAAAAAAAAAAAAAAAAAAAAAAAAAAAAAGTAATACATCTATAATCTATAATATATAATATATCCAATCCATTAGAAAGAGTTAAGACACATATATTAGCATGGTACATTCAACAATTTTTTTATACATGACCAAGTTGTACATTGTAAGTAGTAACCCATTAAAGTATACCAGCGCTGATTACAATTTTGACCTTTTAAAAGTCAAAATTGATTGATGATATGATTACAACAAATTCCTAAATTGTATTTAGTACTTATAATCTTTAAACAAGTTATATATTTCAGAATCAACTAAAGACATTTAAACTCAATTTAATTGCAACACGATCGCATAATTAATCACTTGTTAATCCATGAGACGATGATTACAAAAACAGAGACACTTTAGTCGAGCAGCTACACAGTATCATTAACAGAAAAATAATCTATAAACTGAATACATATATAAGAAATCGAACACAGATAACAAAGATAAATGAGCTAGGGTTGCAGATGATACCTTGAAAATTGAAAGTTTTGTTTGGGAGGAATGGAGACGATACCCCACCATCACTGAAACGTTAAAACATATGTCACGACCTCTAAATACTTAGCGGATCGCTTAGTATTTAGCCCATTAGGCCCAAATAAACCAAAACCTAAGAAGAGTTTGTCAAAAACAACTTGGGCTAATCTTATACTACTCCGTAGTCCGTACATATGTAATCGGATATGGTTCGATACAGATGTGTTTTCGAGCATATGCAAGATAAGCAACCGCTTAGGGCCCAAAAATTTAGAAGAGCTCAAAATTTTAAATATGTAAATATTTTTCTCAATATATATAATTAAATCAAATAAAAAATTGTCAATTAAAGTTAAAATACATTCTTTTTAATAGTTAAATGCAATGTAAGTAAATAAATAGATAAATTGGAGTATTATTTTTTATACGTAATAAAAAAATTTAACGTATATGTAAATTATTTTTTTATTGTCGTCTAAGACCTTTAAATTGTTGAGACGGCTCTGGTTCGACAAAAACACAAATACTCTATTTCATTTCATATATTCCCTCATTCCTAGTTTATTATCCAGTATTACTTTTTAAAATGTCTCAAATTAATTTTATTTTGATAAATAGATAAAAATTATTTAGGTAAAGTTCTATTATACTTGTAATGTATCAATACAAGTGACAGCCACTTTTTATTAACCTGTGTGTGGACAATTGAATTGAAATGGATGTAGGTGTATTCATCAGTTCAGTTTTTGGTTTCTTTGATTTATTCGGTTTCCTCGATTTTGAAAATTTTGGGTCCAAAATCGAGAATCGAATTTAATTTCAAAATCGAAACCGAACTGGAAAATCGAATTTGCATTAGGTTCATTATAATTTAAAACTGAAAATTTCATATTTTAATCAAAATAAACATAAAATTGACATTAGTTTCATATTTTAGGTTTTAAATTATTTTTTGGTCTATATAAATTAATAATTTAATATATTAAGTTCGAATTTGAATTCGGTTTTCGGTTTAACCAAATTCAAGAAACTAAAACTGAATCAAAATTCAAATTCAGATTTGAAAACCAAACCGAAAACCGAATTCATATTCAGTTCGATTTTTTCGATTTGGATTCGGTTTAGTTTCGGTTTAGACGGTTTCAAACCAATTGTTGAACAACCCTAGACGTAGGGGGTATTTAGCAAGTTTATAGCCATAAATAATATGTAAGGAATTTGCTAGCCCTTACGGCTGCTGTTAAGATGCATAAAAACTTTGTACACGACGGTTACATTTAACTTTAATGTGACGGTTATTAAATTATACAAGTTTTTTATGCACTTTAATGATAGTCCTAAGGGCCGTCGTTAGCATTTTTTAATATATATATATAATTATAATAATAACATGAAATTATTGATATCTTTACAAAAAGTTTCACGTTCAAACTTCATCAGTAACATAATTAAAGTAGTCATGAAAATGATCAGAAATGATTATGGCATAAACCAATTATTAGATTATGTAGAATAGAGTACAAATACTCGTACTCCCAAAACTTTGTTAATTTAAAACCTTATTTATCCATATACATATACAATTTTTATTATCACTTACATTTGATAAAAAAAAAATGACATACAATGAAAGAGTTTGCTTCTTAATAAATTTAAAGTACACTAAAATACTCCGTAATTTTTAGGGATATTATCATATAATCCTTTCGTCTCAATTCAGTGAATGGAAAAATAGCACACAATTAAAAAATATTATTATTGCACTACACTTTTTATTCACTTACAGTTTTACCATTTACTTTTACCTACTTTTTTGTTCTATATGTATAAAGTAAGAGTATAAAATTTTTTTTATCTCATTACTCATCTATTTATAGAAACTGGACTATTAATTTGAGACATCCCGAAAAGAAAAAAAAAACAAGACTATTATATTGAGACATATGAGTATATATAAATTAGGATAGCCTAAATTACTTTTTAGTTTGGACGATTTTTCTTTTTACACACAAATTTCTTTTATGTGTTACATACGTTTTACTCTTACTTTGAGTATGTTTGGCGCGAAGCTTTTATGGTCATTTAACTTTTAGCTTTTATGAAAAGCTCCTATTTAATAAAAAAAACTCCGTTCGTTCAAGAAGCTTAAAGATTTTAGACAGAGGAGAAAAATACTAAAAGCTAAAATTTACTAGAACTAGCGTTTAACTTTTAGTTTCTAACCTTTTGTCATTTTACTTTTTACTACCTTTTAAGAGCCCGTGCGTTGCACGGCAACTCTTAATCAAAGAAACTCTAAATATAAAAATGTTATGTCACCTCAAAATTAGACACAACTTATATGTTTAATGTTGAACTACTGAAATTATCATCTTATAATATCATGGTAATGATTTTTTGTAACCATTTCCAATACAATATCTACTTGGCTTTTCTTGTGAATTATCCTGAAAAGCTGTTTTGAGTCAGCAGAACCCAAACCCAACAAACTTTACCAAAACTGAATAGTAACTCAACCCAAACCGCCCACTTCACCACCTGGACATGAAACCAAAGACCATTAAGAATACAACCATAATTATCTTGTTTTTGCTCTATAATTATCTCTAGCAAACGTTCCCCTGTAGCTCAAACAAATTACACATGTAATATTACTGAGATCGATTGGTAGAAAGAATACAAAACTAATCATAATAAATCATATTTGAAAAATAAAGTCATTTTCAAACATATCTCATGCCAATGAATGTCAAAAAGATCTAACCAAGAAACTAATTTTCATGGGCTGTTCAGATCATATGCAAATATGATGTACCTGAAATATTAATAAAACCAACCAAATATAACTTCAGGATAATGCACGAGATATGCAAATATGATGTACCTGAAATATTAATAAAACCAAACAAATTTCTATTTTGACAACAATATCTTGTAAATACTAATTTAGTAATAGTGGTGATTACAATCAGAATACTCAAAAAGGAGAATGCACGAGATATGTATTATAGCTAGGGGTCATACGACACAAGAAAACAATCTCGTTATGGTTTCATTTAACATGTTGAAGTAATACAAAAACAATATACTTGTATTTCTATGCAAATTAGCACTCCAAAATGTCAAGAAAATGAATCATGTGCCAACACGTATTGACCCATATCAAAAACTACCATTTTGACCCATTACCAACCCTGTGTCTAATACCAGACAATCATATACGAATCTAAATGAAAGCATAAAAAAATGTTATAAAAAATGATTTTTATTAAAAGTTCTAAAAATGTAACATAAACATATCCTCACCCTGCAATGATCCGACAAATAGAAAACGGTTAAAAGACATGAATTTTATTACCTTTGTCTGCTCATATCTTTCTAGCATATAATTCTCGTGTATTTCCGTATTATTTGACTCGTGATTAAGCGTAAAAACCATTTGACACGCGAAAAACTTAACCCAAATTGACTCATTTATAACAAATGGGTCAAGATTTGACACCTACGAAATGTGTCGGATATCGTGCAGAACTTGTTTAAGGTTTTTTTATTTTCATGTTTGTGATCCCCACCATCATAAATTATCTTTTAAATATATTATATTTGGAAAATCCTATATATTAATTAAAAACACAACACCCTGATATATTATATCACATATTATATATATATATATATTATATATAACTATTATATAAAGTTATATGTTGTGCCTACAGTATAGCATACAATTCCTGTATTTTAATTATTTCATTAAACTCATGCTCGAAAAAAGGCAAGCAAATCATAATAAAACCAACCAACAAAAAACAAAAGCTTACACATATTAAGCTGATGGCCCTGAAACCTGCAGAGATGTAGATTTCCACTCAACAGTTTCACCACAATGCCCATACGACCCACCCATATTGACCTATGCAGGTTCGAACCCACCGATGAAAGTTTCCATATAAAGCTGAAGGACTTCTGGTGGCGATAGATTTCAAACGGTATCGTTCAACCCGAGATCCTATAACCTGCCCTAAAATAGACGTAGCAATCGTAAACGCCATTTTACAACATTTTGAAATAAGTTAACTTTCACGGCTCCTAACACGTCAATTACTTCTAAATATAATAAAATACTTGTCTCGGCTCATACCAAATATCTACTTGAATTATTCTGATCCCGTTTTGACCCGTTACCAAGCCCGCCATTTGATTATCGTATTAAAAGTAATTGAAATACAAACCTCTGTAATGGTTAGTTCCCAGTACTCCTCTGACTCCATATTCTCTGCTAAGTCCGCAATTGTCTCTAAACTATTTCGAGTGAAATCTATTTGACTTTTCATCTTCTTGAAAGGTTGACTTTGACTTAACGACGGGGAGTCACATGTTATATCTTGTACGCAAGGAGGGCAATACCAACTTGATCTCGGTATCCTTAAAAGCGGTGGATCTAAGCAGTATGTATGGTACTCAGCATCACATGTATCACATAAAAGCAACACATCGTCATTTTAATCTAATGCACATACTTTACAAACTCATTCTTCCCATGCTCCAACATCGAGTGTGCTCGTGAGTGTGTCTGCAATCATATGTCATAACACGTTCAGATCATAACTTAACATATTGAGTAGAAGGAAAGAGAGGTTTGACCCTAATATACTTTTAAGTATAAGACTAATGCAGAAAGTATGTTATGAGAACAATATAATTACAATGACAATATTTATGTTATATTTCAAAAAAGTGAAGTGATTTATAACCCAAATTAACTCATTCAAATGCATATGAGTGACCCACACAGTAGTAAATGAGTCTACCTACTCATATGTAAATTAATCAACATTACCACTTCCAGTCTTACTTATTTTCTACCTTTCCATTTACTTTATTAATTATTGATTACAAAAAAAGACTAATTATTGCTAAAGAATTAACAGTAGAAAAAAACCTGGAAACTCTTCGTTCCAATCTGTCAATAATTTTGAGTAATGTTCACCGTTGTGTGCACGATGTGACCCAAGAAACCTGGAAACTCTTCGTTCCAATCTTCCAGATGTCTCCTAAGAGTACCAAAATCGATAGGCTACTTGATAATTTCATGCTAATGAGGGAGCTCTTACAAACAATCATCGCAATATCAGTCAAAAAGTAAAACAACAACACCTGAAAATCAATCAAACATTTGTAGCAAATCAACTCATCAGGATCAACAGGATCAGAAAAAACCATGTGAGAATCCTTCCTGTGGGTCAGTTTAAGTACCCACAAAGCTCTATTAATTCAACAAACACGAAAATAAATAATCTGTATTCTTAATCAAAGAAGCCAATAGTAGAGAAACACACTTTTGAAGCCTGTCAAGAATGAACCCCAACAACTTTTTGTCCGGCAGAGGTGTTTTGGGCTCGGACTCAAATGGGCGACCCTGCACACAATATAAATGAAACGTTATAGCAAAGTACCGATGTGATTTAATAAGCTTCTTAAGAAATATAAACAGAAGGGTTTATGTTTATGATTAATACCATGTTAAGAGTCAATCACTTTCAGGAGCTGTACACCCAACACACATAAACCCATAGTCCATCGTTACGGCATACACACACAAATCTGATAACGGAATTAAAGCGATAAGTAAACTTAATAAATATCAAGTTTAACTCTAAAACAATTATAACGTATAACGTTCTAAAACCCTAATCCAGTAGTAACAACGATAAAAAAAAAAAATATGTTGATGCATAAATGATTTAAACCATTGATATACAAATCAGTAACATACTGAAACACATAAATAGTTTAATTTTTCTGGGCTAAATTGTTCCATATCTAATCAAATCGATAAAACAAACCAAATCAAAGAAAACAAAGAAACCAATTCGAATAAAAGAACCCAATTACTGAATTACTTAACAAATCAAGAAACCACCTTAATTCAGTATTGATGTAAACCAATGAGCCCCAAAAAAATTAAAAACAATCAGTAACAACATACTAAATAAAAAATCCAACCTTAAATCATGTTCAATCGGCAGGCGCAGTCAGTGGAAGCATAATAGCAGTTGGTGCTTTCAATTAATTAAAAGATGAACATAGAATCAATGGTAGTAATAAAAAAGCCCTAATCAGATTGCATAAAACGAACTGAAAGGAAAAGCTAACCTTACACATCTTCAACCTCTTCAATCGGCAGAACCCTAAATCGCTGCAAACCCTAAATCGTTTTTGTAATTTTCGTCTTCATCACTCTGGCGATATTTTTACAAAAACCCACAGTAATCGAGGGGTTGATGAAAAACCTAAAGAGGGGTTGATGAATCTGTAAGTGAAACGGATGAGAATCCGTCATTTATTATTATTTTTTTTTAAAAAAAGAAAAAAGAAAAACGGAGAGTGTAGACACGTGGCAAATGGATAGAGGGTGGTGTTGAGGGTCTGACACATTGGATTAAATCCTTATGCTTTATGTGAGGAAGGGATTTAATAGATTTAGTTACTCTGCTAAACACCAAAATATATTTAAAAAACTAACAGTTACCAGTTATCAGATAAAAGCTACCAGCTACAAACTACCAGCTAGTTTTGTTAAACATACCCTTTAGTTGTCTATTGTTGTAAAATCTAGCGCGTATGATTGTTTGATGGTGTTATCATCCTTTCAATTTCGGGTCCGATTCCATTTTATAACTTATAAAAAATTTACAAAATAAAAAATGTGCCCCTCATGATATCTTTGCTCTGCTTGTTACACTACTATAATGGTCAACTAAAATCAATTGCACAACTACAGGGACCAGTTTGTAAATAATTAAAGATCGAGGTAGATTTTGTAATTAATTCCAATTTTGTTTGTTAGTATTCTGTTAGGGTTGTTATAGACGTTAATAACGGTTTAGATATTCAATCGTAGGCTAATTCATTTTGTAATTAGTTCAGTGAAATGAGAAATGAAAACTGTTCTCAACTTGTTTATGTAACCCTAATTCATCATTAATCTCAACTTACATGGTATCAGAACATATCAATGGTGTTTTAGTTCGTATGATTCTGTAGCAATGCATCTGCATTTACGAATTGTTGAATCGATTACATTTCTTCTTTTTTGTTTTCTTCGCTTCCGCATAAGTAATCGTGTCAATTTTAATTTTTCATCTTGAATCAAACTGATTATCAAAATCCTCTATTTCTTCATCCTTCTGAAAGTCGAGGCTCTCTAGAAGTTCAAGAGAAATTAACTGATGCACAAAATTATCGTGCATGGAAAAGGTCCGTTATAATTGCCTTGTCAACCAAACGAGAGACTAGATTCATAACTGGAACGATTATTAGATCTGTTGATGATGAATCTATAGGTGAGCAGTGGGATACTTGCAATAATATGGCAATAAGTTGGCTTATGAGTTATGTTTCCGATTCTATAGCTAAATTTATAATGTTCATTGGAACTGATGTTGAAATTTAGAGACAACTTGAACAGGATTTGTTTTAAGTAATGGATAATGGAAATATATATTACATATATAAATTTATTCACTGGAACAGTAGGGTATGTTGATTAATGACTACTACACCAAAAAAGAATGTTTGTGGGAAGAACTGGACTCTATGAGTCAATTGCCTATATTTGCAAATTTAACTCCCGAAGTTGTTAATTTCCTTGTTGTTTTCAATTAACAAAAGGAGGAGCAACACCTTTTTTTAGTTTCTTAATGGTTTGGATGAGCATTTTAGTTCTTTAAGAAGCCAGTTGTTGTTGATGAATCCATTACCAACTGTGGAAATTGCTTGTTCGATGTTTCAACAAGAGGAGTCTCAAAGAGAAATGTTCTCTAGCTTTAAAAATACTTCCCTTTACAACAAGTCAAATCAACCTGTTCAATCTGTGCAGCCTAATAAATGTTCAACATATGGACATAAGTGGCATCCACTAGAGAAATGTTGGGAAAATATTAGATATCCTGTTTGGCACTACAAGTATAAGTAAGAAATGTCAAAGAATCAAGGAAAAGTCAAACTACAAATACTAAACGTATTGCAGCTAATGTTCAATGCAATCATGTTGTTTTTACATCATAGCAGTTTGAATAACTTCCGAAAAGTCTTTGTCAAATGACTCAGTTTAGCTCACAGTGTAATGAAGATTCTGATAGGGAACTTGTACATCACTTTGTTGCACGTATATCTTCAAATCTTATTGTTTTAAATGGTTGGATATTGGACACTTGGAGTACAGATCACATGACTCCCATGTGTAATAATCTTGCTAAATTCAAAGTCATTATTCTGGAAACCGCAAATTAATCTAACAAATGGTGATTCTTCATTAATATCGCATATTGGTACTGTGAAGTTAAATAATGGCTTAACACTTAAAAATGTCCAGGTTGTTCCTGATTTCCATTTAGCCTGCTATATGTCCCTAAGTTGACTAAGGATAAGCCTTGTATTGTCATTTTCTATTCAGAATTTTATGTGATTCAGAACTTGACAACAAGGAAGGTCATGAGACTCAGTGAAAGGAAGGATGACTTGTACTAATTGGTTAATTTGCCTCTTCAACCAGTGGATAAAAGGGTAACCAATGTAACATCCCGCATTTTTCCGTTAAATTATTTTAACGCCCGTCTTTTTTTTTTTTTGATAATATCTTTCGTTATCTAAATTCGTATCTTTCGTTAACTAACGTTCTCAATATTTTCGTTATTCGATTATAACATCTCCCGTTTATTATCGCGTATTTAAATTAATTCGTTCGGTTAATTCTCGCACCCGCTTTAAACTTGAGGGACTAATCTTGGCACTTGGCCAAATTGTGGTAACTAGTCACCCACCACCACCACCACTCATTCATTTCTCACCTCCCATCCATTTTTCATACTTCCATCTTTTCTCTCTAATTCACAACATCATTCATTCATCATCTATTTCGATTCAAGCAAGCAAACATCAAAACAAATTACATATTCGTGATCCTCTCTTCATCCTCTACATTTTGGTACCAATTTCATCTCGTTTGGGTAACATTTCTAAAACTCTAGATTTCACGTTCTTAGTGTTTTTGACTTGAAATGGTGTTAATTAGTGTCTATGGCTCAAGTCTAACATGAATATGTGTTTGGTTTGCTCGATTTGTTGTTTTGAGTAACTAGCTTGAATATGAAAAATGAGTGTGCTTAATCTTGAATTTTGGAGGATTAAATGTTGATATTATGTTAAAGTTCATGTATTAAATGTGTTACTAGCATCATTAGCTTCAATTTGATGTGTTGGTTGATTTAGAAAAGCTTCAATTGCAAAATGGTTGAATTCATGAGTTTGGTTAGGGTTTGATGAACTTTAAAACGAACTTTTGACGCAATGAATGCTATGAAATGTTGTTAGTAAGTGTTTTGTTGTATTATATGTTTCATTACCTTCAAAACGGCGTATCGTATGTGTAAATTGGATTTCCGAGTCAAGAAATGCATTTTATGAGCTTGAAACTTTGATTTTGAACATTTAACGATCATTCGATGAGGTTTTTGTTTTTGTAAATGATGTTTTTGTTTGATGAAATGTGTTTAGTTGTATTCCTCGTCAAAATACCTTTCTAACGATATAAGATACATGTTTTGAATGTTTACGGTTCATAAGTTATGGTTGTTTGAAGTTGGATTCGTGCTTGAGTGTTCAAAAACTGCCAGACTTGTTGAACAGCCATATTGAGCGCCGCTCAGGGTCCTGGAGCACCGCTCCGGGCCCCGGCTGTCCAAAAATACGCATTTTTGTTTAATTCTAACCATGCTACGCACCCCCGATCAACATGAAACTTGGCCAACATGCTTATATATGATTAAAAACCTCAGAAAAATTGTCTGAGACCCGACCCGAACGTGTTGACTTTTTCGTTGACTTTGACCAAGTTTGACTTTTAGTCAAACTTAACAAAACACTTATGCAATCGTTCTAATCTTATTTTATACTTGATTCTTACATGAAACTTGACAACGTGATTCACATGCTATATAATCGAATCTTAACGAGCCATAGGACTAATTGAACACATTTCGCCCGACCTTGTGTCGTAACTGGTTAATTGATACAACTTACTTGTTTAGGTCAAGACTAAGAAACTTTCATGCACACCTTTACTTTGTGAAGTACTTTTATACTCGTGCGCTCGAGGTGAGATCTTAGTCCCACCTTTTCAATAACTTTTATACTTTTAAATCGTGGGCTGAGAAACATATACTTTGTATACATTTTATACGGTTTATACTCTTATACTTTGAACACAAATATGAAAGCAAAGATACGTACTAGTTAGAACAAAAATCCTCAAGTCCAATTATCATCAGTTACACTTGTAGGGTGTAAGCGTGAACTTATGTTGTGTGGCCATACGGGTTTGACGAACCCTCATTCGGATGAATGAAACGTATTTTTGGGAAATAGTGTAGGTTCTAACACTATATGCAGAGGTAAGATTCAGTTAAGCTTTGATAATTGGATGCTCGTGATACAAACACATCTTTTGAGATGTATACGCTTGATAATCGGTTTATACTAAATCTTGAGGTTCAAAAACATACTTTTACAAATACACATATGATTTCACCAACATTTTTCGTTGACATTTTTCTATATGTTTCTCAGGTTCATACTTGGCTACTTGACACATGCTTCCGCATACTTTGATATACTTGCTTGGAGTCAAGCATACATGCATACACTTGATTTACTTGCTTGGGGTCAAGCATACATACATACATACATATGCTATTGATAGCATTCGAGATTTACAACTATTATGTCGCAAATTATTTCATTTATACTTTATAACTTTTGTAAACTTAAACTTGTTTTCGAACCGTTTGGTAACTTAAAACTTTGTGAGTCCTGTACGTTTCAAATGAATGCGACATAATTTTGGTCAAACGAGTCTCATATAGGGACTATGACCACGTAATGGGACCTAAGTTAACGGCGCTGTCAATGACGATTTTGTCGGGTCGTTACAACCAAGCTGATGTCTTCCATACCCTATCCAAGCAATCTATTTTCTATAATACAAGGGACATGTGCCAATGTTAGTAAACTTGTAAACTCCTACAATTTGTGGGATCATAGATTAAGCCATGTTTCTAAGTCAAAGTTGAAACAAATTTTCTTGTATTTCTGATATTGTAGATAAGAACGGCAATGATGTATGTTTGACTTGTCCTATAGCAAAGTTTGTTAAGCTACCATATCAAATTAGAACAACTCATTGTCAGTCCATTTTTGGTTTAGTACATATGGATACATGGGGGCCCTATAAAGTTCTAACAGAAGGAAAATATAGGTATTTTTGGACAATTGTAGATGACTGCAGCAGGGCCACATGGACTTTTTTGCTTGTTAGAAAGAATGATACTTCAGTGTGTTTAAAACTTTCACGAAGTTTGTCAAAAGTCGGTTTAAAAACAAACTAAAAATGGTTAAGTTCATAATGCTCTTGAGTTTGTTAAAGAACAATTAGGTCCTTGTTTAGCAAAAAAATGAGCTATTCACCAAACTTCCTGTCCAGATAGGCCACAACAAAATGGCAGTGGAAACAAATCATAGGCATATCTTGGATACTGCTAGGGCATTATGATTACAAGCTAATCTTTTATTAAAATTTTGGGGTTATTGTGTAAGTACATCAGTATACTTGATTAACAGATTTTCATCACCAATTTTGAAGAATAAAAGTCCTTATGGCGTTTTATCAAATAAAGTTCCCAATTATGATCATTTGAAGGTGTTTGGTTGTTTAGCTTTAGCTAGTAATCCTAGTAGAAAAGTTGATAATTTCACCAACATAGGGGTACCTTGTGTATTTCTTGGCTATCCTTCTCAACAAAAAGGCTACAAGTTGTACATTCTTCTGACACATACAACATTTGTTTCTAGAGACGTTGTATTTCATGATCATATCTTAACTTTTTCAACTAAGAGTCTAGATAAATATCTATCTCCTATGCCAAATGTTCTACAGCCTGAAGTCAAATATCCATCTACTTATGATGTTGCTGGTTTTGATTCTGGTGATTCTGCACATACTAGCACTACTGGTAGTACTGAATCTGCTCAGCCTTCAACTTCCACATCGATTATAAGATCTAGTAGAATTGTTCAAACTCCAGAATGGCACAAGGATTATGTTTTGTCAAAAAATCCAAGAGCTAATCAAGTCTCTTCTCCAAGTCTAGCTCCCGAGTTCAAATCTTATATTGTTGCTCTTATGGCTCATTCTGATCCTACACATTTTCAAGAAGCAATAAATGATGTTGGATGGTGTAATGTTATGAATGATGAAATGACAGCATTGGAAGCTAATTATACATAAGAGGTTGCTAATTTACCAGAATGAAAGAAGGCAATCAGATGTCATTGGATATATAAAACAAAATTAAAAGCAGATGGTTCAATTGAAAGTAAAAAAGGTCAGGCTTGTTGTTCATGGAAATAGGCAAAGAAAAGTAGTAGACTATGCTGAAACATTTGCTCATGTAGCAAAAATGGTGACTGTTAGCTCACTTTTGGCTGTTGCTGCAATGTACATTTAGGACTTGTGTCAGATGGATGTATCTAATGCTTTCCTTCATGGTGATTTATTAGAAGAGGTATATATGAAGTTACCATTAGGTTATGTAGGAAAGGGGGAGTCTATATAAAAGTAAAAAGAGCTTAATCTGATAAAGTTTATAGACTAAATAAATTCATATATGGTGTAAAATAAGCACCTAGGTAATGGTTTGCAAAGTTGTTTAATGCTTTATTATCTTTTAGTTTTGAACAGTCCAATGCTGACTATTCTTTGTTTACAAAAAGAGATTCAGAACAGTTTACTGCAATTCTGGTGTATGTGGATGACTTGTCGATTACAGGCAATAGTCCAGTTCATATTGAAATCTTGAAAAGTCAACTGAACTCATCTTTTCAAATGAAATATTTGGGAACTGTTAGTTATTTTCTTGGACCCGAAGTGTCAAAATTAACTCAAGGAATTTTTATTTCTCAAAAAACGTATACCCCAGATTTATTAAAGAAAGCTGAAGTTATCAATATGAAACCTTACAAGTTGCCTTTGGATCAACATGTCAAACTTAATACAGATTTGGGGACACCTTTGTCTAATATAGAAATGTACAGGTAGTTTATTGGCGAATTGATTTATCTCACTATCACAGGACCTTGATATATGCTATAGTGTTCAATTGCTAAGTTAGTTCATGCATAACCCAAGCTCTGTTCATTTGCAGGCAGTCAAACATTTACTCAGGTATTTTTTTTACTTGCTCCAGATCAGGGTATAGATGCACAAAAACCGGATCCGGATTTAAAAAAACCGGACAAAAAAATCCGAATTTTTCCGAATCCGGTTCTCGGGGTCGGTTTTTTTCGGATTTTTTTCGGATCTCGACCGGATTTTTTTCGTACTAAGATCTTTGTCGGATTTTGATTTTTACCGGTTATATCTTTACCGGTTCGATTTTTATAACTTTTGAACAACAATAATATAATCAATATAAACAAAATGTATAACGCTTAAACAACTATAAATAATATAATTATAATTTATAATGCTTAACACTATAAATAATATAAATAACAACATTTTTATTCAAATGATTAACCACTATAGATAATATAAATAACAATAACAATACATTTATTTGAACGATACAAGTTACAACTATAAGTATACAAAAGTTAATACATTATTGAAGCTTCGGCATGACCATCACCCGATAATGTATTACGAGCAAAGTATATCGAGCTTCGGCATTGCCATCACCCATTATACATTACTTGTCTTGCCTTCGTCGTTCGTAATATTGTTCACTTGCTTCAAATTCGGGGTCATCAACCATAAATGTTCGTTGGTAATTTGTAATATATTCGTCCATGTTAATGGGATCATATTCACCTTCCTCCACTTCGGTCTCGGTATTTCCTTCGGTTGATGTAGGTGATAAGCCCGCTTCCATTTCTTCCATCTCTATAAAATCTTCAACGTCATTATCTAACGGACATTCTAATGACGTTTGACCTTGTATCCTATCTACCCCGTCCAAATAATCCTACAAACATACACATACTTCCACGGCTTGGGGGGGTAAGTCTTGACCTTCTTTCCGAAATAATTCGACCGCTAAGAGAAAAAGCCGATTCGGAAGCTACAGTTGAAGCTTGAACGGCTAATAAGTCACGAACCATAGCGGATATTATTGAATAGGTGTCTTCTTTTATTTTCCACCAAGCTAAAATGAAATGACTCGTCCATATGACTATAAACATAGTACGTTATTCATTGGTCCCATAGCGAGGTATTTGACCTCTATATGATACGTTTTTTAGAAAAATATTGCATTCGTTTCATAAAAAAAACACACCATTATTATACATAATGCACGTTTTAAACAAGTGGGCGATTATTTAAAAAATAATCCCCATGATACATCGGTTACCAAATACTACACACATGACATAACAGTCGAATATAATATATGACAAAGATTTTATTGAATGCAACACTTCATTTAAACAAAAGCATGAGACTCCATGCACAGCTTGCTCAGATTATGCAACAGCGAAAGACTTTCTTAAGGACCTGAGAATAAACATGCTTAAACAGTCAACACAAAGGTTGGTGAGATATATAGGTTTAGCATCGATATAAATATAGACCACAAGATTTCATAGTTATCAATATATGTACACTCGCAAGTGTATAAAAGTATTCTATAAGTTGTTGAGCGCTTCGATAACCATACTTAACAATTAATGTAGCATATTCCCTTTATTATGAAATCTCCCTACACTGTACCAAGTGTAGTAAAAACGAAATACTATGCAACCATTTACGATCCTAGAGCGACTAGCCCGGTTGGGGTTGTCAAACCTGATAGATCTATCAATAGGATTCGCGCTTACATGTTCTTACAATATGTAAATATTAGTTACCAAGCTATTAAGGAAGATATGCAAAGTGGTACAACTCAACGTAGAATATATTTTAAGTACTTGTGTCTATGGCGTAAAACATAAAATGCATGTATTCTCATCCCAGAATATTTTTAGAGTTTAAAAATGGGACTATATACTCACGGTAGTAAAAGTATATTAATAATAAGTTTTCAGCTTATTAAAAATATGGCCGTCGTCCTTGGATTCACGAACCTATAACAATAATAATTATTCAGATAATAATACGACAAATGAATAAAATAAAACAAGTTCATAGAATACTTATATATTAATTTTTAACATTTTTATGTTAGTAGTCCTTTGTTAGTAGTCCAAAATAGTCCGAAATGTCCAACAGTCCAATAATCGGTATATATATAATCTTACAATTACCCCACGACGTATTGTATACGTATTGTCTTTGCATCAATCCAGAGACATATTGTATACATATTGTCCTAGAATTTATCAAAACGTATTGTATACTTATTGTCTTAGGATTTATCAAAACGTATTGTATACTTATTGTCATGGAATGTACCAAGAATATTATTATACATATATACAATCACAGAATTAACCAAGATTATAATATTTTGTTATACTACTGATAACATATCCAAATATATATAGGATATAGGAAAAGTTAACAAGGATATGGTTAATATAGTTTTTATAATATAAATTTCGTCCATACAACGTAAATTTTAGCAGATTTTGTTTTGCTCGCCAAATATTCATTACAACTCCGTTTAAAGTGAATCAAGAAGCTATGGATTCATTAAGAAGTAAATTTTAAAAAACCAATTCAAAAAGTTCATCCCAAATAGTAATTGGTAGAGCTTTTACCTCTTTTTGTGTCGGTGGACAGATTTGAAAAAATCCCGGCATCCACCCGATATATGATTTTTGATAAAATACTTCCACTTTGTCTAAAATCATGAAAAAAATACTGGAAGTCTTATTTACATATATTAACATATTTCTAAAGTCTTAGCCTCGAACTCAAAGTCTAAGATAGGTTTTTAATTCCCAACCCAAAACAGCCCGCTTTTTACCGAATGGAGATTAAAGGTTATATGTTAAGTTTCAAGGTGTTCTTCATATATACAAGTTATAAGTGTAGGTTTTCCGTATGCCCGAGAGATATATCAAATTAATGTGGCTAACATGTTATGATCCAAGTCGGGTCATACCCAATAACAAGCTTACCGACACCTTATACGATTTAAACTTAACGATTGGTTCGTTAAATAAATTCGCGACACTTGGATTTTAGAAAATCGGGTTTCTGAAATATTATCACTTGGGATAAATTATTTGGATAATTTATATTTAATTATTTATTGGTTTAAATAATTAAGTTGTGTTATATTTTATAAAATGGTTTATAAAATTATTACAAGTAACAAATACATGTTTATTTTATGCAAGTTTTATAAAATAATTACAAGTTTTATAAAATAAATCTTGTTATAATATATATATATAGATGGTGTGTGCAGAATTTGAGTCTCCAAGAAATGCACCCATTCTTCTTACTTGTTACTTTTGATACAACACAATTCCAAGGCACATGCTTGACTCAATGACCAACATATTCTCACATGTATTCAAGGGAACATATACACACACTTGACTAGAGAATATAGAGTTAATTTTGAGTTAAAAAAGCTCTCTCAAAACTGCCTGCTGGTCGTGATTTTGGACAGCAGAAGGGGCAGTTTTAACTTGCAAAATCAAGTGATCAAGTGCTCTTAAATCCTAACCAAATCAAAGACAAAGGTGTTGGGATCATAGCTTGGGGTATGCAACACTTGAGGCTTCAAGTTAGAGGCTAAGTTCATCAATAAGTTCATCAACTTTCTGCTCAAATCAGTGTTGCTGCTGATTGGTTTATTCAAGTGCAAAAGAAGTGGTTTCAAGCTTGGATAGCAAGGTTAGAAAGGCTTAAAGGTTCAACCAACTCAAGGGTGTGTTGAAGCATTATTTCTTCATCATCTTCTTGCATCAAAACAGCCCTTAAACTTGGTTTAAGGAGGTATAAAACACTCTTCCTTCTCTTGTTAATATGTAAGCATAATGTTCACAACTTGATCCATGGGATTTAGCTTTAAATTGGTTAAAAGTTTAACAAGTAAAACTTGATAATTACACGCTTCTGATTATAATGATTCTTAAAAGGTTTTAAGACTTATGTAACTTGTTAAATCCCAACAATGGTATCTAGAGCCGAAGTTGTTGAAATATGCTTCGAATTGTTGTTTTAAACCCACTATATTTGCAATCTATGAACATGCATGAATGTAGATT
This sequence comes from Rutidosis leptorrhynchoides, assembly GCF_046630445.1. Classification (NCBI taxonomy): domain Eukaryota; kingdom Viridiplantae; phylum Streptophyta; class Magnoliopsida; order Asterales; family Asteraceae; genus Rutidosis; species Rutidosis leptorrhynchoides. The sequence continues at coordinate 446,357,347 of NC_092334.1, forward strand.
GCAAAAACAAATGGGTTTGGGTGGGTTTATGATGAATGCCGAATTCAAAAGGGTCCAAAAGTGGGTTTGGGCTCTTCTATTTGGTTCATATTTGGTTGCATGTTAATGTTCACAATCTTAGCCTTGACCTTGTGTTGCATGCATGTATGTTTGGTTGATTTGTAATGTTATTTGGCTTGTAATATTATTCATTCATATGGCATGTAATAATTCATTCATTTGGCTATGTAATTTGTTTTACATTTGGTATGTAAAATAGAATAGGTTGTATTTTCATTTTCTAGATAAAAATGTATTAGGATACATATTTTGTAAAAATGAAGATACAAGATGATGAAGACTTGAAGAACACAAGGAGCATATGGATGCAAGGTTAAGTGGGAGATTTGAAATCTCCTACTTTGTATTATTACCCCTTAACCCGGTGACATTTGTTTTCGGCTAAACAAATGTCCACCAAAATGGCTAGATTGTGAACATACTTGTTTTGCATGTGTGGTTGTTTGTTTGTTTATTGTATTGTATGTTTGGTTGATACAATTAATCACAAGATAACAACAAGCAAAACGACAATTTAAATGGTTAAATTAGATGTATTAATGACATGCAAAATGACAATTTAATTGGTTAAATTAAAAGCAACTAAAGACGTTAATAAATGGTTATTAAGAACAAGAAAAGGATCACATATATATAAAATGGTTTATATCAAGTAATTGGCAAATTACAAGACATGAAAATGGTTTTTCATAAGTACCATACACTAAATGCATGTTGGTGTATGGCATAAAAGTTTTCTCAAACTAGAATTAATGAAAACTTAAAATCCCTTTTACAAACATGGTAAACAAGTTTAAACGCCATCCTATTGTATGACACTTAAAAATATTAGGGAACTTATAATGGGATAAAGGTCACCTAACTGTTATGAGCAAACTAATATGATTAAGGTAAATTTCGCACACTTGTGGGATAAAGGTCACCTAACCACTTGTATGCTGAATTTACAAGTCTATACAAGTAGGACGACTTGATTTGGGAATCATGAACTTAGGGTCACCGAAGCATGAGGAACAAATAGGCGTTGATGGGATAAATATGCCATGCAAAAGGATTGCATGATCCCATACTCTAGAAGTTGCAAATGGATTGCAATTGTCATTTATTGACTACCTAGCTAAATCAAATTGCGGGATAAAGGTCACCTAACCGAAATTTGGTTTACCGTTGGATTCTAGAATTTAATAGTTCAATTTGATTTAAAGGGTATTGAATGTTAAATTAAAATCGATACTTAAACGAACTTTGTTAATTTTGTAGATGGCCGCCAATAACAACAACAACATACCAAACGCACCACTTAACCTAAACAACCTATCATTAAGGTCTCTCTTAGAGAAAGACAAACTCAACCATACCAACTTTATGGATTGGTTCCGCAATCTTCGGATTGTCCTCAAACAAGAGGATAAAGCGTATGTACTTAAGGACCCCATTCCCGATCAACCGGATGAGGATGATGAGGAGGCAATGGCCTTTTACGATAAGTATTGCCGCGACTCCCTTCAAGTCTCATGCCTAATGCTTGGGACTATGATTCCCGAACTCCAAAAGGATTTCGAGCATCATAGTGCATACGACATGATAACGCAATTGAAGGAGATGTTCCTTCAACAAGCACGTGTCGAGCGTTTCGAGACCGTTCGGGCGCTACATGCTTGTCGTATGGATGATACCCAATCGGTTTCATCTTATGTGCTTAAGATGAAAAGCCTTATTGATCGTGCTAACCGTCTTAACCTAAACATATCAAATGAGTTAGCCACCGATCTTATCCTTAACTCCCTATCAAAAAGGTTTGATCAATTTGTAATTAATTACAATATGAATGGGATGGATAAAAGCATAGGTGAGCTTCACGGTATGCTTAGAACGGCGGAAACTAGCATGGGTAAAAGGGCTTTACCCGTGTTAGCAATCGATCAAGGTGGATCCAAAGGTAAGACCTCTAAGCCAAAGGTGGCTAAGAGAAAAGGACCCGCCTATCAAGGCAAAGGGAAGGGGAAGATGGTTACCCCAACCATCAACAAGGCTAAGAAGCAAAAGGTAGCTGAGAAGGCAAACCCCAAAGAAGACCCGTGTTTCGGTTGCGGTGAAATGGGTCACTGGAAGCGAAATTGCCCGGTCTATCTTAAGGAGTTGAAGGACAAGAGGGATGCAGGGCAAACCTCAGGTAACATATATATGGTATATATTGAGCTTAATATTACTTCTTCTAATACATGGGTATTAGACACAGGATGTGGAACTCATATTTGCAATTCTTTGCAGGGGTTCAAAAGAAGTGATCATATGGCGGGAACATCAAGTCTCTATATGGGCAATGGTGCAAAGGTGCATGTTAAAGCTCAAGGAGATTTTGTTTTGAAGCTTCCAAGCGAATTGGAACTTATTTTAGAAAATGTTTTGTATGCTCCGGATTTGTGTAGAAACATTATTTCTATTTCTCGCTTAAAACAATGTGGTTTTAATCTTAATTTTGTTAATGATGATATCCATGTTTATTTAGATAATGTATTCTATTTCAAGGCTTCGCCTTCAAATGGAATTTATGAATTGGTTCATGATGATGCATCATCTAGTAGCTCAATGTACCATACTAGCACCAAGAAACTCAAAAGGGATTTGAGTGATTCCTACTTATGGCATTGTCGCCTTGGTCACATAAACAAGAATCGTATGCATACACTTCAAAGGAATGGACTTTTGAAATCAAATGAAATGGACTCATTTGATGTATGTGAATCTTGTTTACAAGGCAAAATGACTAAAGCGCCTTTCAAAGGGACCTATGAAAGGGCTAAAGACTTATTGGGATTAATACATTCGGATGTATGTGGACCCTTTAAGCCCATGACTAGGAATGGTGAAAGATACTTCGTTACTTTCATTGATGACTTTAGTCGTTTCGGATATGTCTACTTATTAAGACACAAGGACGAAACGTTTGAAGCATTCAAAGAATATCAAAACGAAGTACAAAATCAACTCAATAAGACAATTAAGGTACTTCGTACCGACAGAGGAGGTGAATACCTAAGCGATGCTTTCCAAGATCATCTTAGGAGTTGTGGGATTATCTCACAACTTACTCCACCCGGAACACCCCAACTTAATGGAGTTTCCGAAAGGAGGAACCGAACCCTAATGGATATGGTTCGATCTATGATGGCTAGAAGCACATTACCTCTATCATTTTGGGGTTATTGTCTATGCTCCGTGGCTCGTATTTTAAATATGGCCCCAACCAAGAAAGTGGAACGAACACCTCATGAGATGTGGTTTGGAAAACCTCCATCTCTGTCATACTTAAAGGTATGGGGATGTGAAGCTTATCCTAAGCGTTACGTCCCTAATAAGTTGAATGCTCGATCCACGAAGTGTATCTTCATAGGATATCCCAAGGATAATATGGGATATTATTTCTATGATCCATCCGAGCAGAATGTATTTGTTGCTCGGAAGGCGGAATTCCTTGAAACTAAGTTCCTAATGGAAGGAAGTAGTGAAAGGAAGATAGATCTTGAAGAGGTTCAAGATCAAATAGATGATACACAATTGGTTGAAACTAGCACTCAACATGAAAATGTTGATAGTGATCAAATGGATGATCAAAATACACAAGACATTCGTAGATCTGGTAGGATTAGCAATCCTCCTGAGAGATATGGTTTTCTCATAGATGGTTGCTATACGGTTGATTTGGATGAACCAACAAACTACCAAGATGCTTTATCAAGGATTGATAAAGATAAATGGCAGGAAGCCATGAAATCTGAGATGCAATCCATGTATGACAACCAAGTTTGGGAACTTGTTACGCAACCTCCTGGCTCTAGGCTAGTTGATTGTAAATGGCTTTTCAAAATGAAAACCGACATACATGGAAACTTGGATACATACAAAGCTAGACTTGTAGCAAAAGGTTTCACTCAAACTCAAGGGATTGATTATGATGAAACTTTCTCGCCAGTGGCAATGCTAAAGTCTATTAGGATATTATTTGCCATTGCTGCTCACTATGACTATGAAATATGGCAAATGGATGTCAAAACCGCTTTCCTAAATGGATATCTTGAGGAAGATGTTTATATGGTACAACCCGAAGGTTTTGTTGATCCGAAAAATCCTAAAAAGGTATGCAAGTTAAAGAAATCAATCTACGGATTGAAACAAGCATCTAGAATGTGGAATCATCGTTTTAATGAAGAGGCAAAGAAATTTGGCTTCATTAAAAATGGTGATGAAGCTTGTGTATACAAGAAGGCTAGTGGGAGCTCTATAATGTTCCTTATGCTATATGTGGATGATATATTATTGTTTGGGAATGATATAACCACAATGCAAGAGGTCAAAACTTGGCTAAAAGGTTGCTTCTCCATTAAGGATCTTGGAGAAGCACAATACATATTGGGGATTGGGATCTATAGGAATAGATCCAAGAGATTGATAGGTTTAAGTCAAAGTACATACATTGACAAAATCTTGAAAAGGTTCAAGATGGAAAACTCTAAGAAAGGTTTGGTACCTATTCAAAGAGGAACCGTTCTCAGTTCATCTCAGTGTCCTACCACGAAAGATGAACAAGAGAGAATGAAGAAAGTCCCATACGCATATGCTATTGGGTCTATCATGTATGCAATGATATGTACTAGACCGGATGTGTCATGCGCTCTAAGCTTGACAAGTAGATACCAGAATAACCCAGGAAACAGTCATTGGATTGCTGTTAAAAGTATATTGAAATACCTTAGGAGGACTAAGGATATGTTTCTGATATATGGGTCTGGTGAGGAGGAACTCGCTGTAAAAGGTTACGTGGACGCGAGTTTCCAAACTGATCGAGATGATTCTCGATCACAATCCGGTTATGTCTTCACATTAAATGGAGGTGCGGTCTCTTGGAAGAGTTCAAAACAGGATGTTGTTGCATTATCCACTACAGAGTCAGAGTACATTGCCGCCTCATTGGCAGCTCAGGAAGCTGCATGGATGAAGAAATTCATCGACGACTTAGGAGTGGTCCCTACCATTCAAGACCCTCTTGAGATCTTTTGTGACAACGAAGGTGCGATTGCTCAAATCAAGGAACCTCGTGCTCACCAAAAGACCCGTCACATTGAGCGGAGATTCAACTACATAAGGGATGAAGTTGAAAAAGGAAAGATATGTATTCGTAAAGTTCACACAGATCTAAATATAGCGGATCCACTCACGAAGCTCTTACATGGTGCAAAACATCAAGGGCATGTTAGTGCATTAGGACTTCGATATTCTAGTGATTGGTCATGATCTGTTTTAAGTATTGTAACGGAATGAAATTGTTCAAACTCATTAATATAATTATGGTATTAATTTATTTTGAGTTATGTTCCTATTTTGCATATTTTATCCATGAATAAGTAATTATTCTAAATTCCGTAGTCGATCATGTTTGTGGGAGCAAATGTGAGGTTTAGACTATTATGAACTCGGATTGATATACATTCACGGGATGAATGTGGTGCAAGGTTGCAACCAAGGTTCATAGATATTTGTAGGATACAAATATTGGAAGACCCGCCCTCAAGACTTACTAAATGGAGCCTTTGTGGTTGATCACATGTAATCTTGAGTAAAGGCGAATATCATTGTATCCTCTGACCTGAGATACATATTGAGTTCGGACATTCACTAAGTATTGTGCCTTGATTCTTTCCTTCACTATTCTGAAATATGGTAGTTCATAAGGAAGAGCTCAGGCATAATACAAGGTGTATATTTAGGACGTATGTAGTCAAGATGGAATTTGTCCCTCTTATTCGTTGAGAGTCAGATGTCTAAGGCCTGATAAAGTTAAATCTAGAAGAGAGTGATCACTCTATGTCTCTTGGATTTAACATGACATCTAGGATGAAAGGATATAATGAAAAGATTCACCTATTCATATTCGAGATGGGAACTCGAAAGGGATGATGTTATTGAATGGCACAAAGTCATAACATGTTGGGGGTGATGGACGGTAGTTAGGTGGTATCCATCACTTACATTAATTTCTTATGTTTCTCATGCAAGTGGGAGATTGTAGGTTTTCCGTATGCCCGAGAGATATATCAAATTAATGTGGCTAACATGTTATGATCCAAGTCGGGTCATACCCAATAACAAGCTTACCGACACCTTATACGATTTAAACTTAACGATTGGTTCGTTAAATAAATTCGCGACACTTGGATTTTAGAAAATCGGGTTTCTGAAATATTATCACTTGGGATAAATTATTTGGATAATTTATATTTAATTATTTATTGGTTTAAATAATTAAGTTGTGTTATATTTTATAAAATGGTTTATAAAATTATTACAAGTAACAAATACATGTTTATTTTATGCAAGTTTTATAAAATAATTACAAGTTTTATAAAATAAATCTTGTTATAATATATATATATATATATATATATATATATAGATGGTGTGTGCAGAATTTGAGTCTCCAAGAAATGCACCCATTCTTCTTACTTGTTACTTTTGATACAACACAATTCCAAGGCACATGCTTGACTCAATGACCAACATATTCTCACATGTATTCAAGGGAACATATACACACACTTGACTAGAGAATATAGAGTTAATTTTGAGTTAAAAAAGCTCTCTCAAAACTGCCTGCTGGTCGTGATTTTGGACAGCAGAAGGGGCAGTTTTAACTTGCAAAATCAAGTGATCAAGTGCTCTTAAATCCTAACCAAATCAAAGACAAAGGTGTTGGGATCATAGCTTGGGGTATGCAACACTTGAGGCTTCAAGTTAGAGGCTAAGTTCATCAATAAGTTCATCAACTTTCTGCTCAAATCAGTGTTGCTGCTGATTGGTTTATTCAAGTGCAAAAGAAGTGGTTTCAAGCTTGGATAGCAAGGTTAGAAAGGCTTAAAGGTTCAACCAACTCAAGGGTGTGTTGAAGCATTATTTCTTCATCATCTTCTTGCATCAAAACAGCCCTTAAACTTGGTTTAAGGAGGTATAAAACACTCTTCCTTCTCTTGTTAATATGTAAGCATAATGTTCACAACTTGATCCATGGGATTTAGCTTTAAATTGGTTAAAAGTTTAACAAGTAAAACTTGATAATTACACGCTTCCGATTATAATGATTCTTAAAAGGTTTTAAGACTTATGTAACTTGTTAAATCCCAACAATAAGTTCTTATATTAACTTAATATAACATCATAATACATATAAATAAGTGTTATTAGAGTTAAGTTAAAAAGATTAGATTAGTTTTTCAAACAAGCTTGGTGTTCACCAAAACAAGTTCTAGTTTTTACAAGTTTTATAAGTATAATAAGAAATAAGATAGCAACTATACAAGGAATTGAACAAGGATTTTGAGAAGTATTTTACCTTGATTATGAAGAGAAAAGTTGCTGAGATTAAAGTATGATATGAGAGCATTCAAGTGTGTGTTTTTAGTTTAAGAAAATGTGGAGTAAAAATGAGTTAAAATGGTCCTTATTTATAAGCTTATAATTTTGGCTTTTAGTGAAAATATCTAAGATAAGTTAAATTGTATTAAGTCATGCATGACATATTAAATTGATTAGGTCATGGATGACATATTACACAAATAAATGCAGATTTCTATTGGTATATACCAATAGTAAATACTTCTAGAAGCTGTGTATAATACGGGTAAAAATACCGTATGAATGCGAGTAGAATTCTTTGAGAAAATTGAACGGAAATACGAGTATAGCTATCCTTTATATGTATTGGTATATTATAAAGTGTATTCAATACTTGTAAGGATGTGCTTACACTCGTAATACATTATATGTAAATACATTTTAACATAAGTTAATTATGTCGTTTAAATATATATATATATATATATATATATATATATATATATATATATATATATATATATATATATATATATATATATATATTGTTTGAAAACTCTTTAAATTAGTAGTATGAAAATATATATATATATATAATACTTTGTTAATATACTTAATGAGATATTTAATTATCATATTTTTAAGTTAAATATATATAAATCCATATATATACACAATAATTAAACAATTAAACAATTAAATAAAGTTATGACGTTCGTGAAACGTCGGAATAAAAGGGTGACCAAAAGCTTGTGTAAAACTCTTTTCGGAGGTTCAAGATTTATTAAAATTCATTGCTTATCAAGTCGGAATTATATAAAGATTAAGTTTAAATTTGGTCGGAAATTTCCGGGTCGTCACAGTACCTACCCGTTAAAGAAATTTCATCCCGAAATTTGATCGAGGTCGTCATGGCTAACAATAAGAATGTTATTATGAAGAATATAAGTTGATTCATAGGGTTTTATCATGATTGAGAAATATGGATAAAATAATTTGATTACTCGAAACGTATGAGTGAAGCTATCGTAAAAGAGTGAAATGAGAAAATAGGGATTCGTCTTATCTTTTGACGTCATCACGGTTGATCTCCGGATTAAAGAAAATCTTTGTAATCTATATAAGATTTGATTCTTCGGCGATTAAGGAAATTATGATCCTCTTCGATTTAATGCAATAATCTGTCTCGATTTCTCTGTCGGATATTTTACTATAAATCAACCTCCTACGTTTCCTTATTTCCACATCTCCCATCTTTTATACTTTCTTCCTTTCTTCGTACTTCCAAAACATTCGTCAATATGCTCCATCCAGTTTTAATTCTTGATATATTCTTGACTATCACATCTGTCATTCTTCTTTTTCATCTTCCACCGAAGGAATCCATTAATTTCTACTATGCTCTTAGGTTTATAGTGTTCTTAGTTTTCCCGTGTCTTTATATTGCTATACGCATCGATATACAAGGTTTGTAATTTCTGCGTTGTCTTCGTGCTTATATTTTTCCTTATATTTTGGAGTTTCATGCTTCCATCTTCTTTTCCCGACTTCAAGTCAAGAGGATAATGGTCTAGAATTCATAGATATGAAATTTGGATTGAACATAGCTAATGCTCTAAGAGAGAAATTGTAATAGCACAATTTGACTTATGAAATTACCAGAATCCAAAGGAAAAGATAGAACTATCAATAGAATATATTCTTGATATGTTTAGAGATTAGATTGAATGTAAGAGTCATGTAACATGGCACATGATGATGTTATGGTCTGTGAATCATTACGTTCCATTTAGAAACTCAGCATGACTTACTGTAATATAATCACGTTGATCAAGTGTCATTATATTATACTGACTCATGCTTCAGTTCCCAACATTACTTCAAAAACATTCATACTTTACACTTAGTGGTTTCAGATATTTAGAAACTAAAACAGTTTTCTTTATGATGTGATACAGATAACGCGAAGGAATAAATTATTTCAGATAAGAATGGTTATGAAAATATCTTCAGAAATATAAAGGATATTTATAATGGAAGATACGATGATATCTTAGAATATTTAAGATAAGAGGATGATGAAGAATATTGACCGCAAGGGTTTTAGAGTAAGGAGCAAGGTATTTGCTAAGGATTTTAGCAGACATCGAATCATTTAGATTCTTTGAAGGTAGATTTCGTCCTTGTGATTTGTCCACAGCCTCCTTCAGGGTTTGCTCAATCCGTTTTCCAGTTCCAAACCATCTCTTTTCTGTGCTTTGCTAACACAATATTCTTTATCATCAACTTTTGACTGTTACGATTGTCTACAGTTTCTTCTGCTTCATTCAGCTTTTTCAAAACTTCATAGTACTGATTCGTAGGCTAAAGTGCTATTTCAGATTTCAGAATTATAATTCCAGGAAATAACGTTATATGTATATGCAGAAATGATGTGAGATTCAAGAATAATTATTGATGCTTCCTGGGGTTTGGTATGACAATTATTGTTACAAGATGTAGATGGGTACATGACAAGGTTTTATAGTGATCTTTCAGAGAGATTTAAGTCAAAGAGCAATAAAGTTGCTACTACTAATGTGGTGAAATATAAAAGGTTCTCCAGTAACGATGGCAAAAAGACAACGTATATATCAAGGTTATAATAAGGCTACTCTGGATGAAAAGTCGAAGTTGTCTTTTTGGAGCTGTGATAAAATTCGCTATTTTGAAAAGGGATTGTAAAGTTATTCTGGGTAGTAATAATGCTAAAGGATCTGACACGGATACGTGTTGAACCTTTGCTTAGGTTCAAGTGTCCTCCGAATGCATATCTATATGCATATATTCTTCGTATGTATCGTGTGATTGGTTCATTCTCTCGATTGTTCCTTAGTTGAGATGTTTTCAAGAATTTTGAAGGGTTTAGACGCAGGTTGTCATCGTCAATATCCGTATAATGAATTCGTCGTGAATCTTGAATGATACGAATATCTTTATGAGTTTTGTGAATGAAAGTGATGTTCTAGTATAGTTTGAATTTAAAGTATGATTTTGAAGGATGTAGGAATCTAACAGTGATGTTATCTGTTTAATCTTGACTTGAATTCTGATCTGTCAAAACCAGAATATGTAATTGAATTTGAATGAGAATGGTTGTTCTGGTTTCTATGAAAGAATGTATATTGTTGTGAAAGTAGTGAGTATGGTTAATGATTATTGAATCAGAATTGAAGAATGTACAGTATAACATATTAATTGTGAATTTGTATATTTCTCAGGTATTACCTACCCGTTAAAGTTTCACAAGTAATATTTTGTAAAAGAGAATTTTTATTACAGTCTTTATGAAAATATATGTTTTTATATTTTCTGCAGATGTAATATAGATTTAATGAGTTAATATACTATTAAATTCATTTGATTTTTGCCGGAGCTAGAATGAATAGCCCCTAAAACTTTAGAGATTACATAATTTTTGCGGAGTATTTCTTCAACGTAAATGAAATTACGAATCAATACTTCATTATTCATTTTTATTGATATTTCCTCGGTGATTGATGTTGTTGTTCGTAGAATTCTTGTGAATTTCGCAAGACACGAATGACGTTTTCTAGAAAGTTTCGAGTACATTGAAAATGAAAGTGTGAAATCTAACACGTACTCGAACAATACACTTGATTTATTATGAAATGGAATCTATTGAGTTGAAGCAGAGATTATAATTAATGATTGTTAAGTCATTAACGAAGGATGTACATCATAGCATATTAGTAATATGAATTAACCGAGTAGTATCTACCCTTTAACATTCACACGTAATAGCTTAGTACGAAAAGATATATTGTGGTTTAAAAACTCATATATATATATATATATATATATATATATATATATATATATATATATATATATATATATATATATATATATATATATATATAAAATATACATATAAATTTTTCAGATGGAATGAGTTAATACTTCATAACTCGTTGATACAATATGCTCGTTGTTGATTTGTGATGATGTCGGTGATTATGGAACTGACGGAGCTTGTGATGTTGTAGGTGCTACTGGTACTGGTGATGATGTCGGTACTGCTGGTGCTGCTTGTATAACAAGTCTATTTTGTAACGCACGCACCATTCCTGTCAGGGTTTCTATTCTCCCCTCTATCATCTCTATCCATCCACTCATCTTGATTTACGGTTATGATTAGAATAAATAATTTCTAAAACTTTAGAGATTACATAATCACTTTAGAATATTTCTCCGATGAAATTATGAATCAATACTTCATCGTTTGATTTTATTGGTATTCCTATCTATATGACGTATGACGTTGATGCTCGTGGGACAGATTGTGATGTTGGGGCTTGCGACACGGATGTTGGTGGTGGTGGTAATGGTACTGTTGGTGTTGATGCGGGTGGTACAGTTGGTGTTTGTGGGGCTTGTGATGCTTGTAAGTTCTGCATCATATTCTCCAAAGCCACCACTCTAGCACGAAGCTCGTTGACTTCTTCTAGTACACCGGGATGATTGGCGGTTGGAACGAGTGGATGAATAAGATCTAGAAGTTTAGATAATATATAATCGTGGCGGGATACTCTGGAAATGAGGGTGAAAATGGTGTTTCGGACTGGTTCGTCGGTAAGTGCTTCAGGTTCTTCGCCGAGAGGGAAATTTGGTGGGTGGAAAGGATCGCCTTCTTATCATCTCCATTGACTGAGTCGGCTACGAACCCATCCCCAATCCATCCAGAAGAGATGATGGCTAATCGATTGATCCATTCCGGTTACACTGCTTTCGGAGCTCAGGTGAATATCCATATCGGAATAGCTGTCGGAATCCGATGAACTTGAACCGGTTGAAGGATCCATCTTGTACAGAGTAGGGAAAAGATTTTTGAAATGAAATAAATTATAGGACTAGTTTGGTATTCCTTAATACATAATTTACATATGTATTTATAATACCAGAATCCCATAAGTTACGGAGGATTTTATGAAAGATGCTAGACAGAGTTTACTGTAATAGATATGCTTAAGATATAAAATTTGTCTATACACTATCTATACAATAAATGCAGTAAGAAGCGTCTAGACTTGAAATGATAAGCAAATAATTTCCGACAAGAAATGATAAGCAAAACTTTTGACATGTAGACATGGCAGAAGTCCAGACTCACTAATGCATCCTAACAACTATCAGTTAGACACACTAATGCAAGACCTGGTTCGCTAAACCACCGCTCTGATACCAACTAAAACGACTCGTCCATATGACTATAAATGCAGTACGTTATTCATTGGTCCCATAGTGAGGTATTTGACCTCTATATGATACGTTTTTTAGAAAAATATTGCATTCGTTTCATAAAAAAAACACCGTTATTATACATAATGCATGTTTTAAACAAGTGGGCGATTATTTAAGAAATAATCCTCATGATACATCGGTTACCAAATACTACACACATGACATAACAGTCGAATATAATACATGACAAATATTTTATTGAATGCAACACTTCATTTAAACAAAAGCATGAGACTCCATGCACAGCGTGCTCAGATTATGCAACAGCGGAAGACTTTCTTAAGGACCTGAGAATAAACATACTTAAACAGTCAACACAAAGGTTGGTGACATATATAGGTTTAGCATCGATATAAATATAGACCACAAGATTTCATAGTTATCAATATATGTACACTCGCAAATGTATAAAAGTATTCTATATGTTGTTGAGCGCTTCGGTAACCATACTTAACAATTAATGTAGCATATTCCCTTTATTATAAAATCTCCATACACTGTACCAAGTTTAGTAAAAATGAAGTACTATGCAACCGTTTACGATACTAGAGCGACTAGCCCGGTTGGGGTTGTCAAACTCGATAGATCTATCAATAGGATTCGCGCTTACATGTTCTTACAACATGTAAATATTAGTTACCAAGCTATTAGGGAAGATATGCAAATTGGTACAACTCAACGTAGAATATATTTTAAGTACTTGTGTCTATGGCGTAAAACATAAAATGCATGTATTCTCATCTCAAAATATTTTTAGAGTTTAAAAATGGGAATATATACTCACGGTAGTAAAAGTATATTAATAATAAGTTTTCAGCTTATTAAAAATATGGCCGTCGTCCTTGGATTCACGAACCTATAACAATAATAATTATTCAGATAATAATACGACATATGAATAAAATAAGACAAGTTCATAGAATACTTATATATATTAATTTTTAACATTTTTATGTTAGTAGTCCTTTGTTAGTAGTCAAAATAGTCCGAAATGTCCAACAGTCCAATAATCGGTATATATATAATCTTAGAATTACCCCACGATGTATTGTATACATATTGTCGTTGCATCAATCCAGAGACGTATTGTATACATATTGTCTTAGAATTTATCAAAACGTATTGTATACTTATTGTCTTAGGATTTATCAAAACGTATTGTATACTTATTGTCATGGAATTTACCAAGAATATTATTATACATATATACAATCACAGAATTAACCAAGATTATAATATTTTGTTATACTACTGATAACATATCCAAATATATATAGGATATAGGAAAATTTAACAAGGATATGGTTAATATAGTTTTTATAATATAAATTTCGTCCATACAACGTAAATTTTAGCAGATTTTATTTTGCTCGCCAAATATTCATTACAACTCCGTTTAAAGTGAATCAAATTGCTATGGATTCATTAAGAAGTAAATTTTACAAAACCAATTCAAAAAGTTCATCCCAAGTAGTAATTTTTAGAGCTTTACCCTCTTTTGTGTCGGTGGACAGATTTGGAAAAATCCCGGCATCCACCCAATATATGATTTTTGATAAAATACTTCCACTTTGTCTAAAATCATGAAAAAAATACTGAAAGTCTTATTTATATATATTAAAATATTTCCAAAGTCTTAGCCTCGAACTCAAAGTATAAGATAGGTTTTTGATTCCCAACCCAAAACTGCCCGCTTTTTACCGAATGGAGATTAAAGGATATATGTTAAGTTTCAAGGTGTTCTTCATATGTACAAGTTATAAGTTCTTATATTAACTTAATATAACATCATAATACATATAAATAAGTATTATTAGAGTTAAGTTAGAAAGATTAGATTAGTTTTTCAAACAAGCTTGGTGTTCATCAAAACGAGTTCTAGTTTTTACAAGTTTTATAAGTATAATAAGATAGCAACTATACAAGGAATTGAACAAGGATTTTGAGAAGTATTTTACCTTGATTATGAAGAGGAAAGTTGCTGAGATTAAAGTATGATATGAGAGCATTCAAGTGTGTGTTTTTAGTTTAAGAAAATGTGGAGTAAAAATGAGTTAAAATGGTCCATATTTATAAGCTTATAATTTTGGCTTTTAGTGAAAATATCTAAGGTAAGTTAAATTGTATTAAGTCATGCATGACATATTAAATTGATTAGGTCATAGATGACATATTACACAAATAAATGCATATTTCTATTGGTATATACCAATAGTAAATACTTCTAGAAGCTGTGTATAATACGAGTAAAAATACCGTAATGAATGCGAGTAGAATTCTTTGAGGAAATTGAACGGAAATGCGAGTATAGCTATCATTTATATGTATTTCTATATTATAAAGTGTATTCAATACTTGTAAGGATGTATTTACACTCGTAATATATTATATGTAAATACATTTTAACATAAGTTAATTACGTCGTTTAAATAGTAATATATATATTGTTTGAAAACTCTTTAAATTAGTAGTATGAAAATATATATATATAATACTTTGTTAATATACTTAATGAGATATTTAATTATCATATTTTCAAGTTAAATATATATAAATCCATATATATACACAATAATTAAACAATTAAACAATTAAATCAAGTTATAACGTTCGTGAATCGTCAGAATAAAAGGGTGACCAAAAGCTTGTATAAAACTCTTTTCGAAGGTTCAAGATTTATTAAAATTCATTGCTTATCAAGTCGGAATTATATAAAGATTAAGTTTAAATTTGGTCGGAAATTTCCGGGTCGTCACACAAAACATCAAAGTTGTGAAATTGCTCGGGATTCATGTTTAGTGCAAAGTTTCCAATCTTGTAATTTCCCAACTCGCTTGTGGGTGCCGATGTTCGGGCACGTTTCGAAGCGTCTTCCCGTAATTGGTTAAAAATACTAATATTAAGGTCTCGGGACCTTCGAGAAGATGATCCACTCTCAAATTGGTCAACAATTGGGTTTGCTTGTCGACCATAAGTTGTTGCATAAATTGAAAATAATTGCTCAAAGGTGTTATTAAATTCGAATATTTGGTTGTTTATATAGTTGGGTTCGTCGTCTTCGGGACCATGAATACAATCCAAATTTTGATATATTGTTATCATCAAAAGTTTCACCCCATTAAAATTGATTTTCGGGTCAAGTGCGTCCGCAAATAAAAAAAACTTTAGATATTGTTCCAAAATATTTTTATTAGTTTTTTTCTTATGTGAAAAACGGTTTGTCTAAAAATACGATTATTTGAGTTCGAAAATTCGTTAATTTTTTCCGTCATTATATAAAGTTGTTGTAAAACTAGTGAGCTAGTTGGGTAATAAACACCAGAAACTTTTGTCGTTGCCTCCTTAAAAACTTGTAAAAGATTTGTTAATGCTTCCAAGTCATCCCATTTGTCGTTATCAATCGGTTCGGAATATACCTTTCTAATTAGTCTATTATTAAAACTGATTAAAGTTTCTTTTTGTCGTAATATATTTTCAAACATAAGACAAGAAGAATTCCACCTAGTATTATTATCAAAATAAGGACCTAACCAAGTGCCATTACAAGTTTTAACGAAACTTTTATAGTTTTTATGTCGTTTGTTGCTCGTACGATATATCGTTACTAATAATTTTCTAAATTTATCTTTTAACGAACTACAATAAGTTAAACAATCTTGAACGGCCAAGTTTATAATATGAGCAACACAACGTGTATGTAAAAACGCACCATTTAAAATCGGTTGCATTTGTATTTTTAACATATCCATGGCGCTAGTATTATTAGAAGCGTCAAGTCTTAGAGTAGTACGACTTACATTGTTATATCTGTAACAACCCAACCCGTAATACAAACGATCATGCGGAAATATCAAATAAAAATTATTTTTGCTGGAACAGCATATGGCGCGGCGCGCCAAACTGGCCTGTCCAAAAAGTCATGAAATGCGAAAATGTTTGACCACTTCCCGACGTATTTAGACAAAACGCTTTTCACAACCTATTCATATATGAAAAACTAACACGTTCCATTCATAAAATAAGTTTTACGAGGCCGGGCCCACATCGACCGTTTTACGACTTTCATACGAAAATACAAGTTTTAATCACATGATTTGTAACACCAAATAAAGCCGAGCATGGCGATTGGGGATACGCTACCCAATCTTAATCAATCCAAAAGCAAGTCTTCTAAAGTAACTACGCGAGTCCACTAGTCCCACGCTTACCCGAGCCACCGCATCCATGCAAATCTATAAAAAGGTAAACAACGAGAGGATAAGCTAACGCTTAGTGAGTGAGAATATACTACATACATATATATGCATAAAATGGACACGCCACACAAAACCAAATACCGCATACCGGAGCATCCAAGCATAAAGGCAAGCTAGTCTAAGCATACCGTAAGATCAATAAGCAACAAGGTAAAGATACATCAACAAAATATAAGTTCACCAACAACGATGTGAACACTGCCAATAAGCTACACCCGGAGGGTTAGCTACATCACGACAATACAACATTATATGTATACAATATATATATATATATATATATATATATATATATATATATATATATATATATATATATATATATATATATATATCTCGAATAACATACTTTGCTTACGCTTACAACACAATAACCATGGTTAACCAAATCTTCGCAAGGGAATGACTTCGTGAAACAAGTCATCGATGTTCATAACAACCATTAGTGCACTTAACACTTCGTACACTAACCCCACGGGGGGGGGGGGGGCATCTTAACACTTCGATACTTCACCCCGGGTGGCGTCTTAACACGTCGACACTTCACCCCGAGTGGTGTCTTAACACTTCGACACTTCACTCTTCATTTTACTTGAGGTGGCATCTTAACACGTCGATACTTCACCTCGAGTGGCGCCTTAACACATCGGCACTTCACCCGTTATTCTCTTGGAGTGGCATCTTAGCACATCGATACTTCACTCCGGGTGGTGTCTTAACACATCGACACTTCACCCGTCACATTACTTTGAGTGGTGTCTTAGCACATCGGAATTTCACTCGTCACGTGAAATGTGGTGTCTTAGCACATCGACACTTCACATCTCACGTTACAACAAATAAATACATTATATACCTACGCATATAATTATTTCACTCACTATATTAACCCTTCGTCATTGGGGTTATATAAGTCCACATCACACGCCCATGTGATAACTTACACACAAAGTGTGCACCTCGCCAAAGTGTCAACCAAAACGCACAATCGTGCTAATTGGACCTATACACAAGTCCAACAATTCCACCTATACGAGAAGCGAGCTCTATAAGCGAGAACCCCTTCACCCGACCCGCACCCATCCTACACATACATATGCATATAGGATATTAACACTCACCTTGTCGCCTTGAAGAATGCTACCTAAATCCGCAATCGCCGATGGAATGTACCTAATCCATTTATCACATAACAAGTAACACAATTAGGGTGGATATACAAATCAACCCAAATTGACAACTAGTGCAATTTCGACCCAAATGCACTTCCAAGCACAAACCGCGCCCAAACTAACCAATAATCACTAACACCAGTGAGAATGGTCCTAATATGCCAATCAAACCAAATCATAGGTGTTAAACACCTATCTTGCCCAAAATGACACTTAAACCCTAATTTGACCCATAAGAAGTCAATATCACACCATTAGCAAGTTTTGACACCAGAACATATTTAAGTCAGTTCTATGATTCAACTTAATCCATTTTAAGTTTATAAACCTTATTAAATCGGCAATTGAGTCATAATCATCAACAAACCCTATATTTGACTCTAGTCAAAAGTAGTCAACCATAAGAACCCTAATAGTTTCCAAAACACCAATAATCACTAACACTAGTGATTATACACCATTTACAAGTCTTAAACATGGTTAAATCATTAACCAACCCAAAACCCGCCAAATATCAAAATAGCAAGTTTCCATAAACCCTCTTCATCAACCAAATGGGTTTTACAACTAACAATCTCAAACCCTAACTTGAATATCAAATCTAACAAATGAAATTCGGAGTTAGAACTTACCAATACTACCAAAACATAGCTAGGAGCGAGATGAACAACTTTAAAATCCGAGCTTTGGCGAGAATTCGACTCCTTCTTCTCCAAATCAAGCTCTTTCACTCTAGAACTCTTCCTCTCTCTCTAGATGTGGATGAGAGTATTTATGTGGGTGAGAAATGAGCTCCAATGGAGTTCTAGATCAGTCTTGATGACCCTAAACCGACCCTAAATGAAAAGACCAAAGTACCTCTCATTTAAACCTTTTAAAAAGGCTGAAAATTGCATCAGCAGCAATCGGAGCGCCGCGCCAAATGGTGGAGCGCCGCTCCAACCTGCAGGTCAGTTTTCAGAAACTTGTTTTGGCCATAACTTTTTGACCGTAGCTCCGTTTTCGATGAATCAAATATCGTTAGAAACGTAATAAGATTTCCTTTCCAACGGTAAGGCTTTGAAACATCAACACAAACTTTATTTGGGGTTGAAAAGATACGTACACACCTTGTCACTTCAGACAACGTCCAGTTTCCTTCGGCGTTCGAGCAAGCAACACGTACACTTCATACACGCATCGTACACCATAAATACATTATGTACAATAAATATTTGGGTCTTACAACTCTCCCCCACTTAAACTCGATCACGTCCTAGTGATCTTCTCCACTTAACTAATCCGGACCTACTCAACGGTCCTCAATTATAAGTCCCAATCTGAACTTTTCTAGACAATTCTTCTCAATGAATCACCTTTAACAACTAAAATCGTCACCCGCGATTTATCAAAACCACAATCCGAGCACTAAAACCTGCTCAATTCCCATATCGGGAAAAACTCAACCAATCTCGTACCGAGATATCAATTCCTTAGCGTACCTTTACCAAGGACAACGCTAAAAGCGACCAAGTCTCAACCTAAAGTCAACAATCTGAATGTTGAAGATCGAACCACATGAATCCTTACGGATTACACTTACCTCTAAACATCCTTTGTAGTGCGCAATATAACCAATATGCCACTATCCTAACATCATAAGCAACGGCTAAAACCAAAAGCGCCCAAAACGACTATGCCAACGCTAATCCTAAGGTGTACAAAATCGATTATTGTCACACCCGTAACAACATGTGAGCGAAACACGGCTATCACATTACTAATCACACAACATGGTCCTCACGACCCCACCATCGGTGTATAAAACAACCGATAGATCACTCAACACCGGATGAAGTCAGCGGACCCCGTCAACGGTCATGCTTCACCGATATATCACTACTCCCATGATGAAGTCAGCAGACCCCGAAGGTCATGCTTCACCAATCAACAATACCATGATGAAGTCAGCAAACCCCGAAGGTCATGCTTCACCAATCAACAATACCATGATGAAGTCAGCGGACCCCGAAGGTCATGCTTCACCAATCAACAATACCATGATGAAGTCAGCGGACCCCGAAGGTCATGCTTCACCAATCAACGCCCTTTTGGCCTCGAACAACGAGTAGCGTAACATCGCGCTCTGCTACGCCATAGTGAATCCTAACGGATACCACTAACCATTCACACAATCGAGCAAGAACCACCTATATCAAACATAGGCACAAAACAAAAAATCTCTAAAAGAGAATCCGACACACACACATCCCTTAACCGAGGGATTTCACCTTGCTCGCCAAACACGTCCATTATCTCTCAATGAGATTTACCACATTACCACCTCGGTGATAATTTCCAAATCCAAAATCATAAGTACAATTTAACCAAAATTGTACTCTACCACAAATCGACCAAAACTAGGTCCCAACACAAGTTTCGGATCTACCATAAGCATTATCCGGATTCTCACCCTAAGGATCTCCTCGTGCGGGAGTGTAACTCTCCCACTAGGAACTACGTTCCATATCCACAATTCGTACAATGATACCAAAGGTAGACTTTACCAACAATTGGGCTCACACGACCCATCCCCACATCTTGCTCCAATTTTGGGCACACGAAGGATTTCAATCAATCCTTAAACACTTCGAATGAAAAGTGTACCACAATTACACAAACCAGACCCTCGCAATCATCCAATTACTTTAGTTTGTCAAATTCCACCCGATCACTCATGTACCTAAGGGTTTCACCTCGGTACCCTAAGTACAATGTAACCGAAACACAATCGGAGTCGAACACCACGCTAGTATGTATAAAAGAGGCACCTAATGTCGCGTCACGTAGACTCCTTTACCAACATACATTGAGATCCAAAATACTCGATTTCTCGGGTTTCATCCCACCCGTCGAACCTCATGGTTCATCAACTTCAACACGAGAGCGAACACGCTCTAACATCCGAACACCAAAACTCATTTCCATGGCTTGGTAGAAACATTTCCCAAATACTAAGGAATGCTTGGTTACGCCAAGTCTTACACCCTTCGCCCAACAATCAAAATGTCACCATAGGGTACTTCCATTAGGAACGTCACCCATGACGATAACATGCACAACACGATGCATTTAACATACTCCAACTCAAACGGCACATAATAAATAATCAAAGGACATATTTATTAAAACGAAACGTACCTTAACGTCTCCTTGCCGCCCCCGTCCCCGCTAACTCGGGATATTCGGACTTACGATGTCCTTCTTCTTGGCAATTGAAACATACTGTGCCATCACCCTTTGGCACCGGACATTCCCAAGACTTGTGACCCCTTACGCCACAACTGTAACACCTAGACGCATTAGAATCCGATATACCCGTTCGTGTACCACCCGTGCTCACACTCGGACCCTTAGTCCTCTTACTTGGAGCACCAAAAGAAACAACCCTTCTCTCACTTGAAGGTTCACCAACCTTCGATCGCGAATACGACTCGAAACCTCTAGCCGCGGCGAATAACTCCGCAAACGATTTCACCTGAACTCTGCTAATCTTACTCCTCAAGTCATTATTCAAGGTTCAATAGAAATCTTGCATAAACAAATGATCATTCCCCAAATACTCCGGGCAAAAACGATCCTTCGCCATAAAGGTCGTCTTGAGAGTATTCAAATCCATAGCTCCTTTTCGCAAATTTCGCAACTCATTACGCAATTCCCACAAATCGGCTGAAGTCCGGAACTCCTCGAATAATTCCACCTTAAATTCGTCCCACGATAAAGCCATAAACGTTTCACCACCGACAAGATCAATCTTACCGTCCAACCAATCCCTCGCCCTACCCTGCAACAAACTAGTAGCGAGTCTCGTCATTTCTCGGGAGGGCATTCAATAGTGCGAAAACATCCTTCGACATCCGAGATCCAAGTTGTGCTTATTAAAGGATCCGGTTTTCCGTCATACATCGAGGTTTAGTCCTCATGAAGCTCTTAAGACAACGCTCCATTTCACCACTACTTTGAAGTTCGGAATACTTCCTATCCATTTCTTCTCGAAACGCACTCATTTGCTCCGCAACGGCGGCCGCAACTCTAGCGTTAAACTCCGCGTCGTTCGTCTCGATCCCATTTCCCGTCGCCATTCCGAGGAATGCAAAGCGATTATATCACGAACGTATAAAGCACACACAAAACACCGCCCCATCTTGCTAAACACTCGTTGTACATCACTTGTTAGACACGATTTGCACCCGTAATAAGGTTTGCAAGTCCTTATTACGCATACACGCCGTATCGACTCGTTAGTACAACGACCGCCTCGCTCTATGATATATGCAACCGCAAACGTAAACAAAACACAACACAGGAATCATTATCACAACACAAAAGCATATTAATAATATCCGCATTACTAATATAAACGTTAGTCAACCTATAAACAAGGCACTAACTAAACCCATTCCGACCCGTAATCCTACAAGTCCCGCAACAAATTAAGCACACACAAAAGTCTAAGTCTAGGCACCTATCTCAAGTCACCTAAATCCCTTAGACCATGCTCTGATACCACTTGTAACAACCCAACCCGTAATACAAACGATCACGCGGAAATATCAAATAATTTTTTTTTTGCTGGAACAGCATATGGCGCGGCGCGCCAAACTGGCATGTCCAAATAATCATGAAATGCGAAAATGTTTGACCACTTCCCGACGTATTTAGACAAAACGCTTTTCACAACCTATTCATATATGAAAAACTAACACGTTTCATTCATAAAATAAGTTTTACGAGGCCGGGCCCACATCGGCCATTTTACGACTTTCATACGAAAATACAAGTTTTCAATCACATGATTTGTAACACCAAATAAAGCCGAGTATGGCGATTGGGGATACGCTACCCAATCCTAATCAATCCAAAAGCAAGCCTTCTAAAGCAACTACGCGAGTCCACTAGTCCCACGCTTACCCGAGCCACCGCATCCATGCAAATCTATAAAAATGTAAACAACGAGAGGGTAAGCTAACGCTTAGTGAGTGAGAATATACTACATACATATATATGCATAAAATGGACACGCCACACAAAACCAAATACCGCATATCGGAGCATCCAAGCATAAAGGCAAGCTAGTCTAAGTATACCGTAAGATCAATAAGCAACGAGCTAAAGATACATCAACAAAATATAAGTTCACCAACAACGATGTGAACAATGCCAATAAGCTACACCCGGAGGGTTAGCTACATCACGACAATACAACATTATATGTATACAATATATATATATATATATATATATATATATATATATATATATATATATATATATATATATATATATATATCTCGAATAACATAATTTGCTTACAACACAATAACCATGGTTAACCAAATCTTCGCAAGGGAATGACTTCGCGAAACAAGTCATCGATGTTCATAACAACCATTAGTGCACTTAATACTTCGTACACTAACCCCACGGGTGGCATCTTAACACTTCGATACTTCACCCCGGGTGGCGTCTTAACACGTCGACACTTCACTCCGAGTGGTGTCTTAACACTTCGACACTTCACTCTTCATTTTACTTGAGGTGGCATCTTAACATGTCGATACTTCACCTCGAGTGGCGCCTTAACACATCGGCACTTCACCCGTTATTCTCTTGGAGTGGCATCTTAGCACATTGATACTTCACTCCGGGTGGTGTCTTAACACATCGACACTTCACCCGTCACATTACTTTGAGTGGTGTCTTAGCACATCGGCATTTCACTCGTCACGTGAAATGTGGTGTCTTAGCACATCGACACTTCACATCTCACGTTACAACAAATAAATATATTATATACCTACGCATATAATTATTTCACTCACTATATTAACCCTTCGTCATTGGGGTTATATAAGTCCACATCACACGCCCATGTGATAACTTACACACAAAGTGTGCACCTCGCCAAAGTGTCAACCAAAACGCACAATCGTGCCAATTGGACCTATACATAAGTCCAACAATTCCACCTATACGAGAAGCGAGCTCTATAAGCGAGAACCCCTTCACCCGACCCGCACCCATCCTACACATACATATGCATATAGGATATTAACACTCACCTTGTCGCCTTGAAGAATGCTACCTAAATCCGCAATCGCCGATGGAATGTACCTAATCCATTTATCACATAACAAGTAACACAATTAGGGTGGATATACAAATCAACCCAAATTGACAACTAGTGCAATTTCGACCCAAATGCACTTCCAAGCACAAACCGTGCCCAAACTAACTAATAATCACTAACACCAGTGAGAATGGTCCTAATATGCCAATCAAACCCAATCATAGGTGTTAAACACCTATCTTGCCCAAAATGACACTTAAACCCTAATTTGACCCATAAGAAGTCAATATCACGCCATTAGCAAGTTTTGACACCAAAACATATTTAACTCAGTTCTATGCTTCTACTTAATCCATTTTAAGTTTATAAACCTTAATAAATCGGCAATTGAGTCATAATCATCAACAAACCCTATATTTGACTCTAATCAAAATTAGTCAACCATAAGAACCCTAATGGTTTCCAAAACACCAATAATCACTAACACTAGTGATTATACACCATTTACAAGTCTTAAACATGGTTAAATCATTAACCAACCCAAAACCCGCCAAATATCAAAATAGCAAGTTTCCATAAACCCTCTTCATCAACCAAATGGGTTTTACAACTAACAATCTCAAACCCTAACTTGAATATCAAATCTAACAAATGAAATTCGGAGTTAGAACTTACCAATACTACCAAAACATAGCTAGAAGCGAGATGAACAACTTTAAAACCCGAGCTTTGGCGAGAATTCGACTCCTTCTTCTCCAAATCAAGCTCTCTCACTCTAGAACTCTTCCTCTCTCTGTAGATGTGGATGAGAGTGTTTGTGTGGGTGAGAAATGAGCTCCAATGGAGTTCTAGATCAGTCTTGATGACCCTAAACTGACCCTAAATGAAAAGACCAAAGTAACCCTCATTTAAACCTTTTAAAAAGGCTGAAAATTGCATCAGCAGCAATCGAAGCGCCGCGCCAAATGGTGGAGCGCCGCTCCAACCTGCAGGTCAGTTTTCAGAAACTTGTTTTGGCCATTACTTTTTGACCGTAGCTCCGTTTTCGATGAATCAAATATCGTTGGAAACGTTATAAGATTTCCTTTCCAATGGTAAGGCTTTGCACAAAAATTTATTTGGGGTTGAAAAGATACGTACACACCTTGTCACTTCAGACAACGTCCAGTTTCCTTCGGCGTTCGAGCAAGCAACACGTACACTTCATACACGCATTGTACACCATAAATACATTATGTACAATAAATATTTGGGTCTTACAATATCGCGGTTGTAGTCCGTTCCGAATTAGCTTAGTAAGCTTTGGATTCTCGAAGTGGTTGAAAAGAAGCCCTTGTTGAATGACAAACCTTGCTAAATCTTCACGAAGAGCTTCTTGATCGTATAAAAAAATCGAACCATCCCAACCAAGTGTAGGTTATGTTGGGTCTTCTTGAATGGCTCCTTTACAACTTTTTTCAAGATGTTTTCTTAACGTAGAGTTACCCAAAACACCTAGGAACTTAAAACATCTCTTACAACGAGCTCTTTCTTGATTATCGTTCATCACGCACAAGTCGAAATTAGACCAAATGTCACCTTTTCGACTCGTATTTTTGATCATACGAACATCGTTGTTGGTATAACGTTGTGAAGATTTTGCAACAGAAGCGGAATCGGAAGCGGATGCTTGTGAATTATCCATTATAGGATTAGTAAGTAGAGTTTAGTGAGTAATTATAGTGTAATTATAGAGTATTTTGAGATTTAGAGAGAATAGAGAGAATTAGATGGTGTGCTTTCAACCAAAACCCAATATCATCTATTTATACTACACTTGTAGGTGTAAAATGGTCCATAAAAGTTCAAAAAACTGCAAAAAAAGGTAGAAAACGGCTAGTTTTTTTGAAACCCGAAGCAGAAAAAACATCCGGATTTTATCCGGATAAAAAAAATCCGGATTATTCCAGAAAATATCCGGTCATATGGATCTGGATCGGATCCAAGAACCGGTTCCGGTTCTGACAAAAACCGGATCCTGTTAGATCCGGTTCCGGATTTTTTTCGGATCTGGTTTTTTTGTGCACCTATAGATCAGGGTATTTTATTAGCTAATAAGTCTGCAGTGGAGTTAAAATCATATTGTGATTCTGAGTGGGCAAACTGTCCTACGATTAGAAGATCTACTATGTAACGACCCTGGTTTTTCCAACGTTATTTATTAATAATTATTATTATTAATACGTGTGATTAAACGAATGTATGTTATTACATTTACATGTTGCCATGATTGCCCGTACTTGACCTTAATTGCCCGAAACGTCTTTGTGACACACGAAACTTCCACGAATAATATTTTTAGAGTATTATTTACATTCATGATTGATTTTATTAATCATTTTAATTAACTATGGTGATTAGTTAGTTACTTGGGCTTTAATTGGATTTATTTGTTAATTAATTGAACTTGGGCTTTATTAGTGTAATGGACTCATGATATTGGGCTTATAAGCCCACCCTACATTTTAAGTGGACTAACTAGCCCACTCTTGCATGTAAGTATCAAACTAAATGGAAACTAGTTAGTTTAAGCACATGGAATCTACTTACCTTACAATCCCCATGAAACCAACTCCATTAACCAACTTTAATACCTTTACCATGCATGAAGTAGTGGATTTTGGCCTCCCCCTTTCCCCCCCCCCCCCTTGACCGTCATCCTTAGAAGGCCTATGGAGCATTTTTGTTTCATTTTACCTTATCACTTCATACATTCAAAAACACACACACATACTTGCTTTCATTTTCCTCTCATTTTCTCTCAAGTCTTGTAAGTAACTTGAGTTTTTCTCTTCTTCTTTTCTTGATTAAAACCGAACCCAAGAACACACATATCATCATCATCTCTTGTTCTTTGATTATTGTTTTGTTGTTTGTTGTTGTTATTACTTACTTACTAGTTGTTATTTATTATTTACTTACTAGTTACAAGAATCAAACTCTTTAGTTTCATTCTTCATAATATCTTGTATTTTCAAGAACACAAGAACATAAACTTACTAGTTTATGATTCTACCTTATTTGTTTCAAAAGATTTAAGATTCATGTGTTGTAAATCATACTTGTAAGTCATGTTAGTAAACTTTAAAGTTTACTTTCTTAAAGATCAAACTTTGGTTTGAATCTTTAAAGTATGAACAAACCATGAATTATTTACTTGTTTACTTAGTTTATGTCTTCATTTTATGCACTTTAATTTCATGTTGTTGGTTGTTATTGGTCAAATGTTACTAGTTAACTTTGATCTCATTAATCTTGAACTAAAGTTAACTTTAAAAGTTCAAGAACATGTAAGTAAACTTTCTATTATTATAACTTGGTACACTTATGTTAGATCTAGACTTTTGAGTCTTGGATCTTCAAGATCAAACTAAGAACTATGTTCTACAACTTAAGATCTTGATTTCATGAGTTTACTTTCAAGTTTGTAACTTATTATTAGTTTAAAGTTCAAGTATGTGCTAGATCTAAGACTTTGATGTAACTTTGGTTCATCAAAACACTTGCAACACTTAAGTGAGTTGTGCTTCATGTCTTAGACTTACACTAGGGTTATGATGGTCAAACCTTGGTGAAAATGATGGAAACAGATCAATGAGTTGTACGCTTGAAGCTACATGCATCAAGGATGAGAACCGTGATAAGCATCGAACACCAAGAACCACCGGAACCTACTGACCTGTCTGTTTTCTGTATTCTGGGTCTGATCAGTAAGACCTGGTCTGTTGTGATTATGATTTTCAAATATCTCTGTTCGAGTAGATAACTTTTCATATAGGACTCGTCTTAATCCGAGTTACGGTTTAGGATTTATGGCCCTCCGATCGTCACTATGTCCTTTTAACGTTGTGCAGAAATTTCTGACCTACTCGCACTTAGACCGTCGCCACGGTCAAACGAAGACGAGTTTGCCTCTGTAAATTTTACCACGCTTAAAGGACTCATATACGGAGCCATGGCCACTAGTCTCACCTTAATTCAGTAAGGGTAGAGGCCGTGGTGACTGATCGAAGTCAGCCTTTGTTTTAAACTACTTTCATGAACGAAATATACTTTACGCCTTTTTGTTTGATGATGATTGATGATGACCCTTAAGACCTTATTTACATACTATAAAACCTATTCGGACGATTTACTGACTTATTACTATTTGACTTAGGTTGAGGACCCGTTTGGACAACCTTCATTACTTGCTTACTTTCCGAGTCATACTTTACCGCTACTTTATCATTCTGAGTTATAACATTCCCTTTTTTACTTTAACTTATTTTGGGAACTGAGAATACATGCAGATTTTATGTTTTACATACTAGGCACGAGTACTTAAACTTTATATATGTGTGGGTTATATAACAGCAGAAACATTCCCTTTAGCTCGGTAACGTTTAATCATTGGTTTTTGAACCGTGAACGCGAATCTTAGATATGGATCCATAGGGTTTGACATCCCCACTCGGGCTAGTAGCGCTAGCATTTAACGAGTGTTTAATACTTCGTAGACATACGCACTTTCCAAGTATACTTTCAGGGGGTATAAATGTTAATTACCAAGTGCCCACGGTTAACATATACTTTATCATACTGTTTTGAAACGCTCTTTGTAGCACTGAAATCTCGTGGCCTACCTTACATACTATTATACTTAAACTATAGCTCACCAACCTTTGTGTTGACGTTTTTAAGCATATTTTTCTCAGGTGCTTAAGGTTATTTGCTTCCGCTGTCGTGCTAGTCTTGCCGTAGACACCCGCTGCTCTAGTGTTATCACCGCATGAACTGTTTAACTGCATTCAAACTTTAATACATTCGAACTATGTTTTGTAACGACCTAAGGGTCACATACATTTATTCATGCTTGCTATTCGTAGAAGCATACTGTTGGTGTAAAACATTTGATGTCGGTTATGACGTCACCTTTTTATCGTGAATGCAACTTCTTTTATTACAGCATGTAGTACTTAACCTTGTAATGATCCTGTTGTTGATGATTCGTACACGATGGTTTTGTACGGGGCATCACATACTACAAGTTATTGCATCCTCTTGGGTGATTCTCCAATTTCATGAAGATCCAAGAAACAAGCTGTTGTTGGTTGTTCATCTACAGAGGAAGAATACACGGTAATGGCCCTAACTTGTTGTGAAACACTTGGCCAGTTACCTTGTTAAAAGACTTGGGAATAAAAGACTTACGTCTGGTGGAATTGTTTTGTGATAATCAAGCAGCCTTTTACATAGCTGCAACTCCTGTTTTCCATGCTAGAACTATGCACATTGAAGTGAATTGTCACTAAGTAAAAGATCAAGTAAAGTTTGGAGTTGTTCATACAAACTATGTTCATACAAATAATTAGTTGGCTGATGTGTTTACGAAGATTAATTCTGTGGAGCGGCATAATAAACTGTTGAACAAGTTAGGAGTTTCTGTTCCTTCCAACTCCAAACTTGAGAAAGAGTATAATGGTCAACTGAAGTCAACTGCACAACTACGGGGACGAGTTTGTAAATAATTGAAGATCACGGTAGATTTTGTAATTAATCCTAATTTTGTTTGTAAGTATTTTGTTAGGGCTTTTATATACGTTAATAACGGTTTAGGTATTTAATCGTAACCAAATTCATTTTGTAATCAGTTCAGTGAAATCAGAAATTGAAATTGTTCTCAACTTGTTTCTCTGACCCTAATTCATCATTGATCTCAATTTCCAACTAATGAGGTATGACATTAGGATTTTCACAAGTAGATTCACAATATGTGACTAGCGATTTATACATCAGTATAATTATAATGATGACAAGTATTTATTTGTTTATTATGAAAATACAGTAATCGTTTACACATAGTGAAATAGTGAATTTGACTAATGTGTTGATCATGAAACATACACCAATTTTGTAAAGAGATGCTCCGTACAAAATATTTTGCAAAACCAGGTGACACTATATGTTTGAATCAATGCAAAACCATCTTTAGTTATGTTCTTGAAATAAATGTCTCGAGTAAAATTTTGACGATGGTTTACAAAAAAAACTGCTGGAGAAGAACACGTGGGTAGTTAAGTTCTCTTGAGTGATCCATACTGTTGTTAAAAAAAAATCTATCAAATAGTTATATAACGAACTTTACCGGTCGTGGTCATGGAATTTTGTCATCTTCAAATTTACAAATTTAAATATAAACTTGAAACATAAGCTTTATCACACAAATCCATATAAACTTAAAATCAAATAAAACTTTTTCTAAAATAGTTTTATAGACACCGTCTTGTTCAATTGATGCTTATGATCATGCTTTCAAAATACACATATATGGAATGGGGCACACACACACACAATGTTAGAGGATAAGTTAGTTGCCCAACCCGATTGTGGGTTTGGGTCCATTAGAATTTCTATGTAGGCATATGTACTCTATAAAAAGGGTCTTATGTCATCAATAATAGTCACGGGTTTCATTGTTCTAACATGGTATCAAGAGCTTAGGTCTGATCCCGAGACTTAGTCGACCGCCACGGGCTGTGGTGACTGATCGAAGTCAGCCTTTGTTTTAAACTACTTTCATGAACGAAATATACTTTACGCCTTTTTGTTTGATGATGAATGATGATGACCCTTAAGACCTTATTTACATACTTTTAAACCTATTTAGACGATTTACTAACTTAGTACTATTTAACTTAGGTTGAGGACCCGTTTGGACAACCTTCATTACTTGCTTACTTTCAGAGTCATACTTTACCGCTACTTTATCATTGTGAGTTATAGCATTCCCTTTTTACTTTAACTTATTTTGGGAACTGAGAATACATGCGGATTTTATGTTTTACATACTAGGCACGAGTACTTAAACTTTATATATGTGTGGGTTATATAACGGCAAAAACATTCCCTTTAGCTCGGTAACGTTTAATCATTGGTTTTTGAACCGTGAACGCGAATCTTAGATATGGATCCATAGGGTTTGACATCCCCACTCGGGCTAGTAGCGCTAGCATTTAACGAGTGTTTAATACTTTGTAGACATACGCACTTGCCAAGTGTACTTTCAGGGGGTATAAACGTTAAGTTAGTTACCAAGTGCCCACGGTTAACATATAGTTTATCATACTGTTTTGAAACGCTCTTTGTAGCACTGAAATCTCGTAGCCTACCTTACATACTGTTATACTTAAACTATAGCTCACCAACCTTTGTGTTGACATTTTTAAGCATGTTTTTCTCAGGTGCTTAAGGTTATTTGCTTCCGCTGTCGTGCTAGTCTTGCCGTAGACACCCGCTGCTCTAGTGTTATCACCACATGAACTGTTTAACTGAATTCAAACTTTAATACATTTGAACTATGTTTTGTAACAACCTAAGGGTCACATACATTTATTCATGCTTTCTATTCGTAGAAGCATACTGTTGGTGTAAAACATTTGATGTCGGTTATGACGTCACCTTTTTATCGTGAATGCAACTTCTTTTATTACAGCATGTAGTACTTAACCTTGTAATGATCCTGTTGTTGATGATTCGTACACGATGGTTTTGTACGGGGCATCACATTTGATATCAGAGCATTGGTTGTAGGGAATTAGGTTGCATTAGTGAGTCTAAGACCGACCCGAGTAGGATTCACTAATAGGACTAATCTACAACTTGCTAGTTTACGTGTTTCTGCTGAACTTACTGCATGCTGCTGCTTACTTTTACTGCTATATGCCGTATGCTACTACATGATTTCACTACTGTATGATATTACTTGCTTTCGATTGCATGCTACTTCTGTACGATACGTTATTATTGCCATGCTACTTATTGTTATACATGATTTTAGCTGTTGGCCGAATACGTGCTTGCTTTATGACTTACTGACATGGAAAATTTATTTTTCCTTGTTCAGATGTCGGATGTACCACCTGCTATCATTTTAGGCAGTTTAGACTCGTCAGCCACCCCACCTTCTGCTGCTGCTGACACACCGATCCCGCTACCCACGAGTGACCCCGGCGCTTCATCTTCCGGGACTAGCAGCCAGGCGCCTGCACCAGTGGCTACTATTGACGGACACGTGGACCCTACGGAGATTCCAGCTCCGTCTGCTCCCAGACTCTCGGAGCCACAGCCCCACATCGGTGGTGTTGTGATTCCCGCGGAGTTCGGGGAAAGGCCATTCCGTAACCATATGCGCATGCCGTGCCGACACGCTGCTAATGGACGTTTAGTGCCGATTCCGCCAGGCAGACACAGAGAGATGTTGGCCACCTTCGAACTGCCAGTTCAGCCACCAGTGCCACCACCACATGATTCGGATGACTCCTCATCCGCCGATTCCTCATCAGATGACTCTTCCTCAGACGACTCCAGTGATGATGAGGACCCTGCTGATATACCTATTCAGCCACCCTCCACCCAGCCGAAGAAGCGGTATCGCTTCGATGGTACCATCATTCCGGGGATCAACGGAGGCCGTGCTTTCACTGACGCATTTGGTCGGCATTGTAGGGTTACTGCTCGTAAGCGGCTTGTGCCGTACCCTGCCGACCCACAAGTACGTAAGGCACCTCGTTACGTACTGACTATTTCTGGAGCCAGAACGTCTGCACCCCGTTTCGTGCGGTCTGCACCACCCGCACCACCGGCACCACCCGCACCACCAGCACCACCTGCCCCACCATCTCCCACTGTCGAGGAATTGACAAGGGAGGTGGGAATCCTCCGAGCTCGGGTTACTGAGCTCGAGGAGCAGTTGGCTCAGGTTTTAGACATCCTACACCCACCTTCACCGTAGGACCTTTTGTATTAGATTTTATGATGTACTCTAGTTGTAGTTTCATATTTCACTTATGTATTGTACGAATCTATCATGATGTATGAAACTTATTATTAATGAATGGAAACTTTGTGATGTTACTTTTTGCACAAGTGTTCTATTTACATTACTGTATGGTGTTTTGCGGTACTTGTATCAACTTGCGTTACTTAATTAACATGTGTTGTGCTGTTTACATGTTGGTTGTTATATACTATATTATTTTATATTGAATGCTGGATTTTGACTTGAGTCAAAATGTTTGTTTAGAACACCAAGGCTAACGGTCGATCCACACCTACTGCTGCTCAAATTGAAGAGATGATCCAAGAACGTGTAGCCGCAGCCATTGCGAAAATGCAACCCAAAGCTCCACCGCCACCGCCACCACCACCGGTTATTCAACCCGTTTGAAATGGGTGTACTTACAAGGAATTCCAGAGATGTAAACCACATAACTTCAGCGGCACCGAGGGACCAGTTGGTCTCACCAGATGTTTTGAGAAACTTGAATCAGTATTCCGAGTTAGCAACTGTTCGGAGGACAACAAAACCAAATTTGCTTCTTGCACGCTGTCTGGTGGCGCGCTCACATGGTGGAACACAATGGCACAGGCACAAGGCATTGATGAGGCGTATGCTACGCCATGGGAAGAATTTAAATGTGCCATGATTGAGGAGTATTGTCCGAGAACCAAAATCCAAAAGATGGAAATGGAATTCATGCAGTTAAAGGCCGTTGGGAACGACCTTGATGGTTACAACAGGAGATTTTTGGAACTAGCCCCGATGTGTTCGACAATGGTCACCCCAGAATTCAAGCGAATGGAGAGATACTTCTGGGGACTCCCTAAGAGCATTAAGGGAAATGTCACCTCATCCAAGCCACCGAATGTTCCCGAAGCGATGCGCATGGCGCATACTTTAATGAATCAAATAACCATCGATGAACCGGAGAAAACTAAGACTGAAGTGGGTACTAGTGAGAAGCGCAAATGGGATAACCACAACAACAACAACAACAACAACAACAACAACAACAACAGGGGAAGAAACTATGAACAAAACCAGGAGAAACGACATGAGGGTTTCAGAGGAAACAACAACGGTGGAAACCTCAACCCCAACAACAACACCAACTCCAACCCGAACTACAAAGGAACCCTACCTCAATGCAAGTGATGCTACAAACACCACACTGGGTATTGCAATGTTGTCTGTGAGAAGTGCCAATGGTCTGGGAATGTTGGAAAAGACTGCAAGGTCACCACTTTGAATGGGAAGCCGAACCCCACAGGGCCAAGGAAGTGTTATGAATGCGGGCAGACAGGCCATTTTAGAAATGTGTGTCCAAATAAGCGAAAAGATGGCGGACCACCGCCCCCTAGAGC
Source organism: Rutidosis leptorrhynchoides (assembly GCF_046630445.1). NCBI lineage: Eukaryota > Viridiplantae > Streptophyta > Magnoliopsida > Asterales > Asteraceae > Rutidosis > Rutidosis leptorrhynchoides. Next base: position 446,391,858 of record NC_092334.1, read on the forward strand.
TTTCAATGTTAATGCAAGGGACACACGAGAAAACCCCGACTTGGTGACAGGTATATTCAAAATCAACAATCTTTTAGCTTCTGTCTTGTTTGATACTTGTGCGGATAGAAGTTATGTATGTAGACATTTTTGCAATAAGATTAATTGGTCGTTAGTCCCGTTAAAAGAGAGTATGCTTGTTGAGGTCGCCAATGGAAAACTTGAGAAAGTTGACCATATTAGTCGAGGAGCTATCATCAACAAAGCTGGTGCAGATTTCGAAATTGATTTGATACCCATCAAATTGGGAAGTTTTGACGTGCTCGTCGGTATGGATTGGTTGAGCAAGATAAAGGCTGATATTATTTGTGGAGATTAAGCTCTTCGTATACCACAAGGAGATGGCGAGCCACTGGTTATCTATGAAGAGAGATGTACCTCGAAGTTGAACCTCATTAGTTGCATGAAAGCGCAAAAGATTATGAAGAAGGGACGCCTTGCTGTCCTAGCGCATGTGAAAACGGTAGAAACCGAGGTGAAGAATGTGAACGACGTTCGAATTGTGAACGAATTTTCCGATGTCTTCCCTGAGGAATTGCCTGGATTACCGCCGCCAAGAGCAGTAAAGTTTCAGATTGATTTAGTGCCAGGAGCTGCACCTGTAGCTCGCGCACCTTATAGACTCGCACCTTCCGAGATGCAAGAATTACAGAGTCAACTACAAGAACTACTTGATTGTGGATTTATCCAACCAAGTTTCTCACCTTGGGGCGCACCTGTGTTGTTTGTGAAGAAGAAGGATGGATCCTTCCGTATGTGTATCAACTACCGTGAACTCAACAAATTGACTATCAAGAATCGGTATCCTCTTCCACGAATTGACGATCTTTTTGATCAACTACAAGGATCGAGCGTTTACTCAAAGATCGATTTGCGATCCAGTTATCACCAGTTGAGGGTGAAGGAAAGTGACGTGATGAAAACTGCATTCAGGACCCGTTATGGTCATTATGAGTTTCTCGTGATGCCATTCGGTTTGACAAATGCACCTGCCGTGTTCATGGATCTCATGAATCGTGTCTGCAAGCCGTACTTGGATAAGTTTGTTATCGTCTTCATAGATGATATCCTCATCTACTCTAAGAGCGAAGAAGAGCATGAGCAACACCTCCGACTAGTACTTGAACTCTTGAGACAAGAGCAACTTTACGCCAAATTCTCCAAGTGTGAATTTTGGTTGAAGGAAGTTCAATTTCTGGGTCATGTTGTGAGCGACCAGGGTATCAAAGTTGATCCCGTCAAGATTGAAGCTATCAGCAAGTGGGAGACACCCACTACTCTGATGCATATTCGCCAATTCCTAGGTCTCGCCGGTTACTACCGAAGGTTTATAGAAGGTTTCTCTCTGATTGCGCGTCCTTTGACCGCGCTAACTCACAAGGGCAAGAAGTTCATTTGGGAACCCACACACGAATCAGCATTTCAACCTTTGAAGAAGAAGTTAACCACCGCACCTATCTTATCGCTTCCCGAGGGCAGTGACGACTTTGTTGTTTATTGTGATGCATCGAAGAGTGGTTTTGGTTGTGTACTGATGCAACGCACAAAAGTTATTGCCTATGCCTCCCGCCAATTGAAGATTCACTAGCGAAACTACACTACTCATGATCTTGAACTTGGAGCCGTTGTCTTTGCACTCAAATTATGGAGACACTATTTGTATGGAACTAAGAGTACTATCTTCACCGAACACAAGAGTCTCCAGCACATTTTCGATCAGAAGCAACTGAATATGAGACAGCGCCGATGGATCGAGACGCTCAACGACTACGATTGTGAACTTCGTTATCATCCTGGCAAGGCCAATGTTGTAGCTAACGCTTTAAGCCGAAAGGAGAGGACGGCACCTCTTCGTGTTAGGGCTCTGAACATCACCATCCATTCGAACCTCAACAACCAGATCAGAGTAGCCCAAGACGAGGCTCTTAAGGTGGAGAACATATCTCACGAACATTTGAACATACTTGTCTCTCGATTCGAGGTTAGGGAGTCTGGACTCCGATGTTATGCCGGAAGAATTTGGGTACTTCTTTATGGAGATCTACGGAACCTTATACTTGATGAAGCACACAAATCGAGATATTCGATTCATCCTGGAGCGGGCAAAATGTACCACGACCTTAAAGAACAGTATTGGTGGCCGAATCTTAAGAAGGACGTTGCGACTTTGATAATGCTAAAAACGAACATATATTTCATAGCATTATTCCTCAAGAAAGACAAGCTTTTAGTTGCAATTGTTCTATTTACAAGTGATATTCGTTTAAATAATAAAAGGTGAAGACAAAAGATAGATTCGACGAATTGAAGACGCAAACGACCAAAAAGCTCAAAAGTACAAAATACAATCAAAGAGGTTCCAATTATTGATAAGAAACGTCTCAGAATTACAAGAGTACAAGATTCAAAACGCAAAGTACAAGATATTAAATTGTACGCAAGGACGTTCAAAAATCAGGAACCGGGACCAGAGTCAACTCTCAACGCTCGACGCAACGGACTAAAAATTACAAGTCAACTATGCACATAAATATAATATAATATTTAAATAATTCTTATAATTATTTATATATTATATAATATATTATAAACCGTCGGCAAGAAAGGCTCCAAATTGGAGTGAGCTGTAAAAACGAACTCCGCGAGTTGCGGAGTTTGAAGAAGGATAGGGCCGCGAGTCGCGGAGCCCCTAATTTTGAAAATCCCTATAAAAGCGAGCGAAATTTGACGAGTTTTAATATCCATAATCTATCTCTCTCTCAATATATACGTAAATATATATATATATATATATATATATATATATATATATAATTTATATTTTAATTTTAATTTTAATTTTAATTTTAATTTTAAATCCTAATAATAAGGGTATGTTAGCGAATGTTGTAAGGGTGTAAGTCAAAATTCTGTCCGTGTAACGCTACGCTATTTTTAATCATTGTAAGTTATGTTTATATTATTTTCATTAATGTCTCGTAGCTAAGTTATTATTATGCTTATTTAAATCGAAGTAATCATGATGTTGGGCTAATTATTAAAATTGGGTAATTGAGGCTTTGTACCATAATTGGGGTTTGGATAAAAGAACGACACTTGTAGAAATTAGACTATGGGCTATTAATGAGTTTTATATTAACTAAACAATACCTTGTTAATTTAATATACAAACTTATAATTCGACGTATTTATATATAACCACATACGCTTGACTGGGTACGGTGGGCGGGATATCTATAAATACCAATAATTATTCATTTTACCGGACACGGAACTGGATTAATAGTTAATAGACTTGTTGAAATAGGGGTGAATTACATTCAAGGGTAATTGGTGTAATTGTTAACAAAGTAGTAAAACCTTGGTTTACACGCAGTCGATAACCTGGTATATTCATTAAACAAAGTATTAAAACCTTGTTACAATTCGAATCCCCAATTAGTTGGTATATTTGACTTCGGGAATAAGAATAATTTGACGAAGGCTTTTGCTCTTTATATTTATGACTGATGGACTATTATGGACAAATCCGTATGGACATATTAAATAATCCAGGACAAAGAACAATTAACCCATGGGCATAAAACTAAAATCAACACGTCAAACATCATGATTACGGAAGTTTAAATAAGCATAATTCTTTTATTTCATATTTAATTTTCTTTATTTTATATTTAATTGCACTTCTAATTATCGCACTTTATTTTATTGTATTTTATTTCATCGCACTTTTATTTATCGCAATTTCATTATCGTTATTTACTTTACGCTTTAAATTAAGTCTTTTATTTATTTAATATTTTACATTAGGTTTTAACTGCGACTAAAGTTTTAAAAATCGACAAACCGGTCATTAAACGGTAAAATCCCCCTTTATAATAATAATATTACTTATATATATATTTGTATTTTTATAAAATAAAACTAATATAGCGTTAAGCTTTGTCTAAAAGATTCCCTGTGGAACGAACCGGACTTACTAAAAACTACACTACTGTACGATTAGGTACACTGCCTATAAGTGTTGTAGCAAGGTTTAAGTATATCCATTCTATAAATAAATAAATATCTTGTGTAAAATTGTATCGTATTTAATAGTATTTCCTAGTAAAATATAATCTATTTCATATACCCCTCGCATAACATCAAGTATTTTTGGCGCCACTGCAGGGGAATCTTAAAATCTAGCTTAAAAGCCGGAAGCGCAACGCTATATATAAGAAAAAAAAATATTTTTATTTTTAATTTACTTTTATAAAAAAAATACGCTTTTGTAAAAATACGTTTTAAAAATCCAAAAATATAAAAAGAAAAACAAAAATATAAATATTTTTAAGAGTTTGTTAAATATTTAAGTTTTATAAAGTTTCTTTATTTTTATTTTATAAAAATATAAGTTTTATTTAAATATTTTGTTTTTATTTAAAACATAAAAAATTTTAAAACAGAAAAAAAATAATATTAACTTATTTTTAAGATTTTTATTTTTAATAAGTATTTTTATTTTAAGTTTTTGAAATATATTTTATAAATTATATATCTAATATTTTATCAAATTATTATAAAAAAAACGAACTGGGCCAGATTAAAATCGAAGCCCAAAGCATATTTTAATTATAAAACGAAACTGGGCCGAACTGTTTCAGCCCAATCGGAGCCCAGTATTATCAAACCCCGCGACTTGCGGAGTTTTCCAGCTGGGAGTACCACGACTCGCGGAGTTCTCTCTGACAGGCCACAGGAAGCCCTAATCTTGCATTAATTACGGAGTATATTTTAATTTTTATTAATAAAACCCTAATTAGGGTTTGATTAGTTAATTAATATTAATTCATTTAGTTTTATTTACTTAATTTGTAATATTAAGTTTATTTAGTTTTGTTAATATATAAAAATTAATAGTTTTATAAAATAAATAATATAAAAATAATATTTTTATAAAAATTGAACTTTTTACAACTTTTAGTATATTTTTATATTTTGTCCCTTTTTATTTGTTTTTAGCGTAATTTTTGTATTTTTCGCTCATAATTAGTTTTAAATATAGTTTTTGCCATAGTTATTTTTATTTTTAGATTTTTAGGCTTTGCCGTAAAATCCCTTAAGTGCTTTCTCTTTAGACTAAGATCTAAGTGCTTTAGAATTTTGCGACGCCTATCTAAGTTTTAGTACCTTTTTAAGTTATTGCCATTTGGGATATAGTTTTACTTGTAAGCTTTAATATTTTTTAGACGCAACTTTTAATTTTAAGTTTTTAGTTCCTTTTTAAGTATCAACGCGCTACTTTCTTATTTTTATTTTTCGATGCCCTTTTACCTATGTATCAATTATCACTCCAATTAGTAATCTCAATTTGCAATTTTAATTTTAAGTTAGTGATAGTAATAAGGTTGGGTTAGTCGAGTGTTTTAAAGTATTATAAGTCATCTCTTTTTCTTTCTTATTTTTTGACGCTTTTTATTTTTCAACCCTTTTTCTTTTTCGACTTTTTTCGACGCGCTCTTTTTCTTTCTTATTTATCGCAATTCTAGTTTTAGGACATAGATTTTTATTCTACTTCTTATTTAAATTTCTTAAAATTACGAAAATTTATTTTAAGTGGTTAAATTGATAGACATCAAAATTTTCTGGTTCGTAGTAATAGTTGGATTTGTACGTGGACCGGGTTATTGGAGCCAAACAGTCCTCAATTATATTGAGACCAAACGAATCCTGCCCCTCTGCTGCATCTTTTGGCTATTCGAAACGTGGGCAAAATCAGAAAAGTCTATTAATTGGATAACTTATATAATTTTTCTTTCCTTTTAAAAACTAATAGGATATTCAGTGAATGCACCGAGCAAGACGTTCACCACCTTTTGTACGTTCACCACCTGTAACCAGATCAAGACATCTAGCAAATATTACCGCCGTTGATTTTTCTTTAGAATCGTCATCCAGTCGACCAAGTACTCCAATTCAAATTTCCGATAATCCATTTTTTGAACCCGACCTCACAATTGAGAATCCGGAAAATATTCAGGGACGATTCATAGATCCTGAACCATTAATTTTTCCTCCGGAACCACCAATTATTCAAACAGAGATTGTTGAGGAACGAACCATTAAATCAGAATCCTCTATTGATTCAGATTCAACAAATTCAATTATGGAAAATCTGGAACCTTTAAGTATGGAAGACCGAATGAGAGCTAAACGCACTGGCCAAGGTCACGCAATTACTCATCTAGACATTAATGCGCCAGATTATGAAATCAAAGGACAAATTCTACACATGGTGACTAATCAATGCCAATTTAGTGGTGCGACGAAGGAAGATCCAAATGAACATCTTCGTACCTTTAATAGGATCTGCACACTATTTAAAATCCGAGAAGTGGAGGATGAACAGATATATCTCATGTTATTTCCCTGGACTTTAAAGGGAGAAGCCAAAGATTGGTTGGAATCATTACCTGAAGGGGCGATTGATACATGGGATGTTTTAGTTGAAAAATTTCTTAAACAATTCTTTCCGGCATCTAAAGCCGTAAGACTTCAAGGAGAAATTGTTACGTTCACAGAGAAACCAAATGAAACTCTATATGAGGTGTGGACAAGATTTGGAAAGTTATTGAGAGGATGTCCGCAACATGGTTTAGACACCTGTCAAATAGTACAAATATTCTACCAAGGATGCGACATCACTACAAGAAAAGACATCGATATAGCAGCTGGTGGTTCTATTATGAAGAAAACCGAAACTGATGCTTATAAAATTATTGATAACACTGCTTCCCACTCACATGAGTGGCACCAAGAAAAAGATATCGTTAGATCATCTAAAGCAGCTAGAGCCGATTCTAGCCATGACTTAGATTCCATTTCAGCAAAGATAGATGCTGTGGAGAGATGAATGGAAAAGATGACTAAGGATATACACTCAATACGAATTAGTTGTGAGCAGTGTGGAGGACCACATTTGACAAAAGATTTTCTTAGTATTGAGCTAACAATGGAACAAAGAGAGAATATTTCATACATAAACCAAAGGCCTGGAAATAATTATCAGAATAATTATCAACCGCCAAGACCAATTTACAATCAAAACCAGAATTATAACCGAAATCTTCCATATAACAACCAACAAGGTCCTAGCAATCAATAAGTATCCAATAATACTTACAATCAGCAAAGACCTAATTTTCAAAACAAACCACCACAAACCGATGATAAAAAGCCAAATTTAGAAGATATGATGACGAAGCTAGTTGAAACTCAAACGCAGTTTTTCACATCTCAGAAACAAACCAATGAACAAAATGCTCAAGCATTTAGAAATCAACAAGCTTCTATTCAAAATTTGGAACAAGAAGTAAGTATCCTAGCAAGGTTAATAGGTGAAAGAAAACCGGGAAGTTTACCTAGTGATACAAATGCAAACCCCCGGAATAAAACAGCTAAAGCCATTACCACAAGAAGTGGTACAACACTTAAACCACCTGAAATACCTGAAATTTCTGATGAAGCTATTCCTACTCCATAAGAACCACAACCTAAACAAGATAAGGAAAAAGAACCGGTAGTTGAAAAGGTTAATGAAGATAACACAGTTAAGGCTAAACCTTATGTTAAACCATACCAACCACCACTTCCTTATCCGAGTAAAATGAAAAAAGAGAAACTTGAAGCCGAGCAATCCAAATTCTTGGATATGTTTAAACAGATAAATGTAAATCTTCCTTTCATTGATGTGATTTCAGGAATGCCTAGATATGCTAAATTCTTGAAAGATCTGATCACGAATAGAAAGAAAATGGAAGAACTCTCGGCTGTTACTATGAATGCTAATTGTTCAGCAGTGTTGTTGAATAAGATTCCAGAAAAATTATCTGATCCAGGAAGTTTCACAATTCCATGTTTTCTGGGTAGTCTTAGTTCAATAGAAGCATTGGCAGACTTAGGTGCTAGTATAAATTTAATGCCTTATTCACTATACGCTAAACTAGACCTTGGAGAATTGAAACCAACAAGAATAAGCATACAACTAGCCGATCGATCAATAAAATATCCTAGAGGGATAATGGAGAACATGCTAGTTAAAGTTGGTACTTTAGTATTTCCAGTAGATTTTGTTGTTCTGGACATGGAAGAAGATTCTCAAGTTCCTCTCATATTAGGAAGACCATTATTAAACACGGCTAAAGCAATGATAGACGTGTTTGGTAAGAAATTGACCCTAAGTATAGAGGATGAGAGTGTTACCTTTTCAGTTGATAGAGCAATGCAACAACCGTAATCTGCAGATGATACATGTTATTATATTCAAACTATAGATTCACATGCAGAATTGTTAGAAGAATTTCCAGAATTACAAGGAACAGGAGAATGTTCTTTAGGACAAGGAACTGAACCAATTTATGAAGCTGAAATGTTAGCTAACTTATGGCTAATGGATATGAACCAACAACAGAAGAAATTCAAATGCTAAAAGAAAAAGACAGATATCGATATAAATCATCGATAGAAGAACCTCCAACATTAGAGTTAAAGCCACTTCCGAACCATTTGGAATACGCTTATTTACATGGTGAATCTGAATTACCTGTAATAATATCGTCTTCTCTTACTGAAAATGAAAAATCACAACTCATTTCTGTGTTGAAAGCTCATAAACCAGCTATTGCATGGAAGATTCATGATATTAAAGGAATAAGTCCTTCGTATTGCACACATAAAATCCTTATGGAAGAAGGTCATAAAACGTATGTGCAACGCCAACGAAGACTAAATCCTAATATGCAAGATGTAGTTAAGAAAGAAATTATTAAACTGCTTGATGCAGGTTTAATTTATTCAATTTCTGATAGTCCATGGGTAAGCCCAGTTCAATGCGTGCCTAAGAAGGGTGGCATGACTGTCATTACAAATGAGAAAAATGAGCTTATTCCTACTAGGACTGTAACAGGATGGCGTGTATGTATTGATTATAGAAAATTAAATGACGCCACCAGAAAAGATCACTTTCCCTTACCTTTCATTGATCAAATGTTGGAAAGATTAGCCGGAAATAGTTACTATTGTTTTCTAGATGGTTTTTCCGGATACTTTCAAATTCCAATAGCACCCGAAGATCAAGAGAAAACTACGTTCACGTGCCCTTATGGTACTTTTGCTTACAAATGCATGCCATTTGGACTTTGCAATGCCCCTGCAACCTTTCAAAGGTGCATGATGGCGATTTTTCACGACAATATAGAAGAATGCATGGAAGTTTTCATGGATGAATTTTCAGTCTTCGGTGATACTTTTGAATCATGTCTAGTTAATCTGGAACGAATGCTTATTAGATGCGAACAATCAAATCTAGTACTTAATTGGGAGAAATGCCATTTCATGGTTAAAGAAGGCATCGTTCTTGGACATAAAATTTCAAAAGAAGGAATTGAAGTGGATAGAGATAAAGTAGATGTAATTGCTAAACTTCCACATCCCACCAATGTTAGAGGAGTTAGGAGTTTTCTAGGGCATGCCGGTTTTTACCGACGTTTCATAAAAGATTTTTCTAAAATTGCCACTCCTATGAATAAACTCCTAGAAAAGGATGCTCCATTCATCTTTTCAGATGAATGCCTCAAATCTTTTAATATTCTTAAAGAGAAACTCACTAATGCGCCGATCATGATAACTCCAAATTGGAATCTACCGTTTGAACTAATGTGCGATGTAAGTGATTTTGCAATGGGTGCCGTTTTAGGACAAAGGATTGAAAAACGATTTCAACCTATTTATTACGCTAGTAAGACGTTACAAGGAGCACAAACAAATTATACAACTACTGAAAAAGAACTCCTTGCTATTGTCTTTGCTTTTGACAAATTTCGTTCATATCTCGTTCTAGCTAAAACGGTGGTCTATACCGACCATTCTGCTCTTAGATACCTATTTTCGAAACAAGATGCCAAACCACGATTAATCCGTTGGATCTTACTCTTACAAGAGTTCGATATTGAAATCTGAGATAAAAGGGGAGCAGAAAATCTCGCCGCTGATCATCTTTCTCATCTTGAAAATCCCGAATTAGAAGTTCTAAATGAATCGGCCATACAAGACAACTTTCCTGATGAATATCTATTGAAAATAGATTATAATGAAATACCATGGTTTGCAGACTATGCAAACTACTTAGTATTTGGATTCCTTGAAAAATGATTGTTATACCAAAAAAGAAAGAAAATCTTTAGTGACATAAAACACTATTTCTGGGAAGATCCACATTTGTTTAAAAGTTATCCAGATGGAATAATACGCCGATGTGTATTCGGAGATGAAGCCAATCAAATCTTAAACCATTGTCACACAGGACCAACAGGAGGGCATTATGGGCCTCAACTAACAGCAAGAAAAGTTTATGATGCTGGATTCTATTGGCCTACAATTTACAAAGACGCAAACCTTCTTTGCAAATCCTGTGATGCTTGTCAAAGGGCCGGAAAAATAAGTCAACGTGATGAAATGCCACAAAATGTCATTCAAGTATGTGAAGTATTTGACATTTGAGGTATTGACTTTATGGGTCCATTTCCAAAATCTCATAATAATCTATACATTCTCATAGCCATTGATTATGTATCTAAATGGGCGGAAGCACAAGCTCTCCCAACTAACGATGCACGAGTTGTAGTCAATTTTTTAAAATGTCTTTTTGCAAGGTTTGGAATACCGAAAGCTTTAATAAGTGATCGGGGAACTCATTTCTGTAATAATCAACTTAAGAATGTTCTTAAAAGATATGGAGTAACTCATAAAATCTCCACCGCTTATCATCCACAAACAAGTGGACAAGTTGAAAATACTAACCGAGCTTTAAAACGTATTCTAGAGAAAATCGTAGGATCAAATCCGAAGGAATGGTCCATAAAATTGGAGGATGCACTCTGGGCTTTTAGAACAGCCTACAAAACTCCAATTGGGACCACACCTTTTAAACTCGTTTACGGAAAAGCATGTCATCTTCCAGTAGAAATTGAACACAAAGCATTTTGGGCTTTGAAGACATGCAATCTTGATTTACATGAAGCTGGACGTCTACGGTTAAATCAATTAAACAAATTAGAAGAATTAAGGCATGAAGCATACGAAAATTCGTTAATCTATAAAGAAATAACGAAGAAATGGCATGATAAAAGAATCAGAAGTTCAAAAGAATTTAAAGAAGGAGACAGAGTTCTTCTTTTCAATTCACGATTCAAGCTATTTCCTGGAAAATTGAAATCTAGATGGTCTGGACCATTCATAGTCAAAAGAGTTTTCCCATACGGAACGATAGAATTAATAAATTCAAATGGGATTGAATTTAAAGTTAATGGTCACAGAGTTAAACATTACATACATGGTCCGATGGAAGTTGACAATGAAGTTAATCATAATTTCACCACCCAAGAAAACCTTCAAAATGAAAACATAAATATGTTATCAACAACATATGAAAAATCAAAAATGAAATATAGGGAGGAGTCAAATTTGAGTGATGAAGAAGAATTCTTATACAAACTTCCCATTCCAAGAAACGAAGAAAAATGTGAACAAGAAGTTCAAATAGAAGTGAAAGAACTAAGAAAAGAACACCCAAAAAAGGTTTACAAACCAACTCGACTTACTAAAGCAGGAGACCCGGGTGTATTTATCATTTCTTGCTTGCTTAATGATGGTGCTGTATATAATGGACTCGCAGATTTAGGAGCAAGTGCAAATATTATGCCTCTTTCCTTATACAAAAGATTAGGCATGGGTAAATTAAAATAAACCAAAATAGGTGTTCAATCATTTGACCAAACCATTAAACACCCGGTTGGAATAGAAAATAATTTACTTGTTAACGTGGGAAGTTTGACCTTTGTTGCAAACTTCATAGTGATTAATATGGAGGAAAACCTTGATATTCCTCTAATTCTAGGTCGCCCATTTTTAGCAACCACCGAGGCATTCATTGATGTAAGAGAAGGTAGAATGACACTTAGGGATAGTGATACATCGATCACCTTTGTGAACCAAAAGTTTAGATCTCCACAACCAAAACTGTTAGACCAATAAAAACGCATAAGTGTGGGGAAGATGAAGAAACACTTAATGATGATCCAATCGCAAAGAATGCCGTTGATGAAACGAAATTAGATGAACCCATTTTTAACAGTTCAACGAAGAAACTTTATAAACGGATTCACGATGCTAAGATTAAAGGAAACTTTAAGTTATGTAACCGATTAATATCCAATTTATCGCCAAAAGAAAAAGCGATGTTAGTTGAATTTGTGAAAGTTACGGAGGAAATCAACAAATGGATTGAAGTAAAAGTCAAAGATATACAAGTTGTTGATGATTCAATTGAAAATAATGTTAATCACAATTTCAACTAAGTATAGGGAGGTTTATGTATTTCTGTTAGAGTTAGATTTTCTGTTTTCGTGTAGTTCTCGAAAATGGAACCCGAATGGTCTTTCCCTAGCAGACCCTAAAGAACTAGTCTTCTCCCCCCATTCTGAATTTTTATTTTTTTTAGGTTTTTACGAAATGAAGACTTCCTGTGAACTAAACCATGGTCTAATGCTACACGCTTTGATCACTAAACGTAATAATGACACACTTCCGAGTGAACTAGTATCAGTAATCAGAGAAAGATTGGACGGAGTAAGAAAAGAATCCAGATGCGAAGATAATAAGTTACAATTTGGTAAAGGAAAATCAAAATCCGCAGCGAAAAGAAGAGCACGACACCTTGAAAAATGTCACAAATGCGAAAAATGGTCACATGAAGGTAAATGTTCAAATAATCAAACCTATTCAAACACCGAATTTGTTACTTTATGCAGAGATGGACCGTTCATATGTTTAGAAGAAAAAACATTAAATGTTCGAGGTTACGCCTATGTAGCCATGGAAAATCAATTAGTCCGACTATCTTATGAGTGGGCTAGAGCATATCACTAAGAAATCTATTTCACATGTAAGTCTGTACAGTTTTTATTTTTATTTTTATTTTTATTTTTAACCTTTTGATAATAAACGCTAATTTGTTCGCTATAAAGTATTAAATTGGTATTCGATGAAATTAGGTCTTGCGACCGAAATTATTGATATCATACAAAAATTTATTACATCACTGCGAAATTTAACGTTTATTCTTAAGGTATAAATATCTTTAATCAATCAACCTAAAATATTTCAAAAATTCGTCATGAGTTAAATTAGGTCATGGAACCAAAATTACTTTACCGAAAAGAGGGGCGCATATTTTTGATAATATTTGATTGATTAAAGTGGTATAAAAGCAAAAAAGATTTTTAATTTTATTCTTACCATGTTTTTAAAATTGATATATAAATATTAAATTAATATTGTAAACTTCTTTAAAAATGTAAATATTTGAAAAATTGATATTTTTAATATAGGTTTATATGTATAAAAACAAAAATATAATTTAAGTTTGGTGTGAATTTTTAATTTTATGCATTTTAAATTTAAGTTTGGTGTGAATTTAAAAACAAAAATTTACTTTATTTCGTTAAGTTAAAAATATGATTTTTAAAATTCATCGTAAGTTGAAGACTAGGTCGTTGAACCGAAATTGCTTTACCCGAGGGAGGAGCGAGAACTTTTATTATCATTATTTTTAATCTTATTGAATTAAAGTATGCCAAAAACATTAAAAAAACTAAAAAAATCTTTGCTTTTAAAACCGCGCTTTAAATAGACAAATTTTAAAATTTTGTCGAGGGACGGACTAGGACATCGATCCGAAACGACCTCGTCCTAAAAACCAAGGAAAACAAAATTTTAAATTTATTTTATATTTATTTTATAAGTTAAAGATATATATAAAAAAAAAACCAAACGCCGCGACTCGCGGAGTTTGTAAGGGTCAAACACCGCAACTCGCGGAGGACCAAAAATACAGAAAAAAATAAAAACGCTGGAACTGATCAGTCCACACCACCCACACCAAAATATACTGCGAAAAATCCCGAAAAAGCACTCTAAAAATCGAAATTTTTCAACATTTTTCATCATATTTTTTACTAAAATCATGTTGAGAAGGATGCTATCAAGGAATTACTCAAGGAAAACGGTAAATTTCTACACCTAAACACCATTTAATCCGAAAATTAGTGATCTTGAGCAATTTTATACCCAATTTGATTTTGATGCTTTTTAGTGTAATTATGCTTAAATTGCTTATGTATTATGCTTGTATAACCTAGATTGATGCTATTTAACATGATTAGAAGCCTTAAACTTCAAATTTTGAGTAATCTAGGGTTTGTGTTCTTGAGCAATTTGGGGCTTTTTGATATAAACAGGTTATGGCCGATTTTTGTTATGAATTATTGCTAAATTAAGTAGTGTAATATGTTTAGATAGTTAAATGATCCAAACTTTGAGCCTAAACATGATTTTTGAAAATTAAAGTGGACTTTTTCAAGTCTAAAATTCATGAACTTGATTTTTGAGAGATAATGCCATTTGAAACTTGTTTAATTGCTAATAATGATTATTTTGACATGTTATTTGAGTTGAATGCTTATGAACTTGGCGAACATTTTCGTATATGCTTATTTGAAAAAGTGTAGATTTGATAAAAATATGAAAATGAGCATAAGTTTGATAATGATTTTGCTGACACTAATGCATATTTGGATGCACAAAAATTGTGTTTGATGTGTTTTGCAGACTGAAAGGGGTAAATCTTCATCCCAAGCTCGCAATGCTCCTCCTGAGAATGCGGAACAACAGGATGTTGATAGCTATTACAAATAAGATATACCTCATCCAGTTATGACATTTTCAGATATGCACGTGGAGAATTTGCACCCGAACTTGAGAATAGACAGACGTTGGATAGATTATCCAAAATACCAAAGGGGCTTGCATACTCTTCATTCTAAAGCTGTTGAAGTACCTAGGGTAATAGAATGGGCACCGTTAGAAGCTGTAGAATTGGCCGAGCCAATTAGGGAATTACTTACACAGAGGTATGGTAATTCTACTTTTAACGATTGGGTACGATTATTCAACATGGGTAGACCTGTATATAAAGTATGGTGTGAAGAATTATTGTGTAGTATAGAAATAAATGATCGGGTAGCTATTTTAACCGATCGATCTTTTATTAGATTTTTGTTAGGAGGTTCGATGCGCCACATGTCTCTACTAGACATGGCTCAGGCCTTACGTATATATACGCCTGAGGAGCTAGCATCTGCCGATTGTCGAGGGTTGATATTGAACGGTAGGAAGATTGATGAAAATTTTGATACGCATGGTGTATGGAGTCAAATGACTAGCCATCACCGATTTAAAGGGGAAAATTATTCTTATTTGGATATAGATAGAGCTGAATTAAGAGTAATCCATAGGTTTTTAGCCAATTCGATTATACAACGAGGTAAAAATAAGGAAAAGGTAAATGAACAGGATTTGTTTTACCACATGTGTATTCGAGACCCACAAAGCGCTGTAAGTATACCTTATTGTGTGGGTTATTATTTATCAGCTATGGTTAGGGGGATGAGACCGCACAGTATAATAGGAGGTGGTATATTTATTACTTTGATTACTGAATATCTCAATGTGGATATAAGTCGGGGGGATTATTAATCGAAGAACCAGAACCGCAAGATACAATTGGTTTAAATGTATATCATGGTGCAAAGGTTTTGAAAAGGCGAAATAACGCCGCAGTAAGATATAATGGAAGACATCCATAGGTTGAGAGAAACCAACAGCCAGGTAATGTGGGAGGGGGAAATGAAATGACAGAAATGCAAAGGTTTATAGCTTCACAAGAGTATGAAAATGCTAGACATCGAGCATTTGAAGATTGGCAAGTTCATCAAAACCAAATCATAGCTCATTGCCAACATGTAGGTAGAAACTATATTCCTACTCCAACGCCCATATTTCCTCCCTGGTCTACAGAGATGCAACCACCGTATCCTACTTATAACCCAGCTGAAGCATTCTATAACACATACGGTTATGCATGGAACCCCTACTGGTATCGGTAACAACCCTAGTTTATTTAGTTTTATTTATTTTATTTTTGTAATGTTACTACATTTAACACTTATGTTGATATTGTAATAGTTTTTATTTTTATTTTCTAACTTTTATTATTAGATTTTAATAATTTTTGAATGTGGGGTAATATATCAAACTTCAAAAATATGTATATATGTTTGCAGTTTATCTTATGTACACAACAGGGTAAAACAACGCATTTTCAAAGACTGGCATTAAGTTCAGCAAAAGCAACTAATTTTGACGACAAGATGCAAAATATATGTGATGTAACAACAAGATGAAATGAACAAATGATATGCACCATTTATCATTCAGAAAACAAACGCCAATATATTTGGAAACTTTGGTAAAATTTAATCATTTTTCTACGCTAATCACCCTCAATAATTTAAATTGTTACTGATTTCTTACAAATGAGGGCATTGCAAGATCTTAAGTGTGGGAAGGGGTTAAATTCTTTCGGATTTTTAAAATTTTTACTTTATACACTTGGTTACCATTAGAAATACTAGTAAAGCAGTAGTAATAAAGAACAGCCCTAGTCTTATATACTGACTACCCAATTCTAGTAAAAAATTTCAAAATTTTCAATTAAATGAACTCAAAATCATGTTTATACATATTTATGAACGATAAAACTAGGTGTTAACACCGAAATTATTGTTACCTCGGAAAGGACATAAATTGAGAAACAAACCAAAATGTTAGAATTCATTTAAAATGGAATAGAGGACAATAAAAAGGAAAATAAAAGCCAAGTGTGGGAAAATTTACCAAGTTATTTTAAACATATGTCACATATTTTTAAAGATACAAAATACTTTTGCTTTGAACTAAACTAAAAAGTTTTACCCGATTTACTGTAAGAAAGATGGATCTACACGATGAATCAATTCCATTATTTAAAGGAAGTAAAGTCTTCCGAAAAAGAAACGCGTTTCTTGATTTAGGTCATGAAGTTGTCGTTCAGACCAGCTGTAGGTTGACGAAAAATCTAGAAAAGTCATCACTAAAATAAGTAGGAAATCCACGGACCTCAGCATAAAACAGGGTAGCCAAGTGGTCAGACTTATCCTAACCATGAGAGGATCTGTCTTGTAAAATGAGGAGGACGCCGTGCAAATTAGATGGATAAGACTAATGAATCAGATCCCCAGAAAGGATAATCTCCTTAAAGATCAAAAATCAGCTTTTAAGACTGATATTACTCAATCCTTGAGATTGACCTTAAAGATTGAGAATTCAAACTCATGGAATTCGATGATATCTAAACTCGAGCTTGAACGAGAAAATATTTTGATCAAAATTAAAACCGATTTGTTTTCTGAAAACCTATTTTCAATGCGTTCATTACCATTGAACGTAAAATCCTAGGAATTCACCTGGAATTCATTAGGTCACCTGAACAAAATCGGGTGTCAACCGTAAGAACGGTGGTTGCATATCATGGTCAAAGACAGGACCTTGTGCCAGACCGAAAAATTATAAGGGTGAGCTTTACTATTGCTCCTACCAAGGATAGTAATTGCGTCCAACACGTTATAGACCATAATTAAAAGCATGTCAGGGGAAATTACCTTAACAGTTGCTTGTTCAACGCTTTCCTTTACAACCGGACGGTAGTTTACTGAAAGATAATATACGGAGCAAGTATACTGGACGTGTTGCTTTCCCAATACAAGGTTAGCAAGTGGGTGACACAAAACCACAAGTTTTGAGCTAAAATTTCAAATATGAAACCCACCAAACCCACAAAAATATTTTGCAAACACCGGTGAAGGGTTATTCCGGAAAACTTATCTAGGGTAAAAGCTAGATTTAATTTTCAAAAAGATCAAATGTTTTCATAAAGATCCAATTTCTTAATGGATCTAAATTTTTATAGTCATGTGAGACTGTAAACCAAATCGTTACTACCATTGTTTATATCGCCGTATAGAAATCACTGATGTACAAAGTGTGAAGAATAAAGAAGTGATTCTAGTATTTCAAGACTATATTGCTTGAGGACAAGCAACGCTCAAGTGTGGGAATATTTGATAATGCTAAAAACAAACATATATTTCATAGCATTATTCCTCAAGAAAGACAAGCTTTTAGTTGCAATTGTTCTATTTACAAGTGATATTCATTTAAATAATAAAAGGTGAAGACAAAAGATAGATTCGACGAATTGAAGACGCAAACGACCAAAAAGCTCAAAAGTACAAAATACAATCAAAGAGGTTCCAATTATTGAAAAGAAACGTCTCAGAATTACAAGAGTACAAGATTCAAAACGCAAAGTACAAGATATTAAATTGTACGCAAGGACGTTCGAAAATCTGGAACCGGGACCAGAGTCAACTCTCAACGCTCGACGCAACGGACTAAAAATTACAAGTCAACTATGCACATAAATATAATATAATATTTAAATAATTCTTATAATTATTTATATATTATATAATATATTATAAACCGTCGGCAAGAAAGGCTCCAAATTGGAGTGAGCTGTAAAAACGGACTCCGCGAGTTGCGGAGTTTGAAGAAGGATAGGGCCGCGAGTCGCGGAGCCCCTAATTTTGAAAATCCCTATAAAAGCCAGCGCAATTCGACGAGTTTTAATATCCATAATCTATCTCTCTCTCATTATATACGTAAATATATATATATATATAATTTATATTTTAATTTTAATTTTAAATCCTAATAATAAGGGTATGTTAGCGAATGTTGTAAGGGTGTAAGTCGAAATTCTGTCCGTGTAACGCTACGCTATTTTTAATCATCGTAAGTTATGTTTATATTATTTTCATTAATGTCTCGTAGCTAAGTTATTATTATGCTTATTTAAATCGAAGTAATCATGATGTTGGGCTAATTATTAAAATTGGGTAATTGAGGCTTTGTACGATAATTGGGGTTTGGATAAAAGAACGACACTTGTGGAAATTAGACTATGGGCTATTAATGGGTTTTATATTAACTAAACAATACCTTGTTAATTTAATATACAAACTTATAATTCGATGTATTTATATATAACCACATACGCTTGACTGGGTACGGTGGGCGGGATATCTCTAAATACCAATAATTATTCATTTTACCGGACACGGAACTGGATTAATAGTTAATAGACTTGTTGAAATAGGGGTGAATTACATTCAAGGGTAATTAGTGTAATTGTTAACAAAGTAGTAAAACCTTGGTTTACACGCAGTCGATAACCTGGTGTATTCATTAAACAAAGTATTAAAACCTTGTTACAATTCGAATCCCCAATTAGTTGGAATATTTGACTTCGGGAATAAGAATAATTTGATGAAGGCTTTCGTTCTTTATATTTATGACTGATGGACTATTATGGACAAATCCGTATGGACATATTAAATAATCCAGGACAAAGAACAATTAACCCATGGGCATAAAACTAAAATCAACACGTCAAACATCATGATTACGGAAGTTTAAATAAGCATAATTCTTTTATTTCATATTTAATTTCCTTTATTTTATATTTAATTGCACTTCTAATTATCGCACTTTATTTTATTGTATTTTATTTCATCGCACTTTTATTTATCGCAATTTCATTATCGTTATTTACTTTACGCTTTAAATTACGTCTTTTATTTATTTAATATTTTACATTAGGTTTTAACTGCGACTAAAGTCTTAAAAATCGACAAACCGGTCATTAAACGGTAAAAACCCCCCTTTATAATAATAATATTACTTATATATATATTTGTATTTTTATAAAATAAAACTAATATAGCGTTAAGCTTTGTCTAAAAGATTCCCTGTGGAACGAACCAGACTTACTAAAAACTACACTACTGTACGATTAGGTACACTGCCTATAAGTGTTGTAGCAAGGTTTAAGTATATCCATTCTATAAATAAATAAATATCTTGTGTAAAATTGTATCGTATTTAATAGTATTTCCTAGTAAAATATAATCTATTTCATATACCCCTCGCATAACATCAGACTTATGTTGGTAAGTGTTTGACTTGCTCGAAGGTTAAAGCCGAGCATCAGAGACCTTCTGGGTTACTTCAACAGCCGAAAATCCCATAATGGAAGTGGGAAAGGATCACAATGGATTTCATTACCAAGCTACCAAAGACGGTAGGCGGATACGATACCATTTGGGTTATTGTTGACCGCCTCACCAAATCTGCACACTTCCTAGCGATGAAGGAAACAGATACAATGGAAAGACTTGCTCATATATACATCAAGGAGGTAGTATCTCGTCATGGTATACCTTTATCGATCATCTCAGATCGCGATCCCCGTTTTGCTTCTAGATTTTGGCGTTCTTTGCAAGAAGCCATGGGAACCCGTCTCGACATGAGTACTGCGTATCATCCACAGACTGACGGACAAAGTGAACGAACGATTCAGACCTTGGAGGACATGTTACGTGCATGTGTCATTGACTTTGGAAAAGCCTGGGAAAGGCATTTGCCACTAGCCGAATTCTCGTACAACAACAGTTATCACTCGAGCATTAATGCTGCACCTTTTGAAGCATTGTATGGCCGTAAGTGTCGATCTCCTATTTGTTGGGCCGAAGTAGGCGAAAATCAAATCACCGGACCCGAGGTAGTCCACGAAACCACGGAGAAGATTGCTCAGATTCAAGCTAGACTTAAGACTGCCCGCGATCATCAAAAGAGTTATGCTGATCTTAAACGTAAAGACTTTAAATTCAACGTTGGTGATCGTGTAATGTTGAAGGTTGCACCTTGGAAAGGTGTGATCCGCTTTGGAAAACGTGGAAAGTTAAACCCACGATACATTGGTCCTTTTGAAATCTTAGAACGTGTTGGACCCGTTGCTTACCGTTTAGATCTACCAGCACAATTGAGCTTAGTTCATCCTACCTTCCATGTGTCAAACTTGAAGAAGTGTCTTGCTGCACCTGAACTTATCATACCACTTGAGGAGCTTACGATTGACGACAAACTCCACTTTGTGGAGGAACCTGTTGAAATTATGGATCGTGAGATCAAAACTATGAAATGCAACAAGATTCCGATCGTCCGAGTACGATGGAATGCCAAACGAGGACCTGAGTTTACTTGGGAACGAGAGGATCAAATGATGCGAAAGTATCCTCACCTTTTCCCGACTCCTCCATCTACCTCAGCTTAAAATTTCGGGACGAAATTTTCTTTAACAGGTGGGTAATGTAACGACCCTGGTTTTTCTAATGTTATTTATTAATAATTATTATTATTAATACGTGTGATTAAACGAATATATGTTATTACATTTACATGTTGCCATGATTGCCCGTACTTGACTTTAATTGTTCGAAACGTCTTTGTGACACACGAAACTTCCATGAATAATATTTTTAGAGTATTATTTACATTCATGATTGATTTTATTAATCATTTTAATTAACTATGGTGATTAGTTAGTTACTTGAGCTTTAATTGGATTTATTTGTTAATTAATTAAACTTGGGCTTTATTAGTGTAATGGACTCATGATATTGGGCTTATAAGCCCACCCTACATTTTAAGTGGACTAACTAGCCCACTCTTGCATGTAAGTATCAAACTAAATGGAAACTAGTTAGTTTAAGCACATGGAATCTACTTACCTTACAATCCCCATGAAACCAACTCCATTAACCAACTTTAATACCTTTACCATGCATGAACTAGTGGATTTTGGCCTCCCCCTTTCCCCCCCCCCCTTGACCGTCGGCCTTAGAAGGCCTATGGAGCATTTTTGTTTCATTTTACCTTATCACTTCATACTAGAATTCTCTCATTCAAAAACACACACACATACTTGCTTTCATTTTCCTCTCATTTTCTCTCAAGTCTTGTAAGTAACTTGAGTTTTTCTCTTCTTCTTTTCTTGATTAAAACCGAACCCAAGAACACACATATCATCATCATCTCTTGTTCTTTGATTATTGTTTTGTTGTTTGTTGTTGTTATTACTTACTTACTAGTTGTTATTTATTATTTACTTACTAGTTACAAGAATCAAACTCTTTAGTTTCATTCTTCATAATATCTTGTATTTTCAAGAACACAAGAACATAAACTTACTAGTTTATGATTCTACCTTATTTGTTTCAAAAGATTTAAGGTTCATGTGTTGTAAATCATACTTGTAAGTCATGTTAGTAAACTTTAAAGTTTACTTTCTTAAAGATCAAACTTTGGTTTGAATCTTTAAAGTATGAACAAACCATGAATTATTTACTTGTTTACTTAGTTTATGTCTTCATTTTATGCACTTTAATTTCATGTTGTTGGTTGTTATTGGTCAAATGTTACTAGTTAACTTTGATCTCATTAATCTTGAACTAAAGTTAACTTTAAAAGTTTAAGAACATGTAAGTAAACTTTCTATTATTATAACTTGGTACACTTATGTTAGATCTAGACTTTTGAGTCTTGGATCTTCAAGATCAAACTAAGAACTATGTTCTACAACTTAAGATCTTGATTTTATGAGTTTACTTTCAAGTTTGTAACTTATTATTAGTTTAAAGTTCAAGTATGTGCTAGATCTAAGACTTTGATGTAACTTTGGTTCATCAAAACACTTGCAACACTTAAGTGAGTTGTGCTTCATGTCTTAGACTTACACTTGGGTTATGATGGTCAAACCTTGGTGAAAATGATGGAAATAGATCAATGAGTTGTACGCTTGAAGCTACATGCATCAAGGATGAGAACCGTGATAAGCATCGAACACCAAGAACCACCGGAACCTACTGACCTGTCTGTTTTCTGTATTCTGGGTCTGATCAGTAAGACCTGGTCTGTTGTGATTATGATTTTCAAATATCTCTGTTCAAGTAGATAACTTTTCATATAGGACTCGTCTTAATCCGAGTTACGGTTTAGGATTTATGGCCCTCCGATCGTCACTATGTCCTTTTAACGTTGTGCAGAAATTTCTGACCTAATCGCACTTAGACTGTCGCCACGGTCAAACGAAGACGAGTTTGCCTCTGTAAATTTTACCACACTTAAAGGACTCATATACGGAGCCATGGCTACTAGTCTCACCTTAATTCAGTAAGGTTAGAGGCCGTGGTGACTGATCGAAGTCAGCCTTTGTTTTAAACTACTTTCGTGAACGAAATATACTTTACGCCTTTTTGTTTGATGATGATTGATGATGACCCTTAAGACCTTATTTACATACTTTAAAACCTATTTGGACGATTTACTGACTTAGTACTATTTTACTTAGGTTTAGGACCCGTTTGGACAACCTTCATTACTTGCTTACTTTCCGAGTCATACTTTACCGCTACTTTATCATTGTGAGTTATAACATTCCCTTTTTACTTTAACTTATTTTGGGAACTGAGAATACATGCGGATTTTATGTTTTACATACTAGGCATGAGTACTTAAACTTTATATGTGTGTGGGTTATATAACGGCAGAAACATTCCCTTTAGCTCGGTAACGTTTAATCATTGGTTTTTGAACCGTGAACGCGAATCTTAGATATGGATCCATAGGGTTTGACATCCCCACTCGGGCTAGTAGCGCTAGCATTTAATGAGTGTTTAATACTTCGTAGACATACGCACTTTCCAAGTGTACTTTCAGGGGGTATAAATGTTAATTACCAAGTGCCCACGGTTAACATATACTTTATCATACTGTTTTGAAACGCTCTTTGTAGCACTGAAATCTCGTGGCCTACCTTACATACTGCTATACTTAAACTATAGCTCACCAACCTTTGTGTTGACGTTTTTAAGCATATTTTTCTCAGGTGCTTAAGGTTATTTGCTTCCGCTGTCGTGCTAGTCTTGCCGTAGACACCCGCTGCTCTAGGGTTATCACCGCATGAACTGTTTAACTGCATTCAAACTTTAATACATTTGAACTATGTTTTGTAACGACCTAAGGGTCACATACATTTATTCATGCTTGCTATTCATAGAAGCATACTGTTGGTGTAAAACATTTGATGTCGGTTATGACGTCACCTTTTTATCGTGAATGCAACTTCTTTTATTACAGCATGTAGTACTTAACCTTGTAATGATCCTGTTGTTGATGATTCGTACACGATGGTTTTGTACGGGGCATCACATACTACAAGTTATTGCATCCTCTTGGGTGATTCTCCAATTTCATGAAGATCCAAGAAACAAGCTGTTGTTGGTCGTTCATCTACAGAGGAAGAATACACGGCAATGGCCCTAACTTGTTGTGAAACACTTGGCCAGTTACCTTGTTAAAAGACTTGGGAATAAAAGACTTACGTCTGGTGGAATTGTTTTGTGATAATCAAGCAGCCATTCACATAGCTGCAACTCCTGTTTTCCATGCTAGAACTATGCACATTGAAGTGAATTGTCACTAAGTAAAAGATCAAGTAAAGTTTGGAGTTGTTCATACAAACTATGTTCATACAAATAATTAGTTGGCTGATGTGTTTACGAAGATTAATTCTGTGGAGCGGCATAATAAACTATTGAACAAGTTAGGAGTTTCTGTTCCTTCCAACTCCAAACTTGAGAAAGAGTATAATGGTCAACTGAAGTCAACTGCACAACTACGGGGACGAGTTTGTAAATAATTGAAGATCACGGTAGATTTTGTAATTAATCCTAATTTTGTTTGTAAGTATTTTGTTAGGGCTTTTGTAGGCGTTAATAACGGTTTAGGTATTTAATCGTAACTAAATTCATTTTGTAATCAGTTCAGTGAAATCAGAAATTGAAATTGTTCTCAACTTGTTTCTCTTACCCTAATTCATCATTGATCTCAATTTCCAACTAATGAGGTATGACATTAGGCTTTTCACAAGTAGATTCACAATATGTGACTAGCGATTTATACATCAGTATAATTATAATGATGACACGTATTTATTTGTTTATTATGAAAATACAGTAATCGTTTACACATAGTGAAATAGTGAATTTGACTAATGTGTTGATCATGAAACATACACCGATTTTGTAAAGAGATGCTCCGTACAAAATGTTTTGCAAAACCAGGTGACACTATATGTTTGAATCAATGCAAAACCATCTTTAGTTATGTTCTTGAAATAAATGTCTCGAGTAAAATTTTGACAATGGTTTACAAAAAAAACCTCGGGAGAAGAACACGTGGGTAGTTAAGTTCTCTTGAGTGATCCATACTGTTGTTAAAAAAAAATCTATCAAATAGTTATATAACGAACTTTACCGGTCGTGGTCATGGAATTTTGTCGTCTTCAAATTTACAAATTTAAATATAAACTTGAAACATAAGCTTTATCACACAAATCCATATAAACTTAAAACCAAATAAAACTTTTTCTTAAATAGTTTTATAGACACCGTCTTGTTCAATCGATGCTTATGATCTTGCTTTCAAAATACACATATATGGAATGGGGCACACACACACACAATGTTAGAGGATAAGTTAGTTGTCCAATCCGATTGTGGGTTTGGGTCCATTAGAATTTCTATGTAGGCATATGTACTCTATAAATAGGGTCTTATGTCATCAATAATAGTCACGGGTTTCATTGTTCTAACATGGTATCAAGAGCTTAGGTCTGATCCTGAGACTTAGTCGACCGCCACTGGCCGTGGTGACTGATCGAAGTCAGCCTTTGTTTTAAACTACTTTCATGAACGAAATATACTTTACGCCTTTTTGTTTGATGATGAATGATGATGACCCTTAAGACCTTATTTACATACTTTTAAACCTATTCGGACAATTTACTGACTTAGTACTATTTGACTTAGGTTGAGGACCCGTTTGGACAACCTTCATTACTTGCTTACTTTCCGAGTTATACTTTACCGCTACTTTATCATTGTGAGTTATAGCATTCCCTTTTTACTTTAACTTATTTTGAGAACTGAGAATACATGCGGATTTTATGTTTTACATACTAGGCACGAGTACTTAAACTTTATATATGTGTGGGTTATATAACGGCAGAAACATTCCCTTTAGCTCGGTAACGTTTAATCATTGGTTTTTGAACCGTGAACGCGAATCTTAGATATGGATCCATAGGGTTTGACATCCCCACTCGGGCTAGTAGCGCTAGCATTTAACGAGTTTTTAATACTTCATAGACATACGCACTTGCCAAGTGTACTTTCAGGGGGTATAAACGTTAAGTTAGTTACCAAGTGCCCACGGTTAACATATACTTTATCATACTGTTTTGAAACGCTCTTTGTAGCACTGAAATCTCGTGGCCTACCTTACATACTGTTATACTTAAACTATAGCTCACCAACCTTTGTGTTGACGTTTTTAAGCATGTTTTTCTCAGGTGCTTAAGGTTATTTGCTTCCGCTGTCGTGCTAGTCTTGCCGTAGACACCTGCTGCTCTAGTGTTATCACCGCATGAACTATTTAACTACATTCAAACTTTAATACATTTGAACTATGTTTTGTAACGACCTAAGGGTCACATACATTTATTCATGCTTGCTATTCGTAGAAGCATACTGTTGGTGTAAAACATTTGATGTCGGTTATGACGTCACCTTTTTACCGTGAATGCAACTTCTTTTATTACAGCATGTAGTACTTAACCTTGTAATGATCCTGTTGTTGATGATTCGTACACGATGGTTTTGTACGAGGCATCACATTTGGTATCAGAGCATTGGTTGTAGGGAATTATGTTGCATTAGTGAGTCTAAGACCGACTCGAGTAGGATTCACTAATAGGACTAATCTACAACTTGCTAGTTTACGTGTTTCTGCTGAACTTACTGCATGCTACTGCTTACTTTTACTGCTATATGTCGTATGCTACTACATGATTTCACTACTGTATGATATTACTTGCTTTCGATTGCATGCTACTTCTGTACGATACGTTATTATTGCCATGCTACTTATTATTATACATGATTTAAACTGTTGGCCGAATACTTGCTTGCTTTATGACTTACTGACATGGAAAATTTATTTTTCTTTGTTCAGATGTCGGATGTACCACCTGCTATCGTTTTGGGCAGTTTAGACTCGTCAGCCACCCCACCTTCTGCTGCTGCTGACACACCGATCCCGCTACCCACGAGTGACCCCGGCGCTTCATCTTCCGAGACTAGCAGCCAGGCGCCTGCACCAGTGGCTACTATTGACGGACACGTGGAACCTACGGAGATTCCAGCTCCGTCTGCTCCCGGACCCTCGGAGCCACAGCCCCGCATCAGTGGTGTTGTGATTCCCGCGGAGTTCGGGGAAGGGCCATTCCGTAACCATACGCGCATGCCGTGCCGACGCGCTGCTAATGGACGTTTAGTGCCGATTCTGCCAGGCAGACACAGAGAGATGTTGGCCGCCTTCGGACTGCCAGTTCAGCCACCCGTGCCACCACCACATGATTCGGATGACTCCTCATCCGCCGATTCTCCATCAGATGACTCTTCCTCAGACGACTCCAGTGATGATAAGGACCCTGCTGATATACCTATTCAGCCACCCTCCACCCCGCCGAAGAAGCGGTATCGCTTTGACGGTACCATCATTCCGGGGATCAACGGAGGCCGTGCTTTCACTGACGCATTTGGTCGGCATCGTAGGGTTATTGCTCGTAAGCGGCTTGCGCCGTACCCTGCCGACCCACAAGTGCGTAAGGCACCCCATTACGTACTGACTATTTCTGGAGCTGGAACGTCTGCACTCAATTTCGTGAGGTCTGCACCACCCGCACCACCGGCACCACCCGCACCACCAGCACCACCTGCCCCACCATCTCCCACTGTCGAGGAATTGACAAGGGAGGTGGGAATCCTCCGAGCTCGGGTTACTGAGCTCGAGGAGCAGTTGGCTCAGGTTTTAGACATCCTACACCCACCTTCACCGTAGGACCTTTTGTATTAGATTTCATGATGTAATCTAGTTGTAGCTTCATATTTCACTTATGTATTGTACGAATCTATCATGATGTATGAAACTTATTATTAATGAATGGAAACTTTGTGATGTTACTTTTTGCACAAGTGTTCTATTTACATTACTGTATGGTGTTTTGCGGTACTTGTATCAACTTGCGCTACTTAATTAACATGTATTGTGCTGTTTACATGTTGGTTGTTATATACTATATTATTTTATATTGAATGCTGGATTTTGACTTGAGTCAAAATGTTTGTTTAGAACACCATGGCTAACGGTCGATCCACACCTACTGCTGCTCAAATTGAAGAGATGATCCAAGAACGTGTAGCCGCAGCCATTGCGGAAATGCAACCCCAAGCTCCACCGCCACCGCCACCACTACCGGTTATTCAACCCGTTCGAAATGGGTGTACTTACAAGGAATTCCAGAGCTGTAAACCACATAACTTCAGCGGCACCGAGGGACCGGTTGGTCTCACCAGATGGTTCGAGAAACTTGAATCAGTATTCCGAGTTAGCAACTGTTCGGAGGACAACAAAACCAAATTTGCTTCTTGCATGCTGTCTGACGGCGCGCTCACATGGTGGAACACAATGGCACAGGCACAAGGCATTGATGAGGCGTATGCTACGCCATGTGAAGAATTTAAATGTGCCATGATTGAGGAGTATTGTCCGAGAACCGAAATCCAAAAGATGGAAATGGAATTCATGCAGTTAAAGGCCGTTGGGAATGACCTTGATGGTTACAACAGGAGATTTTTGGAACTAGCCCTGATGTGTCCGACAATGGTCACCCCAGAATTCAAGCGAATGGAGAGATACTTCTGGGGACTCCCTAAGAGCATGAAGGGAAACGTCACCTCATCCAAGCCACCGAATGTTCCCGAAGCGATGCGTATGGCGCATACTTTAATGAATCAAATAACCATCGATGAACCGGAGAAAACTAAGACTGAAGTGGGTACTAGTGAGAAGCGCAAATGGGATAACCACAACAACAACAACAACAACAACAACAGGGGAAGAAACTATGAACAAAACCCTGCGAAACGACATGAGGGTTTCAGAGGAAACAACAACGGTGGAAACCCCAACCCCAACAACAACACCAACTCCAACCCGAACTACAAAGGAACCCTACCTCAATGCAAGCGATGCTACAAACACCACACTGGGTATTGCAATGTTGTCTGTGAGAAGTGCCAACGGTCTGGGCATGTTGGAAAAGACTGCAAGGTTACCACTTTGAATGGGAAGCCGAACCCCACAGGGCCAAGGAAGTGTTATGAATGCGGGCAGACAGGCCATTTCAGAAATGCGTGTCCAAATAAGTGAAAAGATGGCGGACCACCGCGCGCTAGAGCTTTCAATGTTAATGCAAGGGACGCACGAGAAAACCCTGACTTGGTGACAGGTATATTCAAAATCAACAATCTTTTAGCTTCTGTCTTGTTTGATACTGGTGCGGATAGAAGTTATGTATGTAGACATTTTTGCGATAAGATTAATTGGTCGTTAGTCCCGTTAAAAGAGAGTATGCTTGTCGAGGTCGCCAATGGAAAACTTGAGAAAGTTGACCATATTAGTCGAGGAGCTATCATCAACATAGCTGGTGCAGATTTCGAAATTGATTTGATACCCATCAAATTGGGAAGTTTTGACGTGATCGTCGGTATGGATTGGTTGAGCAAGATAAAGGCTGATATTATTTGTGGAGATAAAGCTCTTCGTATACCACAAGGAGATGGCGAGCCACTGGTTATCTATGGAGAGAGATGTACCTCAAAGTTGAACCTCATTAGTTGCGTGAAAGCGTAAAAGATTATGAAGAAGGGACGTCTTGTTGTCCTAGCGCATGTGAAAACGGTAGAAACCGAGGTGAAGAATGTGAACGACGTTCGAATTGTGAACGAATTTTTTGATGTCTTCCCTGAGGAATTGCCTGGATTACCGCCGCCAAGAGCAGTAGAGTTTCAGATTGATTTTGTGCCATGAGCTGCACCTGTAGCTCACGCACCTTATAGACTCGCACCTTCCGAGATGCATGAATTACAGAGTCAACTACAAGAACTACTTGATCGTGGATTTATCCAACCAAGTTTCTCACCTTGGGGCGCACCTGTGTTGTTTGTGAAGAAGAAGGATGGATCCTTCCGTATGTGTATCGACTACCGTGAACTCAATAAATTGACTATCAAGAATCGGTATCCTCTTCCACGAATTGACGATTTTTTTGATCAACTACAAGGATCGAGCGTTTACTCAAAGATCGATTTGCGATCCGGTTATCACCAGTCGAGGGTGAAGGAAAGTGACGTGATGAAAACTGCATTCAGGACCCGTTATGGTCATTATGAGTTTCTCGTGATGCCATTCAGTTTGGCAAATGCACCTGCCGTGTTCATGGATCTCATGAATCATGTCTGCAAGCCGTACTTGGATAAGTTTGTTATCGTCTTCATAGATGATATCCTCATCTACTCTAAGAGCGAAGAAGAGCATGGGCAACACCTCCGACTAGTACTTGAACTCTTGAGACAAGAGCAACTTTACGCCAAATTCTCTAAGTGTGAATTTTGGTTGAAGGAAGTTCAATTTCTGGGTCATGTTGTGAGCGACCAGGGTATCAAAGTTGATCCCGCCAAGATTGAAGCTATCAGCAAGTGGGAGACCCCCACTACTCTGATGCATATTCGCCAATTCCTAGGTCTCGCCGGTTACTACCGAAGGTTTATAGAAGGTTTCTCTCTGATTGCGCGTCCTTTGACCGCGCTAACTCACAAGGGCAAGAAGTTCATTTGGGAACCCGCACATGAATCAGCATTTCAAACTTTGAAGAAGAAGTTAACCACCGCACCTATCCTATCTCTTCCCGAGGGCAGTGACGACTTTGTTGTTTATTGTGATGCATCGAAGAGTGGTTTTGGTTGTGTACTGATGCAACACACAAAAGTTATTGCCTATGCCTCCCGCCAATTGAAGATTCACGAGTGAAACTACACTACTC
The DNA here is from genome assembly GCF_046630445.1 of Rutidosis leptorrhynchoides. Classification (NCBI taxonomy): domain Eukaryota; kingdom Viridiplantae; phylum Streptophyta; class Magnoliopsida; order Asterales; family Asteraceae; genus Rutidosis; species Rutidosis leptorrhynchoides. The sequence goes on from NC_092334.1 coordinate 446,422,840, forward strand.
ACGATCTTGAACTTGGAGCCGTTGTCTTTGCGCTCAAATTGTGGAGACACTATTTGTATGGAACTAAGAGTACTATCTTCACCGATCACAAGAGTCTCCAGCACATCTTCGATCAGAAGCAACTGAATATGAGACAGCGCCGATGGATCGAGATGCTCAACGACTACGATTGTGAACTTCGTTATCATCCTGGCAAGGCCAATGTTGTAGCTAACGCTTTAAGCCGAAAGGAGAGGACGACACCTCTTCGTGTTAGGGCTCTGAACATCACCATCCATTCGAACCTCAACAACCAGATCAGAGTAGCCCAAGACGAGGCTCTTAAGGAGGAGAACATATCTCACGAACATTTGAACATACTTGTCTCTCGATTCGAGGTTAGGGAGTCTGGACTCCGATGTTATGCCGGAAGAATTTGGGTACCTCTTTATGGAGATCTACGGAACCTTATACTTGATGAAGCACACAAATCGAGATATTCGATTCATCCTGGAGGGGGAAAAATGTACCATGACCTTAAAGAACAGTATTGGTGGCCGAATCTTAAGAAGGACGTTGCGACTTATGTTGGTAAGTGTTTGACTTGCTCGAAGGTTAAAGCCGAGCATCAGAGACCTTCTGGGTTACTTCAAAAGCCGGAAATCCCACAATGGAAGTGGGAAAGGATCACAATGGATTTCATTACCAAGCTACCAAAGACGGTGGGCGGATACGATACCATTTGGGTTATTGTTGACCGCCTCATCAAATCTGCACACTTCCTAGCGATGAAGGAAACAGATACAATGGAAAGACTTGCTCATCTATACATCAAGGAGGTAGTATCTTGTCATGGTGTACCTTTATCGATCATCTCAGATCGCGATCCCCATTTTGCTTCTAGATTTTGGCGTTCTTTGCAAGAAGCCATGGGAACCCGTCTCGACATGAGTACTGCGTATCATTCACAGACTGACGGACAAAGTGAACGAACGATTCAGACCTTGGAGGACATATTACGTGCATGTGTCATTGACTTTGGAAAAGCCTGGGAAAGGCATTTGCCACTAGCCGAATTCTCGTACAACAACAGTTATCACTCGAGTATTAATGCTGCACCTTTTGAAGCATTGTATGGCCGTAAGTGCCGATCTCCTATTTTTTGGGCCGAAGTAGGCGAAAAGCAAATCACCAGACCCGAGGTAGTCCACGAAACCACGGAGAAGATTGCTCAGATTCAAGCTAGACATAAGACTGCCCGCGATCGTCAAAAGAGTTATGCTGATCTTAAACGTAAAGACTTTGAATTCAACGTTGGTGATCGTGTAATGTTGAAGGTTGCACCTTGGAAAGGTGTGATCCGCTTTGGAAAACGTGGAAAGTTAAACCCACGATACATTGGTCCTTTTGAAATCTTGGAACGTGTTGGACCCGTTGCTTATCGTTTGGATCTACCAGCACAATTGAGCTCAGTTCATCCTACCTTCCATGTGTCAAACTTGAAGAAGTGTCTTACTGCACCTGAACTTATCATACCACTTGAGGAGCTTACAATTGACGACAAACTCCACTTTGTGGAGGAACCTGTTGAAATTATGGATCCGCAACAAGATTCCGATCGTCCGAGTACGATGGAATGCCAAACGAGGACCTGAGTTTACTTGGGAACGAGAGGATTAAATGATGCGGAAGTATCCTCACCTTTTCCCGACTCCTCCATCTACCTCAGCTTAAAATTTCGGGACGAAATTTTCTTTAACAGGTGGGTAATGTAACGACCCTGGTTTTTCCAACGTTATTTATTAATAATTATTATTATTAATACGTGTGATTAAACGAATGTATGTTATTACATTTACATGTTGCCATGATTGCCCGTACTTGACTTTAATTGCCCGAAACGTCTTTGTGACACACGAAACTTCCACGAATAATATTTTTAGAGTATTATTTACATTCATGATTGATTTTATTAATCATTTTAATTAACTATGATGATTAGTTAGTTACTTGGGCTTTAATTGGATTTATTTGTTAATTAATTGAACTTGAGCTTTATTAGTGTAATGGACTCATGATATTGGGCTTATAATGAAATGTCCCGTTCTTATTGATTAAAAACGTTCCATATTAATTGATTTCGTTGCGAGGTTTTGACCTCTATATGAGACATTTTTCAAAGACTGTATTCATTTTTAAAACAAACCATAACCTTTATTTCATAAATAAAGGTTTAAAAAGCTTTACGTAGATTATCAAATAATGATAATCTAAAATATCCTGTTTACCCACGACCATTACATAATGGTTTACAATACAAATATGTTACATCGAAATCAGTTTCTTGAATGCAGTTTTTACACAATATCATACAAACATGGACTCCAAATCTTGTCCTTATTTTAGTATGCAACAGCGGAAGCTCTTAGTATTCACCTGAGAATAAACATGCTTTAAACGTCAACAAAAATGTTGGTGAGTTATAGGTTTAACCTATATATATCAAATCGTAACAATAGACCACAAGATTTCATATTTCAATACACATCCCATACATAGAGATAAAAATCATTCATATGGTGAACACCTGGTAACCGACATTAACAAGATGCATATATATAAGAATATCCCCATCATTCCGGGACACCCTTCGGATATGATATAAATTTCGAAGTACTAAAGCATCCGGTACTTTGGATGGGGTTTGTTAGGCCCAATAGATCTATCTTTAGGATTCGCGTCAATTAGGGTGTCTGTTCCCTAATTCTTAGATTACCAGACTTAATAAAAAGGGGCATATTCGATTTCGATAATTCAACCATAGAATGTAGTTTCATGTACTTGTGTCTATTTTGTAAATCATTTATAAAACCTGCATGTATTCTCATCCCAAAAATATTAGATTTTAAAAGTGGGACTATAACTCACTTTCACAGATTTTTACTTCGTCGGGAAGTAAGACTTGGCCACTGGTTGATTCACGAACCTATAACAATATATACATATATATCAAAGTATGTTCAAAATATATTTACAACACTTTTAATATATTTTGATGTTTTAAGTTTATTAAGTCAGCTGTCCTCGTTAGTAACCTACAACTAGTTGTCCACAGTTAGATGTACAGAAATAAATCGATAAATATTATCTTGAATCAATCCACGACCCAGTGTATACGTATCTCAGTATTGATCACAACTCAAACTATATATATTTTGGAATCAACCTCAACCCTGTATAGCTAACTCCAACATTCACATATAGAGTGTCTATGGTTGTTCCGAAATATATATAGATGTGTCGACATGATAGGTCGAAATATTGTATACGTGTCTATGGTATCTCAAGATTACATAATATACAATACAAGTTGATTAAGTTATGGTTGGAATAGATTTGTTACCAATTTTCACGTAGCTAAAATGAGAAAAATTATCCAATCTTGTTTTACCCATAACTTCTTCATTTTAAATCCGTTTTGAGTGAATCAAATTGCTATGGTTTCATATTGAACTCTATTTTATAAATCTAAACAGAAAAGTATAGGTTTATAGTCGGAAAAATAAGTTACAAGTCATTTTTGTAAAGGTAGTCATTTCAGTCGAAAGAACGACGTCTAGATGACCATTTTAGAAAACATACTTCCACTTTGAGTTTAACCATAATTTTTGGATATAGTTTCATGTTCATAATAAAAATCATTTTCTCAGAATAACAACTTTTAAATCAAAGTTTATCATAGTTTTTAATTAACTAACCCAAAACAGCCCGCGGTGTTACTACGACGGCATAAATCCGGTTTTACGGTGTTTTTCGTGTTTCCAGGTTTTAAATCATTAAGTTAGCATATCATATAGATATAGAACATGTGTGTAGTTAATTTTAAAAGTCAAGTTAGAAGGATTAACTTTTGTTTGCGAACAAGTTTAGAATTAACTAAACTATGTTCTAGTGATTACGAGTTTAAACCTTCGAATAAGATAGTTTTATATATATGAATCGAATGATGTTATGAACATCATTACTACCTCAAGTTTAGTAGGTAAACCTACTGGAAGTGACAAGAAATGATCTAGCTTCAAAGGATCTTGGATGGCTTGAAAGTTCTTGAAGTAGGATCATGACACAAAAACAAGTTCAAGTAAGATTTTTACTCGAATTAAGATAGTTTATAGTTATAGAAATTGAATCAAAGTTTGAATATGAATATTACCTTGAATAAGAAAGATAACCTACTGTATATAACAAAGGTTTCTTGATCTTAGATGATTACTTGGAATGGATTAGAAAGCTTGGAAGTAAATTAGTAAACTTGAAGGGATTTTTGAAGTGTTCTTGAAGTGTTCTTCCTATGATGATTATAGCTTGATTCTTGAAGTGATTTTTGATGAAGATGATGATTAACTACTTTAAAAATACGTTCATAATAGTGTGTGTGTGTTGAGAGAGAATTAGAAAGAGAATTGGAAGTGAAATGGAGTGAATGATGAGTGGTAATTGGTGAGTGGTGAGTGGGGTTAAAAGGAGTTCTAGTTAGTTGACTAGCTCATGGTAGAAGTTAAAATTGATTAGTCATACATGACATAATCAAGAGTGGAATCCCATGCTAGTTCCTATTGGTATATACTCATAGTAAGTACGTTTTGAAGCTGTGTATAATACGGGTAAGAATACGACTAGAATTCTTGATGAAAGAAAAGAATGGAAAAGTAACTGTAACCATTTTCGTTAAGTATGAGTGTTTTGATATATGTCTTGAAGTCTTCCAAAAGTATTTTAATACATCTAAATACACTACATGTATATTGATGATGTAGCGTGAGGGTACGAAATAGTATTATTTTTACTAGGAAATACTACAAAATATGACACAAGTTTTATTAATTTACGGATGGGATATACCTAAACCTTGCTACAACACTATAGGCAGTGTACCTAATCGTAGAGTAGTGTAGTTTTTAGTAAGTCCGGTTCGTTCCACAGGGAGCTAGTGATTACGTACTATATTTTTATAAAACTATATTTATATAAATATATATATATATATATATATATATATATATATATATAAGTAGTAATATTATTATAAAAGGGGGGTTTTTACCGTTTAATGACCGGTTTGTCGATTTTATATTTTTAAGCGTAAAGATAAATGACAATAATTAAAGTGCGTAAAATAAATAAATGACGATAAATAAAATAACAATAAATAAAATAGCGATAGAATATGAAATAAAAGGATTATGCTTATTTAAACTTCCGTAATCATGATGTTTGACGTTTTGATTTTAATTAATTGTTACTCGGGTTAATTGTCCTTTGTCATGGTTTATTTGATACCTATCTGGTTTTTATCCATAATAGTCCATCGGTCATAAATATAAAGTGCGAGTGTCCTCGTCAAATTACCCTTATACCCGAAGTCAAATATTCCAACTAATTAAGGATTTAAACTGTGACGCAGTTATCACTTCTGTCAACAATTACACCAGTTATCACTGTATGTAATCCACCCCTGTTTTAATTAGTTTATGAATATTAATTCATCCACTTGATCAGAATGAATAATCAATTACCCAACCCAATTGATTAATTAAATGATTATAACAGATTCCATATGAACATCACTAAATAGGACAACCATAATCATTATTAATTATTAGGTTAATTAATTTGAAGATAGGTTCGACAGACTCCAATGAGTTGTCACTCAATTAGACAATACCCCCCATCTATTAATAGTCAATAGTTCAATTTCCACAAGTGTCGGTCTTTTGCCCAAACCTTAATTATGGTCCAAAGTTCAATAACCCCTTCTTAATATTTTAGCCCAACATCACGATTACTTCGGCTCAAATAAGCATAATAATAACTTAGTTACGATACATTAATGTAAAAAGGTTGAACATAACTTACAATGATTAAAAATAGCGTAGCGTTACACGGACAGAATTTCGACTTACACACTCAAACGATCTCTATCATAAATCTTATTATTATCATAATTTAAAATTAAAATTAAGATTATTATTATATCTTATTAAGTTAACATTATGATAGAGATATAGAATATAGATATTGATAATTGATATTGATAAATAAGAAAAAGATAGAAAAAGGTGATCGAAAAAAAGAAGTATGCTTCTATCGATCAATTACATAGCCTTTTATAGGCTAAATTAGAAATTGAATTTTCATTTACGACCCCTGAACTATGCTCAATTAACAACTTTTTATTATTTAATATTATTCTTAATATGAATTATTTAAATATTATATTTTATTCTTGTGCATAGTTGACTCGTAATTTTTACACCGTTGCGTCGAGCGTTGAGAGTTGACTCATGTCCCAGTTCCGGATTTTCGAACGTCCTTGCGTACAATTTAATATCTTGTACTTTGCGTTTTGTAACTTGTACTCTTGTCATTTTTAGACGTTCTTCATCAATAATTTGAACCTTTTTGATTGTATCTTGTACTTTTGAGCTTTTTGGACCTTTTTGTCTTCAAATCTTCGTTTTCGCCTTTTGTCTTCGCACTTATTAAATATAAACGAATATTACTTGAAAATGGAACAATTGCAACTAAAATCTTATCTTTCTTGGGGGATTTTGCTATGAAATATATGTTCCTTTTTAGCCTTATCAATATCCCCACACTTGAGCGTTGCTTGTCCTCAAGCAATACAGTCTTGAAATAATATAATACATCACACGAATCACTTCTTTATTCTTCACACGTTGTACATCAGTGATTTTGATAGAGCGGTATAAACAATGATATTAACAATAGAACCATGGTTAAAGGTGGGTGTGTCATCCACAGTTGCCTCGGGTTTAGGTCAACGACACTTGCAATCAAATAGCCGATTTACTTTCGGTTTCCAAAGCAAAGTGCACATTTGAAAGGTGGTTTACAGTCCCACATGACTATAAAAATTTAGATCCTTTAGGAAATTGGATCTTTATGAAAACATTTGATCTTTTGAAAATTCAAGCTAGATTTTACCCTAGACAAGTTTTCTGATTTGATCCATCATCGGTGTTGCAAAATATATTTGTGGATCATTATTTTGGCTAAAAACATTTAGGTTCGTGTAATCCACTGCTATCCCGGTATCGGAAAGCACACATCCAGTTTACTTGTTCCGTATATTACCTTTCGGCAAACTACCGTCCGGTTGTAAAGGAAAGCGATGAACAAGAAACTGTTAAGGCAATATCTAATGACATGCATCTATTTATGGTCTTTTAACGTGTCGGATGCTAGTACTATCCTTGGTAGGAGCAATAGTAAAGATCATCCTTTGATTTTTCGGTCTGGAACAAGGTCCTGTCTCCGACCATGCTATGCAACCACCGTTCTTACGGTTGACACCCGATTTGGTTCAGGTGACCTAATGAATTCTGATGAATTCTCAGGATTTTACGTTCAATGGTAATGAACGCATTGAAAATGGGTTTTCAGAAAACAAATCGGTTTTAATTTTGATCAAAATATTTTCTCATTCAAGCTCGAGTTTAGATATCATTGAATTCCATGAGTTTGAATTCTCAATCTTTAAGGTCAATCTCTAGGATTGAGTAATATCAGTCTTAAAAGCTGATTTTTAATCTTTAAGGAGATTATCCTTTCTGGGGATTTGATTCATTAGTCTTATCAAGCTAATTTGCACGGTGCCTCCCCATTGTACGAGATAAATCCTTCTCATGGTTAGGATAAATCTGACCACTTGGCAACCCTGTTTGATGCTGAGGTCCGTGGATTTCCTGCTGATTTTAGAGATGACTTTTCTAGATTTTTCGTCAACCTACAGCTGGTCTGGACGACAACTTCATGACCTAAATCAAGAAGCGCGTGTCTTTTTCGGAAGACTTTACTTCCTTTTAATGATGGAATTGATTCATCGTGTAGATCCATCTTTCTTTAAAATATATTACAGTAAACCGGGTAAAACTGATTAGTATCGTCCAAAGCAAAAGTACCTGCAATAATTCTTATACAAAAATGTGATAGATAGTTTTTAATTGAATAACTTGGTACATTCTCCCCACACTTAGCTTTTATTTATTCTTTTCTTTGCCTTTTTATTCTCTTCTATCCCATTTTAAATGAATTCAAGCGTTTTGGGTTGTTTCTCAATTTATGTCCTTTTCGAGGTAACGATAATTTCGGTATTATCACCTAGTTTTCACCGTTCATAAATATGTATAAACATGATTTTAAATTCATTTAGTTGAAAAATTTTCAAATTTTCACAAAATTTGGCAAATAAACCAAGTATAAACCCGAGAGAATTTATAACCCTTCCCCACACTTAAGATCATGCAATGCCCTCATTTGTATGAAATCAGACTCTAATTATAAATTTATTTGGGTGATTAGTGTAGAAAAGTTATTGGAAATACCGAGTTTGCAAACATGTTGTTTTATATCACATTTGATATTTTGCGTCTTGTCGTCAAAATTAGAAGCTTTTGCTGAACTTAATGACATTCTTTGAAAGTGCGCTGTTTTACCCTATTTTGTACATAACATAAAATACAAACATACATATACATATTTTTGAAGTTTGGTATATTACCCTACTTTCAAAAATTTATAATATTTAATATTTTTTTTTTTTGCATACTTTAAATCAATAAAATTAAAAATAATGATAACAAAATTTGTCGTCCCGCCCTCGGGTAAAGCAATTTCGGCTCAACGACCTAGTCTTCAACTCACGACGAATTTTAGAAATCAATTTTTTTTTAAACTTAATGAAATAAAGTAATTTTTTTTTTAAAATCACACAAAAACTTAAATTTGAAAAGCATATTAATTTCATATAAAACCTATAAAACAAAAAAAATCAGAATGGAGGGAGAAAACTAGTTCTTTAGTGTCTGCTAGCGGAAAAGACCAATCGGATTCCATTCTCGGAACTACACGAGAACAGAACAACTAACTCTAGACATCATTTTCTTTTTAGAACACTTGAATCTCCCCACACTTAGGTAGCTGTGGTGTCGAAATTGTGATTAACTTCATCGTCAATTTCTCTTGGTCCATAATCAACTTGCATATCTGTGACTTTTTCTTTAAGCCATTGGTCGGATTCCTGTGTAATATCCACAATTTCAACTAGTTTCTCCTTTTCTTTAGGTGATAGATTGGATACTAACCGGTTACATAACTTAAAGTTCCCCTTGGTTATAGCATCGCGAATCCGTTTAATAAGTTTCTTCATTGAACTATTAATAACGGGATCATTTAATTTCATATCAACAACGGGGTTCTTTGTTATCATGTCATCATTAGGTGTTACTTCATTTTCCCCACACTTAGGCGTTTCATTATTGCTAAGTATTACCGTTGGAGTTGGTAAAAGCACATGGTTCTTACCAATTGTTTTTACTGGTTCAACGGTTTTGGCTGGTGGAGATTTAGACTTTCGAATCATAAAGGTGATCGATTTGTCACCACTTTTAAGTGTCATTCTTCCATTTCCTACATCAAATAACGCCTTGGTGGACGCTAAGAATGGCCGACCTAAAATTAGAGGAATGTTTGGGTCCTCTTCTATGTCAATGACAATAAATTCGACTAGAAAGGTTAAATTGCCTACTTGAACGGGTAGGTTGTCAGTAATTCCAACTGGGTGCTTAATGGTTTGATCAAAGAGTCGAACACTCATATCCGTTGGACTTAACTTACCTACACCTAATCTTTTATATAATGAAAGAGGCATAACACTCACACTTGCACCTAAATCTGCTAGTGCATCATACATGACACAATCACTAAGTAGACAAGGAACAATAAATTCACCCGGATCACCTACCCTAGGTGGAGGTTTTGGTGGAACTGTCTTCACCGGGTTTATATTTACGGCTTTTGTTTCTTGCACTTTCTTATTCTTTTTCTTCTTCTTCTTTCCAGAGGTATCACAATCTTTATTACCTATCACTTGCTCATACTCAACTCCTTTTCTTGGAAACGGGATGGGTGGTTTGTATGGTGCCACCACTGGCTTTACATACTCGGGTGGTGGTGGTGTAACTTCTTCATTGTTACTCTCATCTAAAACCTTCCCATCTTCTGGTGCTGGTTTTTCAGAATTCGTTGAAACCATATTAACATTCTCATTCCGAGGATTTACTTCAGTATTACTCGGTAGCTTTCCTTGTTCCCTCTCACTCATCATGCTAGCAAGAGTACCTACGTGTTTTTCTAGATTCAAAATGGAAGCTTGTTGAGTTCTTAATGACTGATCAAATCTCTCGTTCGTTTGGGTTTGAGTTTCAATAAATTGTGTTTGAGATTCAACTAGCTTGAATACCACGTCTTCCATATTTGACTTTTTCTCTTCGGTTTGTTGTTGTGGTTTATATAAGCCATGTCTTTGTGGATTGAAAGTGTTGTTTTGAGTTGGTTGGTTATTCGAACCTTGTTGGTTATACGAGTTGTTGTTGGGTCCATTTGGATTGTAAAGAATGTTTTGATTTCGATTGAAGTTTATCCTTGGCGGTTGATAATTATTTTGATAATTACTTCCCGTCCTTTGGTTCATATAGGAAACATTCTCTCGTTGTTCCATCGTTGGTTCAATGTGACAATCTTTCAATAAGTGTGGTCCACCGCATTGCTCACAACTGATTCGTATTGCGTGAATATCTTTATTCATCTTTTCCATTCGTCTTTCGAAAGCATCTATTTTTGCGGAAACGGAATCAAAGTCATGGCTAGAATCGGCTCTAGCCACTTTAGATGACCGAAAGATATCTTTTTCTTGATGCCACTCATGCGAGTGGGAGGCTGTGTTATCAATAATTTTGTAAGCTTCAGTTGCGGTTTTCTTCATAATGGAACCACCAGCTGTTATGTCGATGTCTTTTCGTGTGGCGATGTCTACGCCTTTATAGAAGATTTGTACTATTTGAAAAGTATCTAATCCGTGTTGAGGACATCCTCTCAACATCCTTCCGAATCTTGTCCACGCCTCATATAATGTTTCATTTGGATTTTGCGCGAACGTAACAATTTCTCCTTGAAGTCTCACGGCTTTGGATGCCGGAAAGAATCGTTTAAGAAATTTTTCAACTAAAACATCCCATGTGTCAATCGCCCCTTCAGGTAACGATTCTAACCAATCTTTGGCTTCTCCCTTTAAAGTCCAGGGAAATAACATGAGATAGATCTGCTCATCTTCCACTTCTCGGATTTTGAATAGTGTACAAATTCTTTTAAACGTACGAAGGTGTTCGTTAGGATCTTCATTCGGTGCACCACTGAATTGGCATTGGTTAGTTACCATGTGTAGAATTTGTCCTTTGATTTCATAATCTGGCGCATTAACTTCTGGTTTAATAATGGCATGACCTTGGCCCGTGCGTGTGGCTCTCATTCGATCTTCCATACTTAGAGGTTCCGTTACTTCCATAATTGAATTTGTTGAATACGAATCACTAGAGGACTCTGATTTAACGGTTTGTGGTTCAGGAGGAATAATTAGTGGTTCAGGATCTTGGAATTGTCCTTGAATATGCTCCGGGTTCTTAATTGTGAAGTCGGGTTCAAAAGATGGATTATCGGAAATTTGAGTTAGAGTTCTTGGTCGACTAGATGATGATTCTAAAGAAAAATCAACGGCAGCTATATTTGTTAAACGATGTCTTGATCGAGTTACAGGTGGTGAACGTACAAAAGGTGGTGAACGTCTTGCTCGGTGCATTCACTGAATATCCTATTAGTTTTAAAAAGGAAAGAAAAATTATAATAAGTTATCCAACCAATAGACTTTTCTGATTTTGCCCACGTTTCGAATAGCCAAAAGATGCAGCAGAGGGGCAGGATTCGTTTGGTCTCAATATAATTGAGGACTGTTTGGCTCCAATAACCCGGTCCACGTACAAATCCAACTATTACTACGAACCAGAAAATTTTGATGTCTATCAATTTAACCACTTAAAATAAATTTTCGTAATTTTAAGAAATTTAGAGAAGAAGTAGAAAAAATTCTAAGTCCTAAAAACTAGAATGGCGAGAAATAAGAGAGAAAAAGATTGCGCGTCGAAAAGTGTCGAAAAATGAAAAAGACGAAGAGTGGTTTGTAAACACGCGGTTAATCCAACCTTATAACGATCACTATCTTAAAATTAAAACTACAAATAGAGATTACTAATTGGAATTGTAATTGATACATAGGTAAAGGCGTCGAAAAATAAAAATAAGAAAATAACTATGGCAAAACTAAACTTAATACTAAAAGTTGCGACTATAGTCTAAAAATCTAAAGGTAATAAAACTAAAAAAAACATTTTTTTTTTATAGACAAAATTTTAAAAATATATATTTTTTTTTTAATAATTTTTTTTTTTTTTTTACGTTTTTTTTTTACGTGTTTTTTTTTTTTTTTTTTTTTTCGTTTTTTTTTTTAAAATTTTTTAAAAAAAAACGATTTTTTTTTACAAATTTTTTTTTAAAACGAATTTTTTTTTTTTTTAAAAAAAAACGATTTTTTTTTTACACAAAATTTTTTTTTTTTTTTTAAAAAAACGAATTTTTTTTTTTTTTTTAAAAAAAACGATTTTTTTTTTTTAAAAAAAACGATTTTTTTTTTACAAATTAATAATTTTTTTTATAATTATAATTTTTTTTTCAAAACTTTTTTTTTTTAATTCATTTACTATTCATGAATAGTAAATGAAAATAAATTAATTAATTTACTATTCACATGAAAGCGACATGATAGCAATTATTAATTATAAGTTACATAATATACCCCTGAAGTATTTAATAAATACGACTTTTTTAAAATTTACGTATAAATTTTTGATTCTTAAATATTATTATATTATTATATTCTATTTCAATATTATTATATTATTATATTTTATTTCAATATTATTATAATTAAAAATATAGCGTTTTAGCGCTCCCCGGCAGCGGCGCCAAAAACTTGATGATGTAGCGTGAGGGTACGAAATAGTATTATTTTTACTAGGAAATACTACAAAATATGACACAAGTTTTATTAATTTACGGATGGGATATACCTAAACCTTGCTACAACACTATAGGCAGTGTACCTAATCGTAGAGTAGTGTAGTTTTTAGTAAGTCCGGTTCGTTCCACAGGGAGCTAGTGATTACGTACTATATTTTTATAAAACTATATTTATATAAATATATATATATATATATATATATATATATATATATAAGTAGTAATATTATTATAAAAGGGGGGTTTTTACCGTTTAATGACCGGTTTGTCGATTTTATATTTTTAAGCGTAAAGATAAATGACAATAATTAAAGTGCGTAAAATAAATAAATGACGATAAATAAAATAACAATAAATAAAATAGCGATAGAATATGAAATAAAAGGATTATGCTTATTTAAACTTCCGTAATCATGATGTTTGACGTTTTGATTTTAATTAATTGTTACTCGGGTTAATTGTCCTTTGTCATGGTTTATTTGATACCTATCTGGTTTTTATCCATAATAGTCCATCGGTCATAAATATAAAGTGCGAGTGTCCTCGTCAAATTACCCTTATACCCGAAGTCAAATATTCCAACTAATTAAGGATTTAAACTGTGACGCAGTTATCACTTCTGTCAACAATTACACCAGTTATCACTGTATGTAATCCACCCCTGTTTTAATTAGTTTATGAATATTAATTCATCCACTTGATCAGAATGAATAATCAATTACCCAACCCAATTGATTAATTAAATGATTATAACAGATTCCATATGAACATCACTAAATAGGACAACCATAATCATTATTAATTATTAGGTTAATTAATTTGAAGATAGGTTCGACAGACTCCAATGAGTTGTCACTCAATTAGACAATACCCCCCATCTATTAATAGTCAATAGTTCAATTTCCACAAGTGTCGGTCTTTTGCCCAAACCTTAATTATGGTCCAAAGTTCAATAACCCCTTCTTAATATTTTAGCCCAACATCACGATTACTTCGGCTCAAATAAGCATAATAATAACTTAGTTACGATACATTAATGTAAAAAGGTTGAACATAACTTACAATGATTAAAAATAGCGTAGCGTTACACGGACAGAATTTCGACTTACACACTCAAACGATCTCTATCATAAATCTTATTATTATCATAATTTAAAATTAAAATTAAGATTATTATTATATCTTATTAAGTTAACATTATGATAGAGATATAGAATATAGATATTGATAATTGATATTGATAAATAAGAAAAAGATAGAAAAAGGTGATCGAAAAAAAGAAGTATGCTTCTATCGATCAATTACATAGCCTTTTATAGGCTAAATTAGAAATTGAATTTTCATTTACGACCCCTGAACTATGCTCAATTAACAACTTTTTATTATTTAATATTATTCTTAATATGAATTATTTAAATATTATATTTTATTCTTGTGCATAGTTGACTCGTAATTTTTACACCGTTGCGTCGAGCGTTGAGAGTTGACTCATGTCCCAGTTCCGGATTTTCGAACGTCCTTGCGTACAATTTAATATCTTGTACTTTGCGTTTTGTAACTTGTACTCTTGTCATTTTTAGACGTTCTTCATCAATAATTTGAACCTTTTTGATTGTATCTTGTACTTTTGAGCTTTTTGGACCTTTTTGTCTTCAAATCTTCGTTTTCGCCTTTTGTCTTCGCACTTATTAAATATAAACGAATATTACTTGAAAATGGAACAATTGCAACTAAAATCTTATCTTTCTTGGGGGATTTTGCTATGAAATATATGTTCCTTTTTAGCCTTATCATATATACATTTTAACTGAGTCGTTAAGTCATCGTTAGTCGTTACATGTAAGTGTTGTTTTGAAACCTTTAAGTTAACGATCTCAATTAATGTTGTTAACCCATTGTTTATTATATCTAATGAGATGTTAAATTATTATATTATCATGATATTATGATATATTAATATATCTTAATATGATATATATACATTTAAATGTCGTTACAACGATAATCGTTACATATATGTCTCGTTTCGAAATCCTTAAGTTAGTAGTCTTGTTTATATGTATATAACTCATTGTTAATATACTTATGGAGATACTTACTTATCATAATATCATGTTAACCATATGTATATCCATATATATATATCATCATGTCGTTTTTTACAAGTTTTAACGTTCGTGAATCGCCGGTCAACTTGGGTGGTCAATTGTCTATATGAAACATATTTCAATTAATCAAGTCTTAACAAGTTTGATTGCTTAACATGTTGTAAACATTTAATCATGTAAATATCAATCTCAATTAATATATATAAACATGGAAAAGTTCGGGTCACTACATATAAGCCCACCCTACATTTTAAGTGGACTAACTAGCCCACTCTTGCATGTAAGTATCAAACTAAATGGAAACTAGTTAGTTTAAGCACATGGAATCTACTTACCTTACAATCCCCATGAAACCAACTCCATTAACCAACTTTAATACCTTTACCATGCATGAACTAGTGGATTTTGGCCTCTCCCTTTTCCCTCCCCTTGACCGTCGGCCTTAGAAGGCCTATGGAGCATTTTTGTTTCATTTTACCTTATCACTTCATACTAGAATTCTGTCATTCAAAAACACACACACATACTTGCTTTAATTTTCCTCTCATTTTCTCTCAAGTCTTGTAAGTAACTTGAGTTTTTCTCTTCTTCTTTTCTTGATTAAAACCGAACCCAAGAACACACATATCATCATCATCTCTTGTTCTTTGATTATTGTTTTGTTGTTTGTTGTTGTTATTACTTACTTACTAATTGTTATTTATTATTTACTTACTAGTTACAAGAATCAAACTCTTTAGTTTCATTCTTCATAATATCTTGTATTTTCAAGAACACAAGAACATAAACTTACTAGTTTATGATTCTACCTTATTTGTTTCAAAAGATTTAAGGTTCATGTGTTGTAAATCATACTTGTAAGTCATGTTAGTAAACTTTAAAGTTTACTTTCTTAAAGATCAAACTTTGGTTTGAATCTTTAAAGTATGAACAAACCATGAATTATTTACTTGTTTACTTAGTTTATGTCTTCATTTTATGCACTTTAATTTCATGTTGTTGGTTGTTATTGGTCAAATGTTACTAGTTAACTTTGATCTCATTAATCTTGAACTAAAGTTAACTTTAAAAGTTCAAGAACATGTAAGTAAACTTTCTATTATTATAACTTGGTACACTTATGTTAGATCTAGACTTTTGAGTCTTGGATCTTCAAGATCAAACTAAGAACTATGTTCTACAACTTAAGATCTTGATTTCATGAGTTTACTTTCAAGTTTGTAACTTATTATTAGTTTAAAGTTCAAGTATGTGCTAGATCTAAGACTTTGATGTAACTTTGGTTCATCAAAACACTTGCAACACTTAAGTGAGTTGTGCTTCATGTCTTAGACTTACACTTGGGTTATGATGGTCAAACCTTGGTGAAAATGATGCAAACACATCAACGAGTTGTACACTTGAAGCTACATGCATCAAGGATGAGAACCGTGATAAGCATCGAACACCAAGAACCACCGAAACCTACTGACCTGTCTGTTTTTTGTATTCTGGGTCTGATCAGTAAGACCTTGTCTGTTGTGATTATGATTTTAAAATATCTCTGTTCGAGTAGATAACTTTTCATATAGGACTCGTCTTAATCCGAGTTACGGTTTAGGATTTATGGCCCTCCGATCGTCACTATGTCCTTTTAACGTTGTGCAGAAATTTCTGACCTACTTGCACTTAGACCGTCGCCACGGTCAAACGAAGACGAGTTTGCCTCTGTAAATTTTACCACACTTAAAGGACTCATATACAGAGCCATGGCTACTGGTCTCACCTTAATTCAGTAAGGGTAGAGGCCGTGGTGACTAATCGAAGTCAGCCTTTGTTTTAAACTACTTTCATGAACGAAATATACTTTACGCCTTTTTGTTTGATGATGAATGATGATGACCCTTAAGACCTTATTTACATACTTTTAAACCTATTCGGACGATTTACTGACTTATTACTATTTGACTTAGGTTGAGGACCCGTTTGGACAACCTTCATTACTTGCTTACTTTCCGAGTCATACTTTACCGCTACTTTATCATTGTGAGTTATAGCATTCCCTTTTTACTTTAACTTATTTTGGGAACTGAGAATACATGCGGATTTTATGTTTTACATACTAGGCATGAGTACTTAAACTTTATATATGTGTGGGTTATATAACGTCAGAAACATTCCCTTTAGCTCGGTAACGTTTAATCATTGGTTTTTGAACCGTGAACGCGAATCTTAGATATGGATCCATAGGGTTTGACATCCCCACTCGGGCTAGTAGCGCTAGCATTTAACGAGTGTTTAATACTTCGTAGACATACGCACTTTCCAAGTGTACTTTCAGGGGGTATAAACGTTAATTACCAAGTGCCCACGGTTAACATATACTTTATCATACTGTTTTGAAACGCTCTTTGTAGCACTGAAATCTCGTGGCCTACCTTACATACTGTTATACTTAAACTATAGCTCACCAACCTTTGTGTTGACGTTTTTAAGCATGTTTTTCTCAGGTGCTTAAGGTTATTTGCTTCCGCTGTCGTGCTAGTCTTGCCGTAGACACCCGCTGCTCTAGTGTTATCACCGCATGAACTGTTTAACTGCATTCAAACTTTAATACATTTGAACTATGTTTTGTAACGACCTAAGGGTCACATACATTTATTCATGCTTGCTATTCGTAGAAGCATACTGTTGGTGTAAAACATTTGATGTCGGTTATGACGTCACCTTTTTATCGTGAATGCAACTTCTTTTATTACAGCATGTAGTACCTAACCTTGTAATGATCCTGTTGTTGATGATTCGTACACGATGGTTTTGTACGGGGCATCACATACTACAAGTTATTGCATCCTCTTGGGTGATTCTCCAATTTCATGAAGATCCAAGAAACAAGCTGTTGTTGGTCGTTCATCTACAGAGGAAGAATACACGGCAATGGCCCTAACTTGTTGTGAAACACTTGGCCAGTTACCTTGTTAAAAGACTTGGGAATAAAAGACTTACGTCTGGTGGAATTGTTTTGTGATAATCAAGCAGCCATTCACATAGCTGCAACTCCTGTTTTCCATGCTAGAACTATGCACATTGAAGTGAATTGTCACTAAGTAAAAGATCAAGTAAAGTTTGGAGTTGTTCATACAAACTATGTTCATACAAATAATTAGTTGGCTGATGTGTTTACGAAGATTAATTCTGTGGAGCGGCATAATAAACTGTTGAACAAGTTAGGAGTTTCTGTTCCTTCCAACTCCAAACTTGAGAAAGAGTATAATGGTCAACTGAAGTCAACTGCACAACTACGGGGACGAGTTTGTAAATTGTAGCGACCCGACCAAATCATGTTTGACGGCGCCGTCTACTTAGGTCCCGTTACGTGGTCATAAGTCTTTAAAACAACGTTTGACCAAAAGATATGTCGCATTCATTTCAAATGTAAAGGTTGTTCAAGTTTACAAGAATAGTTCCACCACAAGTTACGATACATAGTTTTAAGTACAAATGAAACTTATGCGACATAATTTAAAAGTATCCAAAAGACGCTCCATGTATGCATATATACTCGACATCCAATGCAAGTATCAAAATAATGAGCGGAAGCATGTATCATGTATCGTTCAAGGACCTGAGAAAAACATAGAAATCTGTCAACGAAAACGTTGGTGAAATCATAGGTTTAAGTAAGTAAGTACAAGTGAACCACAAGATTTGTATCAATGAAATAATAGTAATACATTCCAAAAGTTTGTTTCACGAGCACCCAATTATCAATGCTTAACGTTTCCTTCCATTGAACCCCATCACTTAGTGCTAGAACATACACTGTTTCTCGAAAATATATTTCATTCGTAAACGGTAGCGAACCGTTTGAATGAGGGTTTGTCAAACCCATATGGATCCATACAACATAAGTTCTCGCTTACACCCGGCAAGTGTAACTAATGATAATCGAATTGAGGATTTTGTTCTAAACTCGTATGTAGAATGTTTGTTTTCCTGTACTTGTGTTCACTTAGTTCAAAAGAATCGTTTATGTTTTCTCATCCCAAATATAAGTTCAAAAAGAGTAAAAGTGGGACTATGATCTCACCTTGAGTGCACGAGTAGTAAAGTACTTCAACAAGTAAACGTGTGCAAAGAACAATGCTAGTCTTGACCTAAACAATAGGTTGTATCAATAACGGTAAACACGATAGGTCAAAGATGTTCAATTAGTCCTATGGCTCGTTACGACTCGATTATTTAGCATGTGAAATCAAATTGCCCAATTTCATGCAAGATGCAAGTATATAAATAAGTTAGGAAGTTTGCATAATCATTTGGTTAAGTTTGGCAAAAAGTCAAACTTTGGTCGGTCAAAGTCAACGAAAGTCAACACGTTCGGGTCGGGTTCCGAACTATTTTTCTAATCTTAGAAATCATATATGAGCATGTTGGCCAAGTTACATGTTAATCGGAGGTGCGTAGCATGCCAAACATTATTCAAAAATTGACCAATTTGGACAGAATCTGTCCAGGCCATTCGGCGCGCCGCGCGGGGGGTATGGCGCGCCGCGCCACCCTGCTGCTTCAGCTATTTTTCTGCTTTTTAAATGTGCACGAACCAAAACCAATTCTAACACAATTTTTGACCCGCAAACGCTTAATACGCCTATCATACATCGTTGGAAAGGTATTTTGACAAGGAATGCAACTAAACACAATTCATCAACCAAACTTTCACTTACAACAACCAAAAACCGTAATTAAACGTTCATAATCAAAGTTCAAGTTCCAAAAACGCATTTTATGATTCGGGCAACCAATTTACATGAATGATATGCCGTTTCGAAGGTAATCAAGCATACAATCCAACTAAACACTTACCAACAATAATCCATGGCATTCAATACATCAAAAGTCCATTTCAAGTTCATCAAACCCTAATCCAAATTCACCAAAATCATAAATCAAGTTCATGAACTTTTCTAAAGCAACCTACACATCAAATTGAAGCTAGTGATGCTAGTAACACAATTAAAACATCAACTTTTAACATCTAACAACATATGATCATCCAAAATTCAAGAATAACACACCAAAATTCAAGTTCATGCTAGTTACACTAAAACAACGAGATCGAGCATATAAATCATATATTCATGTTAGACTTGAGCCATAGACACTAATTAACACTTTTATAAGTTAAAAACATCAAGAACACAAAATCTAGTGATTTTAGAAAGTTACCCAAATGAGATGAAGTTGGTACCAAAATGAAGAGGATGAAGAGAGGATCACGAATATGTAATTTATTTGGTTGCTAGCTCCTTGATCCGGATTTAGATGATGAATGAATGAATATGGTTTTGAGTGTGTGTGTTCTTGCTAGAGAGAAAGAGAGAGATGAAGATGAAATGAATGGGTGAAAGGGGTTGACCCTTTGACCTAGTCAAGGGTTTGATCCCTTGTCAAGTTTAGTCCCTCAACTTTTGTTCGGGTGCGGGAATTACCTAAACGAGATAATTTAAAACGCGTATCAACGGGAGATGTTATAAACATATAACGGACTTTATATTAGTATAACGGAAAAATAAATGGAAAGAGGCGGGATGTTACATTACCTACACCTTAAAAGAAATTTCGTCCCGAAATTTAAGTAGGCGTAGTAGTCGTTGTTTCTTCCTCGAGATCTTGCGTTTCCGAATTCACGAATAGATGAGGATACTTCCTTTGCATTTGATCTTGTCTTTCCCAAGTAAACTCGGGTCCTCTTTTGGCATTCCAACGGACTTTAACAATCGGGATTCGGCTTTGTTTCAATGTCTTGACGGAGGTGTCCACAATTTCAACCGGTTCCTCCACAAAATGAAGTTTGTCATCAATGGTAAGCTCTTCGAGAGGAATGACGATATCGGGTTCGGCAAGACACTTTTTCAAGTTAGATACATGGAAAGTAGGATGAACGGAGCTCAATTGAGGCGGGAGATCCAAACGATAAGCAACGGTTCCAATACGCTCCAAGATTTCGAAAGGACCAATATACCGCGGATTTAGCTTCCCGCGTTTCCCAAAACGGATTACACCCTTCCAAGGTGCGACTTTTAACATTACTCGGTCACCGACTTGAAATTCAAGATCGTTGCGTCGTTTATCGGTATAGCTCTTTTGACGACTTCGGGCCGTCCTAAGCCTATCTCGGATTTGAACGATTTTCTCGGTGGTTTCGTGAATGAGTTCGGGTCCGGTGATTTGCACGTCGCCTACCTCGGCCCAACAAAGAGGTGAACGACATTTGCGGCCATATAGCGCTTCAAAAGGTGCGGCTTTAATACTCGCGTGATAACTATTGTTGTAAGAGAACTCGGCGAGAGGTAAGTGCTTGTCCCAAGCTTTTCCGAAATCAACCACGCAAGCTCGTAACATGTCCTCTAAGGTTTGAATTGTACGTTCGCTTTGTCCATCGGTTTGAGGATGATATGCGGTGCTCATGTCTAAACGTGTTCCCAACGCTTCTTGCAATGTACGCCAAAATCTAGAAACGAAACGGCCATCTCGGTCGGAGATAATCGATAAAGGTACACCGTGTCGGGCTACGATCTCCTTAATGTAAAGTTGTGCAAGTTTCTCCATTTTGTCCGTTTCTTTCATGGCAAGGAAGTGTGCGGATTTGGTGAGACGGTCAACAATAACCCAAATGGTATCATAACCGCCCGTCGTTTTTGGTAGTTTGGTGATAAAATCCATCGTTATCCCTTCCCACTTCCATTGCGGGATCTCGGGTTGTCGAAGTAGTCCGGACGGTCTTTGGTGTTCGGCTTTGACTTTGGAACATGTCAAACACTTGGAAACATAAGTAGCTACTTCCCTTTTGATATTCGGCCACCAATATAGCTGTTTAAGGTCGTGGTACATCTTATTGGCACCGGGGTGAATCGAGTATCGTGACTTATGGGCTTCATCTAAAATAAGGCTTCGTAGGTCCCCATAACTAGGCACCCAAATTCTTCCGGCGAAATATCGGAGTCCGGTTTCTTTAACTTCGAATCGAGAGGTGAGGACGTTCAAGTGTTCGAGAGAGATGTTTTCATCCTTGAGAGCCTCATCTTGAGCTACCCGAATTTGGCTATTAAGGTTGGTGTGAATGGTGATGTTTAAAGCTCGGACACGGAGAGGCACCACTCTTTCTTTTCGACTTAAGGCATCGGCTACTACATTTGCCTTCCCGGGATGGTAACGAAGCTCGCAATCGTAATCGTTCAAAGTTTCAATCCACCGTCGTTGTCTCATGTTTAGTTGCTTTTGATCGAAAATGTGTTGAAGGCTTTTGTGATCGGTGAAGATAGTACTCTTGGTTCCATAAAGATAGTGTCTCCACATTTTAAGTGCAAAGACAACGGCTCCGAGTTCGAGATCATGTGTCGTATAGTTTCGTTCATGAATTTTGAGTTGTCGAGAAGCATAAGCAATGACTTTCGTTCGTTGCATCAATACACACCCAAAACCATGTTTCGAGGCATCGCAATACACAACAAAGTCATCGTTGCCTTCGGGAAGTGACAAGATAGGAGCGGTGGTTAGCTTCGTTTTCAAGATTTGGAATGCGGATTCATGTTCGGTCGCCCAAATGAATTTCTTTCCCTTGTGAGTCAAGGCGGTTAGAGGACGTGCAACCAAAGAGAAATTTTCGATGAATCTACGATAGTACCCGGCGAGACCCAAAAATTGACGAATGTGAGTAGGAGTAGTAGGAGTCTCCCATTTGCTAATGGCTTCGATTTTCGATGGATCGACTTTAATACCTTGGTCACTTACAACATGACCAAGAAATTGAACTTCCTTTAACCAAAATTCACACTTGGAGAATTTGGCATAGAGTTGTTCTTGTCTTAAAAGTTCAAGCACAAGTCGGAGATGTTGTTCGTGCTCTTCTTCATTTTTAGAATAGATCAATATGTCATCGATGAACACAATAACGAATTTATCGAGATACGGTTTGCACACGCGGTTCATAAGATCCATGAACACCGCCGGTGCGTTAGTGAGACCAAATGGCATGACAAGGAATTCATAACTACCATAACGAGTTCGGAAAGCGGTTTTGGAGACATCTTCCCCCTTAACCCTCAATTGATGATAACCCGAGCGGAGATCGATTTTCGAATATACACAAGACCCTTGTAGTTGATCAAAGAGGTCATCGATGCGAGGAAGAGGATATCGGTTCTTAACCGTCAATTTATTTAGTTCGCGATAATCAATGCACATTCGTAGGGATCCGTCTTTCTTTTTAACAAACAAAATCGGAGCGCCCCAAGGTGAATGGCTAGGTTGGATAAAACCACGATCAAGTAGTTCTTGGATTTGACTTTGCAATTCTTGCATTTCAGATGGAGCGAGTCTATATGGTGCACGCGCTACGGGTGCGGCTCCCGGAATAAGATCGATTTGGAATTCAATCGGTCGATGAGGTGGAAGACCCGGCAATTCGTCGGGAAATACATCGGAAAAGTCACTAACAATTGGCACATCATCGATATGCTTCTCATCGGACTCGACTTTCTTAACGTGGGCAAGGATCGCAAAACAACCCTTACGGAGTAGTTTTCTAACTTTAAGGCACGAAACGAGGTTGAGTCTGGTGCAACTCTTATCGCCATAAACAATCAAAGGTTCACCATTCTCGATAGGAATTCGGATTGCGTTAAGATCACAAAGAATGTGAGATTTCGTTTTGACTAACCAATTCATACCGATTATTACATCAAAGCTTCCTAATTCCATGGGTATCAAGTCAATTTCAAATTTCCTACCCAAAATGTTTAACGTACACCCCCGGTAATATGTGTCGGCACTTAATAGTTTTCCGTTAGCCACTTCAATGGTATAAGTGGTATCTAATGGAAAAGGTGGAGTGCTAAAAGAATGAGTCAAAGTCTTGGATACAAAGCATTTATCGGCACCCGAATCGAATAAGCAAGAGACATAAGAATTGTTGAGAAGAAACGTACCCGTGACTAGTTCAGTGTCATCCCGGGCTTCCTCGGTGTTGATGTTGAAAGCTCGGCCGCGCGTATTGGTGTTATCTTTCCTTTTCGGGCATGCATTTCTATAATGACCCGTTTGGCCACATTCGTAACAAGTGCCCGTCTTTGGTGCATTGGGCCACTTTCGAGCGACGGGAGTGGCACTTTTACAATCGTTGGCCTTATGACCAACCCCTTGGCACCGGTGGCAAATTATCTTACTACATTCGCCAACGTGATGTTTGTTGCATTTGTTGCAAAGAGGTAGGTTCCCGGCATAACCTTTCTTGCCGTCGAAGGTGTAAGGCTTCTTAGCAAAGTTGTTGTTGCTTGATTGGGAGGGTTCCCACTTTCTTTTGTTGCCGCTCGATTTATCCTCGGCCTTAGGTGCCGGAACTACGATTTCGTCAACCGTTTCGATTAGTTGGCGAGCCATGTTCATAGCGGCTTGATGAGTAGTGGGTTTGGATGACATCACCCCTTGTTTGATGCTTTTTGGAAGACCGAGCATGTAGAGCTCAATCCTTTGAGATTCGGGGTTAACAAGATTAGGACACATCAAGGATAGTTCGGCGAAGCGTTGATTATAAGCTTTAAGATCGTTTCCGACCGCTTTCAAAGCTCTTAGTTCTTCCTCAAGCTTTCGGGTTTCTTCGCGCGGAAAATATTCAACAATCATCTTTTCCTTTAGATCGGCCCAAGAGAGGGCATGAGCTTCATCGGTACCCACCGATTGAACATAGGTGTTCCACCATGTTAGAGCAATTCCGGAGAAAGTGTGAGTGGAGTATTTGACCTTGTCTTGGTCCCGACAACCGCTTATGCTAAAGACGGCTTCCGTTTGCTCAAACCATCGGGTGAGCACGACCGGTCCCCCGGTTCCATCAAAAGTGTGAGGTTTGCACCCCATGAAAGCTTTATAGGAGCATCCCTCGTTTGAGTTTCCGGCTCCATTGTTGTTGTTGTTGTTGTTGTTGTTGTTGTTGTTGTTATTATTGTTGTTGGATGAGTGACCGGCCATGGCCGCATCTACGGCGGTTGCTATCATCCGTTCGAGAGCTTGTTCGGGAGTTTCATTGCGGCGTACGCGACGAGGAGCCATTGTTCCTTCAAGACACAAGAATATCATTGATTAGTATTCTCAATAATACTAACCGTGATATAGAATAAAGATAAAGAGAAGTTTTTTTTTTTTTTTTTTTTTTTTTTTTTTTTTTTTTTTTTTTTTTTTTTTTTTTCGACTCGCCTTAAATTCTTTATGTCATAATGTCGGAACGTTCATACGAGTCACCGTAATATAATCCCGGAAATTATATTACCCTGATTCATATGTGCATTCGACATCATTTCATATAGTCAAGGTGGCGTGTCAATCAAATTAAACAACGTGAGATTAAGATGAACTAAGAGTAGATATGAGTAGAAACGTTCGAGTATAAATGCACAAGTAGTCAAGTAATTCCTACTTCAAGTCTATATGCCGGTTGTAGTCTAGACTCACCAATGTACCCTATGACTCGGGGTTGACACTAATGAACTCTAAATCCCTACAACCAACGCTCTGATACCATCTGTAGCGACCCGACCAAATCATGTTTGACGGCGCCGTCTACTTAGGTCCCGTTACGTGGTCATAAGTCTTTAAAACAACGTTTGACCAAAAGATATGTCGCATTCATTTCAAATGTAAAGGTTGTTCAAGTTTACAAGAATAGTTCCACCACAAGTTACGATACATAGTTTTAAGTACAAATGAAACTTATGCGACATAATTTAAAAGTATCCAAAAGACGCTCCATGTATGCATATATACTCGACATCCAATGCAAGTATCAAAATAATGAGCGGAAGCATGTATCATGTATCGTTCAAGGACCTGAGAAAAACATAGAAATCTGTCAACGAAAACGTTGGTGAAATCATAGGTTTAAGTAAGTAAGTACAAGTGAACCACAAGATTTGTATCAATGAAATAATAGTAATACATTCCAAAAGTTTGTTTCACGAGCACCCAATTATCAATGCTTAACGTTTCCTTCCATTGAACCCCATCACTTAGTGCTAGAACATACACTGTTTCTCGAAAATATATTTCATTCGTAAACGGTAGCGAACCGTTTGAATGAGGGTTTGTCAAACCCATATGGATCCATACAACATAAGTTCTCGCTTACACCCGGCAAGTGTAACTAATGATAATCGAATTGAGGATTTTGTTCTAAACTCGTATGTAGAATGTTTGTTTTCCTGTACTTGTGTTCACTTAGTTCAAAAGAATCGTTTATGTTTTCTCATCCCAAATATAAGTTCAAAAAGAGTAAAAGTGGGACTATGATCTCACCTTGAGTGCACGAGTAGTAAAGTACTTCAACAAGTAAACGTGTGCAAAGAACAATGCTAGTCTTGACCTAAACAATAGGTTGTATCAATAACGGTAAACACGATAGGTCAAAGATGTTCAATTAGTCCTATGGCTCGTTACGACTCGATTATTTAGCATGTGAAATCAAATTGCCCAATTTCATGCAAGATGCAAGTATATAAATAAGTTAGGAAGTTTGCATAATCATTTGGTTAAGTTTGGCAAAAAGTCAAACTTTGGTCGGTCAAAGTCAACGAAAGTCAACACGTTCGGGTCGGGTTCCGAACTATTTTTCTAATCTTAGAAATCATATATGAGCATGTTGGCCAAGTTACATGTTAATCGGAGGTGCGTAGCATGCCAAACATTATTCAAAAATTGACCAATTTGGACAGAATCTGTCCAGGCCATTCGGCGCGCCGCGCGGGGGGTATGGCGCGCCGCGCCACCCTGCTGCTTCAGCTATTTTTCTGCTTTTTAAATGTGCACGAACCAAAACCAATTCTAACACAATTTTTGACCCGCAAACGCTTAATACGCCTATCATACATCGTTGGAAAGGTATTTTGACAAGGAATGCAACTAAACACAATTCATCAACCAAACTTTCACTTACAACAACCAAAAACCGTAATTAAACGTTCATAATCAAAGTTCAAGTTCCAAAAACGCATTTTATGATTCGGGCAACCAATTTACATGAATGATATGCCGTTTCGAAGGTAATCAAGCATACAATCCAACTAAACACTTACCAACAATAATCCATGGCATTCAATACATCAAAAGTCCATTTCAAGTTCATCAAACCCTAATCCAAATTCACCAAAATCATAAATCAAGTTCATGAACTTTTCTAAAGCAACCTACACATCAAATTGAAGCTAGTGATGCTAGTAACACAATTAAAACATCAACTTTTAACATCTAACAACATATGATCATCCAAAATTCAAGAATAACACACCAAAATTCAAGTTCATGCTAGTTACACTAAAACAACGAGATCGAGCATATAAATCATATATTCATGTTAGACTTGAGCCATAGACACTAATTAACACTTTTATAAGTTAAAAACATCAAGAACACAAAATCTAGTGATTTTAGAAAGTTACCCAAATGAGATGAAGTTGGTACCAAAATGAAGAGGATGAAGAGAGGATCACGAATATGTAATTTATTTGGTTGCTAGCTCCTTGATCCGGATTTAGATGATGAATGAATGAATATGGTTTTGAGTGTGTGTGTTCTTGCTAGAGAGAAAGAGAGAGATGAAGATGAAATGAATGGGTGAAAGGGGTTGACCCTTTGACCTAGTCAAGGGTTTGATCCCTTGTCAAGTTTAGTCCCTCAACTTTTGTTCGGGTGCGGGAATTACCTAAACGAGATAATTTAAAACGCGTATCAACGGGAGATGTTATAAACATATAACGGACTTTATATTAGTATAACGGAAAAATAAATGGAAAGAGGCGGGATGTTACATAAATAATTGAAGATCACGGTAGATTTTGTAATTAATCCTAATTTTGTTTGTAAGTATTTTGTTAGGGCTTTTATAGACGTTAATAACGGTTTAGGTATTTAATCAAAACCAAATTCATTTTGTAATCAGTTCAGTGAAATCAGAAATTGAAATTGTTCTCAACTTGTTTCTCTTACCCTAATTCATCATTGATCTCAATTTCCAACTAATGAGGTATGACATTAGGCTTTTCACAAGTAGATTCACAATATGTGACTAGCGATTTATACATCAGTATAATTATAATGATGACACGTATTTATTTGTTTATTATGAAAATACAGTAATCGTTTACACATAGTGAAATAGTGAATTTGACTAATGTGTTGATCATGAAACATACACCGATTTTGTAAAGAGATGCTCCGTACAAAATGTTTTGCAAAACCAGGTGACACTATATGTTTGAATCAATGCAAAACCATCTTTAGTTATGTTCTTGAAATAAATGTCTCGAGTAAAATTTTGACGATGGTTTACAAAAAAAACTGCGGAGAAGAACACGTGGGTAGTTAAGTTCTCATACTGTTGTTAAAAACAAAAATCTATCAAATAGTTATATAACGAACTTTACCGGTCGTGGTCATGGAATTTTGTCGTCTTCAAATTTACAAATTTAAATATAAACTTGAAACATAAGCTTTATCACACAAATCCATATAAACTTAAAATCAAATAAAACTTTTTCTTAAATAGTTTTATAGACACCGTCTTGTTCAATCGATGCTTATGATCATGCTTTCAAAATACACATATATGGAATGGGGCGCGCACACACACAATGTTAGAGGATAAGTTAGTTGCCCAACCCGATTGTGGGTTTGGGTCCATTAGAATTTCTATGTAGGCATATGTACTCTATAAATAGGGTCTTATGTCATCAATAATAGTCACGGGTTTCATTGTTCTAACATGGTATCAAGAGCTTAGGTCTGATCCCGAGACTTAGTCGACCGCCACAGGCCGCTATCTCTACTGACCCGTCAAATCATCTACCCTCCAAAGAACCAAATCGGTTGTAGCCTACCACCAAATTGGCCGTAGCTATCCTTCTTCTGTATTCTAATAAAAAAAAAAAAATTCTAAATATCCCAAACCCTTTTCTTCCATCGACAACATCCTGTTTTCTTCAACACATATATAAACAAGCCACTTGACATGATTCAAGTTGTCCCTTTTCTTCTATTGTTTTTATTTCCCACGAATCCCACTGTCATATATATTTCTTTTTTTCTCTCTCTGATGCAAGTGTATTGTTTCAATCCCCACCTAAATTAACTTGTAAACTCAGAATCGTTTCTTCAACTTTTGAATATTAGTAAGTTTTTTCAGATTCAATAAAAAAAATAAAAAAATAAAAAAAATCATACTCCTGCCGCTTGCAACAATGTTATTCGTGATGAGCAATGGCCAGCGAGATAATATATTTGATTTTAGTTGCTATCCATTTATTTTTGTAACATACCCCCCGCTTTTATTTTATTTTTATTTTCCGTCTATTATTTTTCTTTTTTCTTTATGATAATAAATAGGGATTAATAAATAAATAATCGGTGTGGGACTGAGCCGCCTACTTAGACTAGATTCCAAACCCCGAAAAAAAAAGAGAATATAGTCAAAAATCTTATTTGCAGCGTTGATGAAGATTGTTATCGCCGACAAAGTTCCTTGCTCAAGTCCTGCTCAATCCTTATGCAAAGCAAAAGCCACGACGTAGAAAAAAAGACGTTACGGAAAAGAAAACGCGGTCAAGCAAGACGCAACGGTATCAGCGAAATCAGTCAATTTGGTGCAACAAATGAAAAAAAAAGTTTCTTTTATGTCTTTATTTAATGTTTATTGTTTTGTTCCAGTCCGAACTTTCGCGATTTTTCCGTTCGAACTGCGGGGGAGTGTTAATGATAAGTTAGTGGCCCAACCCGATTGTGGTTTTGGGTCCATTAGGGTTTCTATGTAGGTATATGTACTCTATAAATAGGATCTTATGTCATCAAAAATAGACACGGGTTTCATTGTTCTAACATGGCAATCGGGTTGGGCCATTAACTTATCCTCTAACACAGAGATATAATAATGGAACTTGAAAAAGGTGATGTTACCATTCAATAAGACAAAGTGTTCAAAATGAAAGTTGATTTTGGTCATGTGATATTAACTTTCAGTTTTTCTCTAGGCATTTTATTACATACATTGGATATGAAATGATGTTTAAAAGACTTGTCGAAAACAAATACTTTCTTCCTTGTAATCATTATACAATAAGTCTACATGGTTTTCAATAGAGTATAATCAAACATAATTACGAAAATCATAGTATTCTTGAAGTCTTCTGACCTACTATTTATATTAATATTAACAATAATCAATATCAATATTAAATATTAAATATTAATATATTAAAGTATTATTGAAAACTAACTAACTAGTGAAAGTTAAACGGTGTATCCTTGATGTATTAAATTGTTGTTTTTTTTTTTTTTTTTTTTTTTAATATTAAATTGTTTGTCTTGTTTAATGAATAAATAAAGTTGTTATGAGAATAATTTAGAAACCAAATGAGACGTAAGACACTATTAAGGACAAGCATAGTCTCAAAATGATTATTGATCTTGAAGAAGATAGATCGATTTTGTTGGAATCGGATGTACATTTTAATTTCATCAAGGACTAAAGAGTGCATGCCTTCTATCAAAACCGAGAAACATCTTCCAGCAGTCAAGTGGCATCATATGACTAGTAACGTACTATAAAGCTTGCGGTTTAACCTTACGAACATCTGAGACGAGATTACAAATAAATATTTAAAATGCATGATCAAGTAATTAGGACTGGTTACTAGTAAAAAAAAGGAGAGAGTAATGGAGTTGGAAAGGACAATAATGAAAGTGTCTTTACCCAAAAAAGACAATAATGATGTACAAGTACACATGCTTTGGTGTAGCATGTAATATGACTAAGAGACAAAGTAAAAAGAACCCCAAAACGTTTGTTTTTTTGGCTTCGGGCCTTGTTTTGTGTTACTCAAAACATGTCTTTGATTCTCTTAAAAGATTTACTACTTTGTAATGCAACTAACAAAAGTGTGTAAAATCATATCAAAAGGCCTATTCAATTCTATGAAACTTCAAACATAAGATTTAAAGTATATTATAAAGAATTAATCATATACGAAGTATATACATTGTGTGGAGAATAACAGTTGGTCAATACAGATGTTGAAAGTGTCCACGTGCTTGTAAGCTTTCCCTGTCTGTAACCTGACCAATGTTCTAAAGATTCCTTTGTGTGTTTATTTATGTTTCATTTTTTATTTAATTTTTGTAAAATAAAGTTGGTATTTATATTTATTTATGTCTATGAGCAAATATTCTTTGATCTTCTTTGGCAAATTCCAATAAAGGTCACAAGCACAGATTAAACAAATCATCTTCTCCCATATACAGTCCATAAACAGCCTTTTCCCTGTTTCCTAATTAATATTAATATTATTATTATTAGACAAAATTGCTGAAATAGTCCCTGTGGTTTGTACCAAAACGCTGGTTTAGTTCCTGTGCTTTTTTTTTGATGGATTTGGTCCCGGTGGTTTGTAAAAGTTGCTGATTTAGTCCCTTTGACCGACGGCCGTCAAAAAATGCCGTTAACTCCAGTCATGTGCCAGACATGTGAGGGTATTTTCGTCAGTTTCTTTCATTTATTAGCAAAATTGCTGAAATGGTCCCTGTGGTTTGTACTAAAATTGCTGAATTGGTCCCTGTGATTTGTACTAAACTTGCTGAATTGGTCCCTGTGATTTGTACCAAATCACAAATTCCATAATTAACACAAATTCATGATCTGTACATTTCAGCTATATTCATAAATATATATAAATAATACTCTGTAATATTGTTCCTATAAACACAAATATAAATTAAACGCCACCAAATTCATCAAAATCAATAATAAAAAGACTGTTAGTATTTGACATTTTATTCTTCATTGGAACCCTTTTACAATTGACACATTCACACACAAATACATAGAGAACCTGTTAAACTTTTTTGCTTCTAAAATGAAATCAAATTAATAATAAACTCATTTAATTTCAAACCCATTTTCAATTAAGATCTGCAATCGGACATCAGATCTGAAATCAAAGATCGATTGTTTCTACAAATCTGAAAAGCGATAAGATCTACAAACCGATTAGATCTACAAATTTGAAACTCGATTGTTGCAGCTCTCGTCAGAGAAAACGAACGTTCGCCGGAGATGGTGACGGTGGTGGAAGTGAATTTAATTAATTTCAGATTAATGAGCTAAGGATGAAGATGAGAGGAAAAGGAGGGCGGTGGTGGAAGTGAATTTAATTAATTTATGTTTGGTGTTGATTAGGATTTGATTATTTGATTTTAATAAGTTCTTGTAATGTTTAATGGAAATGAATTTGGTGTTCTTGAGAGTTTTAATTTTCCAGATCTGTTGGTTATTTTCCAGATCTGTTGGTGCCGGCGGTTTTCGATTGAAGGTATCAACTTAGTAATTTGCAATTGAATGTGAAAATGGTGGATTTGAGTATAATTTAGAGTTTATAGTTTGTATATTTATCTGAGTACGAAACCCAGATTCATATTCGATTTTTTTATAATTTTTTTTTGCATATATGAAATTATATTTATTAATTGGTTTGAATAATATGAATAGATTTTGAAGAATCTGATGTGAATTTGAGTATAATTTAGAGTTTATAGTTTGTAGGTTTATTAAAATGAATTTAGGGTTTGTTCATGTTTTTTTGGCGATAAAGATGAAGGTGAGGAAGAAAACATTTTTAGAATAAAGATTTCAGCAATTTTTTTACAAACCACGGGGACCATTTTAGCAATTTTGGTACAAACTACAGGGACGATTTCAGCAATTTTTTAAATAAAGGAAAGAAACTGACGAAAATACCCTCACATGTCTGGCACATGTCTGGCACATGACTGGAGTTAACGGCATTTTTTGACGGCCGTCGGTCAGAGGGACTAAATCAGCAACTTTTACAAACCACCGGGACCAAATCCATAAAAAAAAAAGCACATGGACTAAACCAGCGTTTTGATACAAACCACAGGGACTATTTCAGCAATTTTGTCTTATTATTATTATTGTTATTATTAATTATTAATATTATTAATATTAATATTAATATTAATATTAATATTAATATTAATACCTACATCTAAAAGACAAAATGAAATAAATAGTACTACTCCTTTTTTCACTTTTCACATACTTAACCCCCAACTTCTATTAAAATACAAATTGTCCCCCACTTTATTCCCTTATTATAATACAAAACTTAACCCCCCACATTTTATTAAAATACAAAGCAAACCCCCACTTTACTACCTTTTTTTTTTTTTTACTAAAATTCACTTTTAACAAACTTAACCCCCTAACTTTTATTAAAATACAAATCAAACTCCCACTTTATACGTATATTTTTTCCAAATTTCACAGGCTTAACCCCTAACTTTTAATAAAATACAAATCGAACCCCCACTTTACTAGCTTTTTTTTTTAAATAAAACCCGAACGCTAAAAGAAGCAACTTTCACAAAAGGAACAACCCTTCAATGTTAGATGTCGAAAAAAATTCTTTTTTACAAAATAGATCAAGACTTTTTTTTAACTCGCATTCAAAACGAAGCCCCCGGCGCGAAGCGAGGGCTCCACAACTAGTTTAGAATAATGCTACTTTTAAGATAAATAATTATTACATTATCATAGTCATTTAAATATTGTATATGTATATATATGTATAAGTGTTTTAAAGTAACATGGTAATGGTAATGGCAATGGTATGCAAGAACATTAGTACTCCGTATTTTTATTTTTTAAGCCAAAGCTTCAAAATTGTAACCTATGGAATTGAACTAAAGTCTCCCCTAAGATTTCTCAAATCTTCAACCATCAAGCTAACCCTTTATATTAGAACCATAATACTTCTAGCTTTTAGTGTATTAATGTAACATTTCCCATTTTAGGATGGTAATCAATGTCTAATTTTGCTCATGATCCGTCTTCTAATTATCACTCCTACTTCCGTCTAAGAAGGCTTAACTATAAATCTTGCGACCTCACGATGTTGTTAAAACAGGGTATGATTTGAATGTTCGGATTGATTCTTGAATCGTATAGTCAATTTTTCTATAAAGTATTTCAATCCAATGATTGACTTGGATTCACGAAATCTTTATAAAAATAAGACAAAAACACAATTTGTGTTTTTGACAATTAAATCACAAATCAGATTATGAAAGAGAATGTGTTTTCTGTAAGTTGTCTGAGTGAAAGAATGCCAAAAAATGAATGATCAAAAGTGTTTAATTGGCAGTTGTAAGATCAAAGTGTGCAACCTTTCATTTTTGCGAGAAAAACTGTTATACGAAAAAGTATAACTATTGGCTGGAAATCTATTGGTAGACACCGTTATACGAAAAGGTATAATCTTGGACCCCGCTGCCCCTTGGACCCCGCAATTTACGTGACAGTTACTAGCCAACTCTTACGGACGTGTATTTCACCTTATCCGAACCCGTTGTTAAGTATAAGTAGCTAATTTTTGCATTCAAGTAATTCCAATTAATCAAAATGAATTTAGATGACACTATAAGACAGTGATTAGTGCAGCGTGATCAACCTTTTTTTGCCCCCATCGCGCCCCCATAGCGCCTCTATGGGGCGCGATTGTGTTTTTTTTTTCCGGCGTGATGCGAGCTTCACGGCTGGTGATGGTGCCGATTTTCGAATGAGAAGGGGACACGTGGAATGGGTGCAGGTTGGTGTTGCAGGTTGCCGTTGGAATGAGCCGTTTGTATTTTTTTTTCTTTCTAAAATGTATACTCCTATATCTCTATATATATACTACACTACATCTCATATCTATATACACTCTCATTTAATCATCCCAACTCTCTCTACAAATTTATCATTTCTCAAAATCCTAAAAAATGTCTCAACATCAAGATCCAAACGAGTCCGGTTCCGGTAACCTCTACAATTTCGGCTCGCCGAATTTTCCCGGTTCAAGCTCAAATTCCCCGCAAAATGTTCGGGATACTCGACCAATTGGCAATATGTCTCAACAAAATCTTCTTAACGATTTCAATAATTCGAGTAGTTTTAGTTTCTAGTAATTTAATAAAGTAATGGTGTAATGATATTTTAGGATTTCTTAAGTATTGTTTTTTTTAGGACTTTAATAAATTGTAATCGTTTAATTTTATTAATTTAAGTGTGTTTTTATTAATATAAACCATTTTATATGTTATATTTTTATAAAAAAATGATTTTTTGTAAATCAAATTAATCAAACAAAAAGAAAAACTAAATAAAAATGTGGGACCAATTTAACTCATCACATAATCATCACGCCCACCACAATAAACTCCATCACGGCCTCACCCTCATCACATTTGCCAACTCAGCACTATACCTCACAAAAACTTCAAAAAACCCCATCACCCTCCATCACCCCATCACCACTAAATAAGGTCTAATACTCTAATCAACAACGGATGACTCGTAAGAGCAATGGTCACCTATGAGTCTAGATGTTATCTATGAGTCTAGATGTTATAATTAGCGTAGTTCAAGGTTGCAGGCATAAGCCCAATATGACATTTGATATTCAGTTGTACTTACTATGTTACTTATTATTATGTTGTTATTCAGGGATGACCGGCCATCACTTGGTAAAAAACTAAAAATCATATACGAACGTGAGGGTACAACGGAAGTGGTTGGTGCTATGCGCATCAATTATCAAGAAAAATTACTTTTTTCAATATGACGTACTCGAATTTGTAAATTAAGCTATTAAAATTTGTATATCATATATCATAGCGGTATATAAGAACCTCAAGAGAGTCGTTTCAAAACTAAGTTTTCATCCTGTCATAAACTAAATAATCCAAACGGTGAAGGTATCCAATCAACTTACTAAAAGGATGTTTTTGATCATTAATAGCTTAATGTAAAACATTTGTTAGTAAAATACAAGGTCAAGAAATTGTGTGACGCGGGGGCTTTATCTCAGTATCATCTTAAATAACAGTTTGTACTTGATTTATATAATTTTTTTTTTTTTTTTTTTTTTTTGGCTCTATCTATTGAGTCAACAGCAAGCGTCGATTTATTGACGACTTGAATGACTCTTAGAGCCTAAATTAATTTTCAGACATGATTTAAAACCCATGAAAATTTGATTTTACCATTTTCATGACGTCTCATTTTATTTGTTTTTTTTTTTTAATTTTTTTCTACTTATTGGCCGGAGGTCCACTCGGAAGCTCTCTCTATCCGCCGAATAGAGAGAGTGACGACCTTCTCCACTTTTGAGATTGTTTTCACTCTGGGTGGAGAAATGACTTGTCTGTATTCTCGGATAGCTAGGGGAATGATTTTCTAAATCTCACATCCTCATACACCACTTACGTGGTATTGAGTTTTGTTATTGTTGTTGTTGTTGTTGTTGTTGTTGTTGTTGTTGTTGTTGTTGTTTTAGCTTTTTTTAAAAAAGTAAAAACAATAATAAGGAAGTAATGGTAATAGAATTTCATAAACCTTAGTTATCCATCTAATAATATGAGCCTTTTTGCTTACTTTGATGCATATGTTTGTTAATCAGAATGCACTTGATTAATCTTTACCTTACTTACTTTGGTGATGTTTTAAAGTTAAATCATTTCCTCTTTTCATAAAGTTTAAGGACCCGATGAGTATTCGTTATCATCATAACTAATCAATGTTACATATAGAACATAAGATATAGTAAGAAAATAGACAATTCGTAGCTAAAAGAAAGCTTTTATACACGCAGATACTCGTACTACTCCTATTACGCACACAAATACTAACTATACTCTCTTTTCATTTATGTTATTGGAACATGAAGAAGATAGGAATTCATAATCACATTGACAAAAATATCCATTTTTCAATCTAAAATGCTAACATTACATGATGACTTGGTGGTTTTACGTCATATATACTTACAAAAAATCTTAAGGTGATTTACGTCATATATATACTTACAAGAAATCCCATGTTCAAGCCTCTTTAGCATCATAATCCGCCCCTGTTTTCTCACCAACTTCGGCTCTCACTATACCTACACATTTCACGACTATAAATCATTTATTACTTGCAAGTTGCAAACAAAGCCAAATGATAGTCAATGGGTAATTGGGTATGCATTATTGAATTTACTATTACATGTAAAATCATCTGCGTATCAAATGTAACTACACATTCAATTCAATTATATATGGGTATATAGCTCTCAATTATGTAGTAATGTGGAGTATAAGATAGGTGATAATATCAAGACCCTTTTCTAAAAAATGATTAGTCAAATGAGTAACACGGTGTGTCAAAATATATACCAAAATAATTGAATCCTTGTGCCAAATGAAGATCACGACGTAATTATAACCTTCATTGCTAGTTTAATTGTATTTATTGAATAAAAGGTGTTGCTATATCTATCATGATTTTTGTTAAATTTGTTATAAATGTGCATGATGTTATAATTCAGTAGGCTTATAACTACCTTTAGTAGTTTGATTCTTGATGTTATAATTCAGTAGGCTTATAACTACCTTTAGTGGTTTGATTCTTGATGTTATAATTCAGTAGGCTTATAACTACCTTTAGTGATTTGATTCTTGATTTAGAATACTAATAATGAAGTGTAAGAACAAAGATGATAATGGAGAGAAAGAAAGAAACACTTTGTAAGTGTGAGAAATGGTGCAAGTTTAATGCTTGCATTCATGAGTATTTATAGCCTAAAATCTCAATATAAAAATACATACTTTGTGTACCAAAATTGACTATATGTATACACCAAAATTGACTATCCATATCTATATTATTATTATTATTATTATAACACTCCCCCTTGGATAGCAATTTTATTTTGTTGAAGATCAACTATAAATTACTGCCTCG
This sequence comes from Rutidosis leptorrhynchoides, assembly GCF_046630445.1. NCBI lineage: Eukaryota > Viridiplantae > Streptophyta > Magnoliopsida > Asterales > Asteraceae > Rutidosis > Rutidosis leptorrhynchoides. The sequence continues at coordinate 446,460,775 of NC_092334.1, forward strand.
TTAAAAACCTTGCTAAAGAAAACCCAGTGGGAAAAAACTTTAGCTAAGGGAAAAAGAGTGCAGCATGGAGTTGACTCCCCCTCAAGTAGACATCGCTTCAGCTGTTACATCTTTTGAACATGTCTCATGCCAATGTTATGAACGTGTGTTCTGAAAATAGCAGTTGGAAGTGCTTTCGTGAAAAGATCAGCAGAGTTTTTGCTAAATTGCACATATCTCATTTCAATCTGGTTGTCCTTAATGAGATTTTGAGTGTATGAGAAGAATCTAGGTGGTATGTGTTTTGTTCGGTCACTTTTGATATACCCTTCTTTCATCTGTGCTATGCAAGCTGCATTATCTTCATAGATAGTTGTTGGACTTTTATCGCGTTCTAGTCCACAAGAATCAGTAATGAGTTGTGTCATTGATCTCAACCAAAAACATTCTCGAGTAGCTTCATGTAATGCAATCACTTCGGCATGATTTGACGATGTAGCAACAAGTGTTTGTTTTTGAGAACGCCATGATATTGCAGTACCTCCATTTAGGAATACATATCCAGTTTGAGATTTAGCTTTATGTGGATCAGATAAATAACCTGCATCTGCATAACCAACCAAATCTTGTTTTGATTCGTTAGAATAAAATAATCCTAATTCAGTAGTTCCTCGAAGGTATCGAAATATGTGTTTGATCCCATTCCAGTGTCTTTTGGTAGGAGCAGAGCTGAACCTTGCCAACAAATTAACTGCAAAAGAAATGTCAGGTCTTGTACAATTTGTAAGATACATAAGAGCTCCAATTGCACTAAGATATGGTACTTCTGGTCCAAGAATGTCTTCTTGATCTTCACATGGACGAAATGGATCAGCTTCAACATTGAGTGATCTAACAACCATAGGAGTACTTAATGGTTTTGCCTTGTCCATATTGAAACGTTTCAAAATCTTTTCAGTATATGTTGTTTGATGTACAAGTAAACCATTAGGCATATGCTCAATTTGTAAACCAAGGCAATACTTGGTTTTTCCGAGATCTTTCATTTCAAATTCTTTCTTTAGAAGTTGAATGGCTTCATGGATCTCTTTATTTGTACCTATGATGTTAAGATCATCAACATAAACAGCTATGATCACATATCCGGATGTTGTTTTCTTAATGAAAACACAAGGGCAAGTAAGATTATTTGTATACCCTTTGCTTATCAAGTAATCACTTAATCGGTTATACCACATACGTCCCGATTGTTTTAACCCATATAAAGATCTTTGTAATTTAATCGAATACATTTCTTTGGGTTTTGCATTTGATGCTTCTGGTACCTTAAATCCTTCAGGTATCTTCATATATATATCACTATCAAGTGATCCATATAGATAAGCAGTCACAACATCCATGAGATGCATTTCTAAATTTTTAGAAACTGCCAGACTGATTAAGTACCTAAAAGTAATTGCATCCATAACAGGAGAATAAGTTTCTTCATAATCAATTCCCGGTCTTTGAGAAAAACCTTGAGCTACAAGTCTAGCTTTATACCTTGTAACTTCATTTTTCTCATTTCTTTTTCGGACAAAAATCCATCTGTATCCTACAGGTTTCACATCTTTAGGAGTGAGAATGATGGATCCGAAAACTTTTCTTTTATTGAGTGATTCTAATTCAGCTCGTATTGCTTCTTTCCATTGAGCCCAATCATGTCTATTTTGACATTCAACCATAGATGTTGGTTCTGGATCATCATCATTATTCATGATGTCATATGCAACATTAAATGAAAATTTCTCATCAAGATTTTTCATTTCATTTCGGTTCCATAATATTTTTGAATATGCATAATTGATTGCAATTTCTGTATTGACATCATCAATCTCCTCTGCAGTAGGAGTACTGATTTGTGGTTCTTCTTGAACACTTTCTTTTACTTCATTATCAGCTGATTTTCTTTTTCGAGGATTTTTATCCTTTGAACCGATTGGTCTTCCACGTTTCTGACGTGGCAAAGATTCATGAGTGACGTTATTGCCAGCTTTTGGAATTTCAATTCGAGCTGGAGTATTTACTGCTGGTATATATGATTTTGTCACCGTTTTTGTATCTGTAAATGCATCAGGCAATTGATTTGCAAGTTCTTGTATATGCATTATCTTTTGAACTTCTGTCTCGCATTCTTTTGTGCGAGGATCAAGATACTTTAATTGAGGTTCACACCATGAAACATCATTTTCTTTATTTTTCATTTCTCCCCCTAATCTAGGGAACAATGTTTCATTAAAATGACAATCAGCAAAACGTGCTGTAAAAACGTCACCTGTCATAGGTTCAATATACCTTAATATTGAAGATGTTTCATATCCAACATATATTCCCAACCTCCTTTGAGGACCCATTTTTGTACGTTGTGGTGTCGCAATTGGAACATACACTGCACAACCAAATGTTCTAAGATGGGAAATATTTGGCTCTTGACCAAAAGCAAGTTGTAGGGGGGAATATTTATGACTTGCACTTGGTCTGATGCGAATCAATGCAGCAGCATGTAAAATTGCATGACCCCATATAGATACAGGGAGTTTTGTTCTCATTATCAATGGTCTAGCGATTAACTGTAAACGTTTAATCAATGACTCGGCTAAACCATTTTGTGTATGCACATGAGCAACAGAATGTTCAACAACAATTCCTATAGACATGCAATAGTCATTAAATGCTTGAGATGTAAATTCACCAGCATTATCAAGTCTCACTCTTTTAATGGTGTAATCAGGAAAATGAGCTCTCAATTTAATAATTTGGGCAAGAAATTTTGCAAATGCCACATTACGGCTTGATAACAGACAAACATGAGACCATCTGCTAGATGCGTCTATTAGAACCATGAAATATCTAAATGGTCCACATGGTGGATGAATTGGTCCACATATATCACCTTGAATTCTTTCAAGAAACATTGGTGATTCTTTCTCAACCTTAAGTGGTGAGGGTCTAGTTATCAATTTTCCAAGAGAGCAAGATGTACATGGAACCATTGTATCATGATGGATTTTTCTATCCTTTAGTGGATGTCCATGAGTACATTCAATAATCCTTTTCATCATTGTTGATCCTGGATGGCCTAATCTGTTATGCCATAAACTGAATACACCAGGATCAATATATTTTTCGTTAACTACCATATGTATTTCTGGTACATTTATATGTGTATAATGTAATCCAGAACTAAGTCTTGGCAGTTTTTCAACCACATGACTCTTGTCAGTGATACTTAAATATTTTTCATTTTCTGTTGTCACTGACTGATAATCATACCCGTTAAGGTATATGTCGGAGAAACTCAATAAATTTCTGCTTGACTTGGGAGAAAATAAGGCATCATTTATTAAAAATTTTGTACCATTTGGTAGTATGAAATTTGCCTTTCCTATCCCTTTTATCAAGTTAGCAGGTCCTGATATTGTATGTATAGTTCCTTCCGTTGGTTTTAGATCAATAAAATATTTCTCGGATTTAAGTATAGTGTGTGTAGTTCCACTGTCTGCTATACAGAGATCTCCACCACTTGATTGATGTTGTATTCCAGCAAAATTCATATTGAACTTTATATATAAGAAATAAATAGTGAGTACATTAATATTACACAATATTTTAAACGCAAATAGATAGTACTGAAACATTTAGCAAACATAATGACAAAGACAGACGATATTAAATCGTTTATTTTTCAAAAGACACACAACTTAAACATTCAAGAAATCTTCATATAAATCAGATGGTTTCTCAGTGACTGTTGGATCAATATTATCCACAAAATTTACTTCCTTTTCTTTACCTTTCAGCGAATCCTGATACATCTTAACAAGATGTTTAGATGTTCGGCAAGTATTAGCCCAGTGGCCCATTCTACCACATCTGTAGCAAGATTCTTCAGAATTTTTAGAAGAATTTTCTTCAACATCTTGTTTAATGGGCTTGTTTTGTGGTTGATATTTATATTTTCGTGGATTACTATTTCTTTGACCACCACGGCCACGACCACGACCACGTCCACGCCCATTACCATTACCATAAGGATGGTTTCTACCATAGTTATGGCTTTTGGCATGATGATGGTGATGGTTATTATAACCACGACCTTGCCCGCGTCCTTGTCCCTGTTTATAATTATTTGCAGTATTTGCTTCAGGGATTGCAAGTGTACCAGTAGGACGGGATTGCTGATTTTTCATTAATAGCTCATCATTTTGCTCTGCAACTAAGAGATATGAATTAAGTTCAGGATATGTTTTGAACTTTAGCATTCTCAAATTTCTTTGCACTGTGATGTTTGCAGCATTCATTGTGGAGAAAGTTTTCTCCATCATGTCTGCATCACTAATTTCATGTCCACAGAATTTAAGTTGTGAACATGTATTATACAGAGCTGAGCTGTATTCATTTACTTTCTTAAAGTCTTGGAACCTTAATGTTCTCCATTGTTCCATTGCAGCTGGAAGTAAAATTTCTCTTTGATTATTGAATCTGCTTTTGAGACCTTCCCATAAAACATGGGGATCTTCTACAGTCACATAATTATTTTGTAAGCATTCATCAATATGTTGATGAATAAAGCAACATGCCGTAGCTTGTTCTTTTTCAGAACAAGTGTTGTTTTCATTTATGGTTTCAAGAATGCCCATTGATTTAAGATGCATTTTTACTTTTATAACCCATGGCATGTAGTTGTTTCCAGTTGATTCTAAAGGAGTAAATTTAAGCTTTTCCAGATTCGACATTTTCTATTATCAAAAATTAAAACAAACATCATGATAAATTAGAGTCAATTTATATTCATAAGTATATAAACATTAAACATAAATTTAATATAACATAAATGATAAGTAGGTGACAGTGTCGACCATGTGTAAGCAATCATAAATAAATGTTATATAACAAAAATATAAATATTAGTAAACATAAATGAAAATTTGGCGACAGTGTCGACCATATATTTTTTCAGGTGGTATAACCGACCTATATCATTCTGGTGGTATAACCGACCATATATCATTTTGGTGGTATAACCGACCATATATCATTTTGGTGGTATAACCGACCATATATCATTTTGGTGGCAGAGCCAACCATATTTAGTATTAAGATTATCGTGCTGATAACGTGTTATAATTCAGTAGGCTTATAACTACCTTTAGTAGTTTGATTCTTGATGTTATAATTCAGTAGGCTTATAACTACCTTTAGTGGTTTGATTCTTGATGTTATAATTCAGTAGGCTTATAACTACCTTTAGTGATTTGATTCTTGATTTAGAATACTAATAATGAAGTGTAAGAACAAAGATGATAATGGAGAGAAAGAAAGAAACACTTTGTAAGTGTGAGAAATGGTGCAAGTTTAATGCTTGCATTCATGAGTATTTATAGCCTAAAATCTCAATATAAAAATACATACTTTGTGTACCAAAATTGACTATATGTATACACCAAAATTGACTATCCATATCTATATTATTATTATTATTATTATAACACATGATACGTATTTACATTACAACAATAAGAAACCCAATCATTATAAAAAAATAAGATGTAAACAATTATTTCCCATAACAAACTCAATCCTTATGAAATGGTAAGATGTAAACAATTACTACGTATTACTCAATCCTATAACAAAGAGAAGTCATTTATCCATTCAAAGTTAAACATCTAAGGAGTGGAGAAAGTTTTCAATGTCAATCTTCTATAGATAGAGAGATTGATTCCGAATGGACATCCGGCCAATAAATAGGTTAAAAAAGAAAAAAAGAAAAAAAGTGTGAGAAACAATAAAAATGTTAGAATCAAATTTTCATGGTTTTAAACCTGCCTAAAGTTCAATCTAGTCTCTAAACGGTAGTTAAGTCGCTAATAACTCAACGCTTGCTGTAGACTCGATTAATAGAGACACGAACGTATTTACATTACAAGTTCATAAAATATGATTGATAAATTCATTTCATAAGTGTTCATGGTGAAAATATCAACCACTTTTAAATCAAACGATGAACGTATAGATAAATTCCCTTAATTAATTGTGTGAACTACACAAGAATTAAGTTAACACCAAGGTCCAATTATTACCCCATAAACATGAATAAGAGAGCTATGTATTTAAAAATACAAAAAGTTGATATTTATCTACTTATATATAGATATACATATGTTGAGAGGGTGAGCACACGACACATTACATCTTTTAGTCATGATTTCAATCCACAATCATCATGACTTCCTCCAACACCACCACAAAGACCATCACCACCATAATCATTACTCATTCGATCTAACTTTCCTTATCATCCACCAACCCAAATATAAGCACAAAAAACCACATAATCATCATCATAGTTTAGCATGAAATGATGAACCTTGAAGATGTACAAGAAACCCTAATTACTAGTTTTCTTACTTTACATCTTCAAACATAACACGTGCACTCTTTTTCCATCAAGGGGAATTAAGCCACCCGGTCCGATTGTATGCATGTTTGCTACATCAAACATACATCAAGCTTCAAGCTTTAATTTCTTTCATGGTTTTTAAGTACTTTTTAAATTCTAGCTAGGGTTGTTTTAAGGGGTTTTCTATATCGGTGAATTTTCTTTATTTTTAGTTTTTTCAATTATGATCCTTAAGTTTTGCTTATATACTGATCTTGGATTCCAAGGATGAAGGATTGTAACACGAAGGAATTAAAAATCAAAGAAATAAAAGTGTTTGTGTTAATTATTAAATATGCAATTCAAGAATAAAAAAGAACATGATGCTAAGGTTATTTAAGGGTGTTTTTAACATATTTGAGATGTATTTCCGTATTTATTTCCATGATATATAATACTCCGTATATGGCAGTATAATTTTTTTTTTTGTTTTTGAAAGGCAATAATTTTATTAAAACTCAAACGTTACCGTACAAGATGGGAAACTCATACATCTCAATATTTACAATAGCCATTGATATCTAAGATGCTAAGGAGGCATTTCCCACACATCAATGCCTATATTAATTTTCACACTATTGACATAACACACTATAAAATATAACATTTAGGATCCGTTAGCCAAGAATGCCATTCGATCGACTTGATTTTACACTGCCTCGCAACCCACTCAAAGCTCTTGACTTGAATTTCATTAAGAGCCAAGGGTAGATTCCAACACGTTTTCTTGAAGACCATCTTGTTGCGATTTTTCCATATTAAATAACCGCATGTCCACTCGACCGTTTGCCAAATTTTAATGCCTATATCGGAAGTTTGTAGCGATGAAAAACCCCGAAAGGCCCTCGAACTATCTAGAGCCCCACCCGCCATATCGAACCATTTGTAAAGCTTATCCCAAACCTCTTTACTTTTCTCACAATGATAAAGTGCATGTTGAATCGTCTCTATTTCCTTATCACAAATGGGACAAAGTACCGAATGAAGGTCGATTCCCCTCTTGTCTAGTTCCGACAAAACGGGAAGTCTACCCTTTAGTGCCCGCCAAATGAAGATACCCACTTTCTTAGGAACAAAATTATTCCTTAATGTCTCTATCCCCGTAACCCTCGAACTAATTAATTTTGACCGCCCAAATCCGAAAGAACCTTTGTTGAGAATTTACTATTTGCGCATAACGACCAAGTCCACCGGTCTTCTTCCCCATTATACCCCGAAAAGTCCCTTAAAAGCCGAGATAATTCCACGAGCTCATCACCCGTTCTACCCCCCGGTTGCCTCACCCAATCCCAAGACCCGAAGAAAGCTGATCCATCCCATTTTAGCCGCGAACAAACCGAGACATTTTGTACCCTTTCCAGCCTAAAGAGTCGATTAAATCGATCCTTAAGAGGAATGTCTAAGAGCCACGAATCAAACCAGAAAAATGTGTCTCGTCCGTTCCCGATCTTCCTCTTGAAAGAATTTGAAAATTCAATGCCAAGCTCATCAAGTTGATACCCTGTTTTCACAATATTGCTCCAAGTAGAAATGTAAGTACAAGAATTATCCCCACCCGAAGGAAAACCACCCGAATCCCCATGGATGCTTTTGATGACCTTAACCCACAAGGAGGAAGCTTCGGATAAAAACCTCCACTTCCACTTGCCGATTAGAGCCATGTTTTTAGCATGGAGAGAACCAATATCTAACCCCCCCTTCCTTGAAAGGACGTATCACATTATCCCATTTAACCCATGAAAGTTTTTTACCCTCACCCGAACCCCCCCAAAAGAAAGAACGTCTTACAGACTCAAGTTTTTTAAGCACGGAAGCCGGAGCGCGGAAGAGCGAGAAGTAGTACAACGACAAGCTATTGAGAACCAATTTCACGAGAGTCAATCTTCCACCAAATGACATCGCACGGGGTATATGGCAGTATAATGACTGCTGTTTATGTTATTATGATTCGATTGTAGCATATATGTTAAATAATCCAAGTTATCCGTTATTGGTTAAGTATTTATTTATAAGTAATGTTTACTATCAATAAGATTACAATATTTAAATTTTAAAATTCGATTCAATCAATTAACTAAGGACTTTCAGTAATAGTTTTTTTTACAGCATTTAATTTTAATATAAGTGCTTATTTATGTAAACTCCGAGTATAGGGAAGTAAATTAAACATAATTTTAATAATTTTGAACTTGCGGGCATAGCTCAACGGTTGCCCCCATGTACTTTGTGTTATTGGATAGGGAGAGGTCATGGGTTCGATCCCTAGGAATGACATGATTTTCTTTAAACAATTAAACATTAATAATGGTGGTATATATTGAAATAAATGATCTAATGATACCAAAAAATTACCGTTAAAAAAAATTAAAAATAATTTTAATGTCAGTGATTATTTATGTAAACTCTAATTATAAGTAATAATTAGCATTCTCTTTTATTGGTACCTGTTATAAATTGTTAATTCTCTTAATCATTCTCGTATAGAAGGTAAACAAAATATCGATATATCTCTTTTTTATAAATTAAAAGAAGAGTATTATCTCTCCTCTTTAATATATGTAACCTTTTTTATGATTATAGGATTAACACAAATATTTAATTCTATCCATCCATCACCAACATTAACTAGCAAATAAAAGTGATTAGCTAAACAACATTTGAAATCCCTTATTTAAGCTTCATTAAACACATAAAATCCCTTAATTACCCTTTATTTATCAATTAGTCAATCAATAAATAATAAAACATGAATTAAAAAGCAAAGCAGTTCAATTTTCATAATATACTCCATACATCCGATTCCATCTAATCTAATCGATCGATAAAAAAACCCTAATTTAAGAATACATGTTTCATCTGGTAATCGCTAAAACCTAACTACAATCATGCGAACCGTAATCCCAAATTACAATCTTCAATTATTATATCCAACAAACCGATTAAGAAGGAGGCATATTATCAAGGATGAACACGATACGACTAAAAGAGTAATTAAAATTGGGGCCTACAAATTCAAATGTTAACGATTTGACTATCGTTGTCAAATTGCGGAATTCAAAATCTGATGTTAATGACTTGAAAATTGTTTTGCTTCTTCAGGTAGCATCTCAAATTTAATTTTGGTGATACAATTGTTACTTCTGTAATTGAAAATTAAGGTTATCATATATACCGTTGTGCTATTGTATGATTCCTAACGAGTTCGCATATACAATCTATCTATTGTTAGGAATTATGTGAATCTGATGAGTCAAAGAAGTCTTAGCTAAAGGTATTTAGAGTCTGTATATTTAGAGTATGTATCATTAGAGTCTGGGAGATAACACAGACCCTGCTCAACAAGAAACACAGATTCTATTAGAGCTGTAAAGAGATAAATACTATATCAAATACGCGTGAAATCCTTGAAGATAAGAATGAAGAGATTCTATCTAAGTGAATATCTCTGATTTCTAGGAGATGATTATTGAAGAGATTTGATATTATCTAGTTTCCTTATATTTTGCTATGTTAGTTTTGGAATAGATCTTCAAAGATTTGAGAAGCGTTTTTCTCAAATCGCACTTTATAACATAATTGTTATTCTGTTCAATTGATCTCTTAAGGAGTTCTGGGTTGTTTAATTATGGACCAACATCTATATCTTATATAAATAGAATTATAATTACGTGATCTAAAAATGAAAATGCGGTTCATGATTTGTGGAAGGATATTTGATTTAGAGTCAACTATAATTATAATACAATTACCATCTCTTTCAATGCTATATAATTAGTTAGATATAATGCTATTTATTAGCATGTAATGCATTATTTTTAGTGTTTAATGGATTTGTTTAAATTAAAACTAAATGCAAAATAATGATCACTAAAAGTTGATAATATAAAAGACAATTATTTAGGTATGTTATTATGGTTCTTTGTGATTACAATGATAACCAATTTAAGATTGAAATTATAAAATACAATTATGGTTAGTACGGTGTGGTTGGAAATGTCAATACTGATTTAAATACAGCTGCTGTAACACAGGGGGAAGCTTTAGTCTCGTCCATATAACTCTCATCAATCCAAGGAGCTTGTACTCCCAGGACTGGAAATAGAGGGTTGGGGCGGGGAAGCCCTTATATCATCTATTATGGTTAGTACAGTGTGGTTGGAAATATTGATACTGGTTTAAATACAGCTATTGTAACACAAGGGGTGGAAGTTTCAACATCGTCCAAATAAGTCTCATCAATCCAAGGAGCTTGTACTTCCAGGGCTGAGAATAGAGGGTTGAGGCGGGGAAGCCTTTTTTCCGCGGATGATAAAAGCCCTTGTCAACTTGAAGATGATAATGTTGTTGTTGTGGTGAATGAAGTTTTTGTTAGTTGCGCTAATGTTCCTCTTCGATTGGGTCAGTAGGTTGGTGGATTCCTTTGGTTAAATTTGGAGAGTCCACCCATGTTGTTAATCTTGCTTCGGCTTTAAGTGTGAAGACTATTGATCCAAAAGGGGTCCTGTGTACCGGAAAGTAATCTGACGCTACATGTAAGGCGGTTTGGGATAAAATAACTAGTAACTTGCTAGTAATGTGAAGTGTAGTAAACAAGTATGAACAACAATATGAAAACTTCAATGTGTAATGGATTGTATTACCTTATTTCAAATGGTTACATGCTACATGCTTAAATACTACTAAATAAAACACACAACTAACACATTCATGAAAACACATAACTAACACACCCTTGAAAACACACATCGTGAAAATACACAAGTAACACACTATTGAAAACACACACTATGAAAACACACATGACCACTAGCTCAAAAGACTTTTGATCTAGCTTTTAACAACTTGCACTTAATCATTTTATATTATTTATTTTAACACTCCCTCTTAATGCAAAATCCCAATCAACGATCCCTAATGTCTCTCGAAACTCCATGAACTTGGTCTTTATCAAAGCTTTAGTAAAAATGTCGGCTACTTGAGCATTCGTCCTTACATTTGCTAGTGATAAGGCTAAAAAGGAACATATATTTCATAGCAAAATCCCCCAAGAAAGATAAGATTTTAGTTGCAATTGTTCCATTTTCAAGTAATATTCGTTTATATTTAATAAGTGCGAAGACAAAAGGCGAAAACGAAGATTTGAAGACAAAAAGGTCCAAAAAGCTCAAAAGTACAAGATACAATCAAAAAGGTTCAAATTATTGATGAAGAACGTCTAAAAATGACAAGAGTACAAGTTACAAAACGCAAAGTACACGATATAAAATTGTACGAAAGGACGTTCGAAAATCCGGAACCAGGACATGAACCAACTCTCAACGCTCGACGCAACGGTGTAAAAATTACGAGTCAACTATGCACAAGAATAAAATATAATATTTAAATAATTCATAATAAGAATAATATTAAATAATAAAAAGTTGTTAATTGAGCATAGTTCAGGGGTCGTAAATGAAAATTCAATTTCTAATTTCGCCTATAAAAGGCTATGTAACGATCAATTGAAATATACATTTTTCTATCCCTTTTTCTATCCTAAAAATCTATTATCAATATCAATATCTAAAAATCTCTATCATAATGTTAATGTAATAAGATATAACAATAATCTTAATTTTAATTTTAAATTATGATAATAATAAGATTTATGATAGAGATCGTTTGAGTGTGTAAGTCGAAATTCTGTCCGTGTAACGCTACGCTATTTTTAATCATTGTAAGTTATGTTCAACCTTTTTATATTAATGTCTCGTAGCTAAGTTATTATTATGCTTATTTAAAACGAAGTAATCATGATGTTGGGCTAATTACTAAAATTGGGTAATTGGGCTTTGTACCATAATTAAGGTTTGGGCAAAAGACCGACACTTGTGAAAATTGGACTATTGACTATTAATAGATGGGGGGTATTGTCTAATTGAGTGACAACTCATTGGAGTCTGTCGAACCTATCTTCAAATTAATTATCCTAATAATTAATAATGATTATGGTTGTCCTATTTAGTGACGTTCATATGGAATCTATTATAATCATTTAATTAATTATTCGGGTTGGGTAATTGATTATTCAAACTGATCAAGTGGGTAAATTAATATTCATATCTAATCAAAACAGGGGTAGATTACATACAGTGATAACTGGTGTAATTGTTGACAGAAGTGATAACTGCGTCACAGTTTAAATCCTTAATTAGTTGGAATATTTGACTTCGGGTATAAGGGTAATTTGACGAGGACACTCGCACTTTATATTTATGACCGATGGACTATTATGGATAAAAACCAGATAGGTATCAAATAAACCATGACAAAGGACAATTAACCCGAGTAACAATTAATTAAAATCAAAACGTCAAACATCATGATTACGGAAGTTTAAATAAGCATAATCCTTTTATTTCATATTCTATCGCAATTTTATTTATTGTTATTTTATTTATCGTCATTTATTTATTTTACGCACTTTAATTATTGTCATTTATCTTTACGCTTAAAAATATAAAATCGACAAACCGGTCATTAAACGGTAAAAACCCCCCTTTTATAATAATATTACTACTTATATATATATATATATATTTATATAAATATAGTTTTATAAAAATATAGTACGTAATCACTAGCTCCCTGTGGAACGAACCGGACTTACTAAAAACTACACTACTCTACGATTAGGTACACTGCCTATAGTGTTGTAGCAAGGTTTAGGTATATCCCATCCGTAAATTAATAAAACTTGTGTCATATTTTGTAGTATTTCCTAGTAAAAATAATACTATTTCGTACCCTCACGCTACATCATCAAGTTTTTGGCGCCGCTGCCGGGGAGCGCTAAAACGCTATATTTTTAATTATAATAATAATTTAATAAATATAATAATATAATAATATTGAAATAAAATATAATAATATAATAATATTGAAATAGAATATAATAATATAATAATATTGAAATAGAATATAATAATATAATAATATTTTAGAATATATTTTGAATCGTTTTAAAAAGTCGTATTTATTAAATACTTCAGGGGTATATTATGTAACTTGTAATTAATAATTTCTATCATGTCGCTTTCATGTGAATAGTAAATTAATTAATTTCTTTTCATTTACTATTCATGAATAGTAAATGAATTAAAAAAAAAAAGTTTTGAAAAAAAAAATAATAATTATAAAAAAAGTATTAATTTGTAAAAAAAATTCGTTTTTTTTTTTAAAAAAAAAAATTGTAAAAAAAACGTTTTTTTTTAAGAAAAAAAAAATTCGTTTTAAAAAAAAAAAAAAAAATTTAAAAAAAAAAAAATTGTAAAAAAAAATGTTTTTTTTTAAGAAAAAAAAAATTCGTTTTTAAAAAAAAAAAAAAATTTTAAAAAAAAACTTTTAAAAAAAATTTTTTTTTTTTTAAAAATATAATAAATTATAATTTTTTTTTTTTAAGTTTTATTACCTTTATATTTTTAGACTATAGTTACAATTTTTAGTATTAAGTTTAGTTTTGCCATAGTTATTTTTATTTCTAGAATTTTTAGGCTTTGCCGTAAAATCCCTTAAGTGCTTATTCCTTAGACTAAGATTTAGGTGCTTTAGAATTTTGCGACGCCGTTTTTCGCGCTACTTTCTTATTTTTATTTTTCGACGCCTATTTTTCGACCTTTTATTTTTCGACATTTTTCGACGCGCAATCTATTTCTTTCTTATTTCTCGCCATTCTAGTTTTTAGGACTTAGAATTTTTTCTACTTCTTCTCTAAATTTCTTAAAATTACGAAAATTTATTTTAAGTGGTTAAATTGATAGACATCAAAATTTTCTGGTTCGTAGTAATAGTTGGATTTGTACGTGGACCGGGTTATTGGAGCCAAACAGTACTCAATTATATTGAGACCAAACGAATCCTGCCCCTCTGCTGCATCTTTTGGCTATTCGAAACGTGGGCAAAATCAGAAAAGTCTATTAATTGGATAACTTATTATAATTTTTCTTTCCTTTTTAAAAACTAATAGGATATTCAGTGAATGCACCGAGCAAGACGTTCGCCGCCGGTCATACGTTCACCACCTGTAACTCGATCAAGACATCTAGCAAATATTGTCGCCGTTGATTTTTCTTTAGAATCGTCATCTAGTCGAACAAGAACTCCAACTCAAATTTCCGATAATCCATCTTTTGAACCCGACTTCACAATTAAGAACCCGGAGCATATTCAAGGACAATTCCAAGATCTTGAACCACTAATTATTCCTCCTGAGCCACAAACCATTAAATCAGAATCCTCTAGTGATTCGTATTCAACAAATTCAATTATGGAAGTAACGGAACCTCTAAGTATGGAAGATCGAATGAGAGCCACACGCACGGGCCAAGGTCACGCCATTATTAAGCCAGAAGTTAATGCGCCAGATTATGAAATCAAAGGACAAATTCTACACATGGTAACTAACCAAAGCCAATTCAGTGGTGCACCGAATGAAGATCCTAACGAACGCCTTCGTACGTTTAAAAGAATTTTTACACTATTCAAAATCCGAGAAGTGGAAGATGAGCAGATCTATCTCATGTTGTTTCCCTGGACTTTAAAGGGAGAAGCCAAAGATTGGTTAGAATCGTTACCTGAAGGGGCGATTGACACATGGGATGTTTTAGTTGAAAAATTTCTTAAACAATTCTTTCCGGCATCTAAAGCCGTGAGACTTCAAGGAGAAATTGTTACGTTCGCGCAAAAGCCAAATGAAACATTATATGAGGCGTGGACAAGATTCGGAAGGATGTTGAGAGGATGTCCTCAACACGGTTTAGACACTTACCAAATAGTACAAATATTCTACCAAGGTGTCAACGTTGCTACACGAAAAGACATCGACATAACAGCTGGTGGTTCCATTATGAAGAAAACCGCAACTGAAGCTTACAAAATTATTGATAACACAGCCTCCCACTCGCATGAGTGGCACCAAGAAAAAGATATTTTTCGTTCATCTAAAGTGGCTAGAGCCGATTCTAGCCATGACTTTGATTCCGTTTCAGCAAAAATAGATGCTTTCGAAAGACGAATGGAAAAGATGAATAAAGATATTCACGCAATACGAATCAGTTGTGAGCTATGCGGTGGACCACACTTATTGAAAGATTGTCACATTGAACCAACATTGGAACAACGAGAGAATGTTTCCTATATGAACCAAAGGCCTGGAAATAATTATCAAAATAATTATCAACTGCCAAAGCTAAACTTCAATCGAAATCAAAACATTCTTTACAATCCAAAAGGACCCGAAAATAACTGGTATAACCAACAAGGTCCGAATAACCAACCAACTCAAAACAACACTTTCAATCAACAAAGACCTGGCTTATATAAACCACAACAACAAACCGAAGAGAAAAAGTCAAATATGGAAGACGTGGTATTCAAGCTAGTTGAATCTCAAACACAATTTATTGAAACTCAAACCCAAACGAACGAGAGATTTGATCAGTCATTAAGAACTCAACAAGCTTCTATTTTGAATCTAGAAAAACACGTAGGTACTCTTGCTAGCATGATGAGTGAGAGGGAACAAGGAAAGCTACCGAGTAATACTGAAGTAAATCCTCGGAATGAGAATGTTAATATGGTTTCAACGAATTCTGAAAAACCAGCACCAGAAGATGGGAAGGTTTTAGATGAGAGTAACAATGAAGAAGTTACACCACCACCACCCGAGTATGTAAAGCCAGTGGTGGCACCATACAAACCACCCATCCCGTTTCCAAGAAAAGGAGTTGAGTATGAGCAAGTGATAGGTAATAAAGATTGTGATACCTCTGGAAAGAAGAAGAAGAAAAAGAATAAGAAAGTGCAAGAAACAAAAGCCGTAAATATAAACCCGGTGAAGACAGTTCCATCAAAACCTCCACCTAGGGTAGGTGATCCGGGTGAATTTATTGTTCCTTGTCTACTTAGTGATTGTGTCATGTATGATGCACTAGCAGATTTAGGTGCAAGTGTAAGTGTTATGCCTCTTTCATTATATAAAAGATTAGGTGTAGGTAAGTTAAGTCCAACGGATATGAGTGTTCGACTCTTTGATCAAACCATTAAGCACCCAGTTGGAATTGCTGACAACCTACCCATTCAAGTAGGTAATTTAACCTTTCTAGTCGAATTCATTGTCATTGACATAGAAGAGGACCCAAACATTCCTCTAATTTTAGGTCGACCATTCTTTGCGTCCACCGGGGCGTTATTTGATGTAGGAAATGGAAGAATGACACTTAAAAGTGGTGACAAATCGATCACCTTTATGATTCGAAAATCTAAACCTCCACCAACCAAAACCGTTGAACCAATAAAAACGATTGGTAATAACCATGTTGTTTTACCAACTCCAACGGCAGTGCTTAGCAATAATGAAACGCCTAAGTGTGGGAAAAATGAAGTAACACCTAATGATAACCCAATAACAAAGGACCCCGTTGTTGATACGAAATTAGATGACCCCGTTATTAACAGTTCAATGAAGAAACTTTTTAAACGGGCTATTGATGCTAGAAGTAAGGGGAACTTTAAGTTATGTAACCGGTTAGTATCCAATCTGTCGCCTAAAGAAAGGGCGAAGCTAGTTGAATTATGGGATATTACGGAAGAAGCCGGGCACTGGCTTAAAGAAAAAGTCACAGATAGGCAAGTTGATTATGGACCAAGAGAAATTGACAATGAAGTTAATCACAATTTCAACACCACAGCTACCTAAGTGTGGGGAGATTCGAATGTTCTAAAAAGATAATGCTGTCTAAAGTTATTTGTTCTGTTCTCGTGTAGTTCCGAGAATGGAATCCGATTGGTCTTTTCCGCTAGCAGACACTAAAGAACTAGTTTTCTCCCTCCATTCTGAATTTTTATTTTTTTTAGGTTTTATTTGAAATTAATATGCATTTTAATTTATGTTTTATTGTGATTTTAAAAAAACAAAATTTACTTTATTTCTTTAAGTTAAAAATATGATTTTTAAAATTCGTCGTAAGTTGAACACTAGGTCATTGAACCGAAATTGCTTTACCCGAGGGTGGGACGGCAAATTTTGTTATCATTATTTTTAATTTTATTGATTTAAAGTATGCCAAAAATATTATACTTTATAAATTTTTGAAAAGTGGGGTTATAAACCAAACTTCAAATATATATATATATATATATATATATATATATATATATATATATATATATATATATATATATATATATATATATATATATATATATATATATATATATATATATATATATATATGTTTGTATTTTATCTTATGTACAAAACAGGGTAAAACAATGCACTTTCAAAGACTGTCATTAAAGTTAAGCAAAAGGTACTAATTTTGACGACAAGACGCAAAACAACAAATATGATATAACAAATGAAGGAATGAACGATGAGGCGCCATCTATCATTCGACGAGCTTTGTAATTACAAACTCGGTATTTTTAATCACTTTTCTACGCTAATCACCCTCATGAATTTAAATTATAGTCTGATTTCATGCAAATGAGGGCATTGCATGATTTTAAGTGTGGGAAAGGGTTATAAATTCTCTCAGGTTTATACTTGGTTTATTTGCCAAATTTTGTGAAAATTTGAAAAATTTTCAATTAAATGAAGTCAAAATCATGTTTATACATATTTATGAACAGTGAAAACTAGGTGATAATACCGAAATTATCGTTACCTCGGAAAGGACATAAATTGAGAAACACCCTAAAACGCTTGAATTCATTTAAAATGAAATAGAAGAAAATAAAAAGGCAAAGAAAGAAACTAAGTGTGGGAAGAATGTACCAAGTTATTCAATTTAAAACATATATCACATATTTTTGTACAAGATTATTGCAGGTACTTTTGCTTTGGACGATACTAATCAGTTTTACCCGGTTTACTGTAATACATTTGAAAGAAAGATGGATCTACACGATGAATCAATTCCATCATTAAAAGGAAGTAAAGTCTTCCGAAAAAGACACGCGCTTCTTGATTTAGGTCATGAAGTTGTCGTCCAGACCAGCTGTAGGTTGACGAAAAATCTAGAAAAGTCATCACTAAAATCAGCAGGAAATCCACGGACCTCAGCATCAAACAGGGTCGCCAAGTGGTCAGATTTATCCTAACCATGAGAAGGATTTATCTCGTACAATGGGGAGGCACCGTGCAAATTAGCTTGATAAGACTAATGAATCAGATCCCCAGAAAAGGATAATCTCCTTAAAGATTAAAAATCAGCTTTTAAGACTGATAATACTCAATCCTAGAGATTGACCTTAAAGATTGAGAATTCAAACTCATGGAATTCGATGATATCTAAACTCGAGCATGAACGAGAAAATATTTTGATCAAAAATACAAACCGATTTGTTTTCTGAAAAACCATTTTCAATGCGTTCATTACCATTGAACGTAAAATCCTAAGAAATTCACCTGGAATTCATTAGGTCACCTGAACCAAATCGGGTGTCAACCGTAAGAACGGTGGTTGCATAGCATGGTCGGAGACAGGACCTTGTGCCAGACCAAAAAATTATAGGATGATCTTTACTATCGCTCCTACCAAGGATAGTTCTAGCATCCGACACGTTAATAAGACCATAATCATCTGCATGTCACGGGACATTGCCTTAACAGTTTCTTATTCATCGCTTTCCTTTACAACCGGACGGTAGTTTACCGAAAGGTAATATACGGAACAAGTAAACTGGATGTGTGCTTTCCGATACCGGGATAGCAGTGGATTACACGAGCCTAAAAGTTTTAGCCAAAATAATGATCCACAAATATATTTTGCAACACCAATGGTGGATCAAATCAGAAAACTTATCTAGGGTAAAAGCTAGATTGAATTTTCAAAAGATCAAATGTTTTCATAAAGATCCTATTTCCTAAAGGATCTAAATTTTTATAGTCATGTGGGACTGTAAACCGCCTTTCAAATGTGCACTTTGCTTTGGAAACCGAAAGTAAATCGGCTATTTGATTGCAAGTGTCGTTGACCTAAACCCGAGGCAACTGTGGATGACACACCCACCTTTAACCATGGTTCTATTGTTAATATCATTGTTTATACCGCTCTATCAAAATCACTGATGTACAAAGTGTGAAGAATAAAGAAGTGATTCGTGTGATGTATTATATTATTTCAAGACTGTATTGCTTGAGGACAAGCAACGCTCAAGTGTGGGGATATTGATAAGGCTAAAAAGGAACATATATTTCATAGCAAAATCCCCCAAGAAAGATAAGATTTTAGTTGCAATTGTTCCATTTTCAAGTAATATTCGTTTATATTTAATAAGTGCGAAGACAAAAGGCGAAAACGAAGATTTGAAGACAAAAAGGTCCAAAAAGCTCAAAAGTACAAGATACAATCAAAAAGGTTCAAATTATTGATGAAGAACGTCTAAAAATGACAAGAGTACAAGTTACAAAACGCAAAGTACACGATATAAAATTGTACGAAAGGACGTTCGAAAATCCGGAACCAGGACATGAACCAACTCTCAACGCTCGACGCAACGGTGTAAAAATTACGAGTCAACTATGCACAAGAATAAAATATAATATTTAAATAATTCATAATAAGAATAATATTAAATAATAAAAAGTTGTTAATTGAGCATAGTTCAGGGGTCGTAAATGAAAATTCAATTTCTAATTTCGCCTATAAAAGGCTATGTAACGATCAATTGAAATATACATTTTTCTATCCCTTTTTCTATCCTAAAAATCTATTATCAATATCAATATCTAAAAATCTCTATCATAATGTTAATGTAATAAGATATAACAATAATCTTAATTTTAATTTTAAATTATGATAATAATAAGATTTATGATAGAGATCGTTTGAGTGTGTAAGTCGAAATTCTGTCCGTGTAACGCTACGCTATTTTTAATCATTGTAAGTTATGTTCAACCTTTTTATATTAATGTCTCGTAGCTAAGTTATTATTATGCTTATTTAAAACGAAGTAATCATGATGTTGGGCTAATTACTAAAATTGGGTAATTGGGCTTTGTACCATAATTAAGGTTTGGGCAAAAGACCGACACTTGTGGAAATTGGACTATTGACTATTAATAGATGGGGGGTATTGTCTAATTGAGTGACAACTCATTGGAGTCTGTCGAACCTATCTTCAAATTAATTATCCTAATAATTAATAATGATTATGGTTGTCCTATTTAGTGACGTTCATATGGAATCTATTATAATCATTTAATTAATTATTCGGGTTGGGTAATTGATTATTCAAACTGATCAAGTGGGTAAATTAATATTCATATCTAATCAAAACAGGGGTAGATTACATACAGTGATAACTGGTGTAATTGTTGACAGAAGTGATAACTGCGTCACAGTTTAAATCCTTAATTAGTTGGAATATTTGACTTCGGGTATAAGGGTAATTTGACGAGGACACTCGCACTTTATATTTATGACCGATGGACTATTATGGATAAAAACCAGATAGGTATCAAATAAACCATGACAAAGGACAATTAACCCGAGTAACAATTAATTAAAATCAAAACGTCAAACATCATGATTACGGAAGTTTAAATAAGCATAATCCTTTTATTTCATATTCTATCGCAATTTTATTTATTGTTATTTTATTTATCGTCATTTATTTATTTTACGCACTTTAATTATTGTCATTTATCTTTACGCTTAAAAATATAAAATCGACAAACCGGTCATTAAACGGTAAAAACCCCCCTTTTATAATAATATTACTACTTATATATATATATATATATATATATATATATATATATATATATATATATATATATATATATATATATTTATATAAATATAGTTTTATAAAAATATAGTACGTAATCACTAGCTCCCTGTGGAACGAACCGGACTTACTAAAAACTACACTACTCTACGATTAGGTACACTGCCTATAGTGTTGTAGCAAGGTTTAGGTATATCCCATCCGTAAATTAATAAAACTTGTGTCATATTTTGTAGTATTTCCTAGTAAAAATAATACTATTTCGTACCCTCACGCTACATCATCAGCTAGCTTGATTTCTCCGCTAAGAACCTTATCATGAATAAAATGATATCGCATTTCAATATGCTTCGTACGAGCATGAAAAACGAGATTCGAAGCAAGATTGATTGCACTTTCGTTGTCACATTTTAGTTTGACAACATAATCTACTTCTTGAAGTATATCACCAATCAACCTTCTTAACCACGTACAATCTTGAGCCGCCATAGTTACAGTTGTATATTCCTCTTCCGTACTAGACAAAGCAACCACATCCTGCTTTTTACTACACCATGAAATGAACGCGGAATCCATGTTGAAACAGTAGCCCGAAGTTGAATGGCGATCATTGACATCACTCATCCAATCTGCATCCACGAAACCATTCAACAAATAATCATCATACTTCTTGTACCACAAAATGTGACCCATTGATCCTTTCACATAGCGAAGGATCCTTTTAGCTGCATCAAGATGAACATTAGTTGGACGTTGCATAAATTGAGAAACAATGCCAACCGGGTAATAAATTTCCGGCCTTGTGATGGTTAGATAGATCAAACTTCCAACCAATTGTCGGAACAACTTTGCATCCTTAAGATTCTTTCTTTGATCTTTCTTCATCTTGAGGTTTGGTTCCATTGGAGTGGTCATAGGCTTTGACTCCCCCATGTTGAAACGTTCCAAGAGACTCCTTGCATATCCCTTTTGAGAGATTAAGTACCCGCTTTCTAGCTTATCGACTTCCAAGCCAAGAAAACAACCAACCTCCCCCATATTCTTCATCTCAAAACGAACCGAAAGATCATCACTTAAATGAGAGATTTCTGACACATTTCCTCCGGTGATTATCATGTCATCAACATATAACAACACTAAGACATGAAAACCTGATTCTTTCTTCACAAACAAGCTGGAATCCGCATTAGAAATCTCAAAACCACAAACAAGGTATTGTGCAACCTTACCATACCAAGCTCTCGAAGCTTGTTTCAAGCCATAAAGGGCTTTCTTCAACCGGCATACGTAATCTGGAAATTGTTTTGAAGTGAACCCATTAGGTTGTTCCATGAACACCTCTCAATCAAGCTCTCCATATAGAAAAGCATTCTTCACATCAAGTTGCCACAACCTCCACCCTTTGTAAGCCGCTAGTGAGATTATTGTTCTCACCGTCACCATTTTAGACACGGGGCTAAAAGTTTCTTCATAATCTAGCCCATAGCTTTGACAAAGGCTACGAGCCACCAAACGAGCTTTGAACCGATTAATGGTTCCATCCGAGTTCTTCTTTAAACGATACACCCATTTGCAAGTAACCGGTTTACATGCTTCTGGTTTATTGACAAGCTCCCAAGTTTCATTTTTATCCAATGCATCAATTTCTTCTTCCATTACTTTTATCCAATCCGAAGAATCTTTACCTTCTTCATAACATGTTGGTTCCTCGGTTATGCCACCTGAAAAGAAACAAGTAGTGATCGTTTTCACCTCATAATCATTGAGGTGCTTTGGTTGTCTCTTCTCCCTTGTTGACCTTCTAACTTGAGTTGGTACTTCTTCACTAGGTGCCTCTTCTTGAGTTTGAGAAATTATTCTCACTTTCATTCTGAGTATCAAAATCAGGAAACATGCATTTGTAATCTCTATTTTCATCATCACTTTTACTTGATTCAGAAAATTGAGAAGACACTTCATCAAATACCATATCTCTTGAAGTGGTAAACTTCTTTGTTTCTTGATCCATACACCTCCAACCTTTCCTGTGAGAATCATAACCAAAAAAATACACTTTTGAGCTTTCGGATCAAGTTTGGTTCGGTTAGCTTTTGGAACATGAACATAACATATAGAACTAAACACCCTAAAATAGATTACATTAGGCTTTTGACCATAAGCTTGCTCAAAAGATAATTTTTGTGTACTTGGCCAAGATGGCAGCCGATTAGGCACATGACAAGCGCATTGTAGTGCTTCTGCCCATAACCCTCTAGGCAATCCTTTGTCATGCAACCAAGATAAGCATATAGAAACAAGGTACACAATCTTCCTTTCCGAGACACCGTTTTGTTGAGGGGTATCCGTACAAGTCATTTTACGAGAAATTCCATTGACTTTGCAATAAGAGAAGAAATCATTTGACATGAATTCTCCACCGTTATCACTCCTAAGAGCTTTTACCTTTCTTCCAAATTCCTATTCTACTGCTTCTTTGAACTCCACAAACTTTGACAAGGCTTCACTTTTCTCTTTTAGAAACTTCATCCAAGTGAACCGAGAGTGATCATTAATTAACACCATGACATAGCAATGACCGCTATAACTTGGTGTTCTTGTAGACCCCATCAAGTTCGTATGAATCAAGTCTTGCAAACTGGGTTTTCGATTTGTTGACTTCTTATATGAAAGTCGGTGTGACTTCCCATATTGACATCCTTGGCATATCACATCCTCACGAACGTTCTTTAATTGAGGAATTCCGTTGACTAGCTTATGTGAGAATATCTTTTGTAACAATTGATATCCCACATGGCCTAGTCTTGCATGCCAAATAGCTCCGTTGTCGGTTTGACTTGTTTTCTTCACATAAGCCTCACCTGCAGACAACATAAACAAAGAACCTTTCTTTTTTCCTGTGAAAAGAACATCACCCACAATCTCCTTGACATTCTCAAGGACTTTCACATCCGTTGGACCAAAAAGAACATGTTTTGCAGATTCGGTAATTTGAGGTACCGAAACTAGATTCTTGGTCAATTTAGGAACAAGAAAAACATCTTCCAAAGTAAAAGTATCATTGCCAATATCAATGATAGCATTACCTTCCTTTTTAACCAGATGAGTAGAGTTGTCGGCCATGATTACAACTCGATTTTGATTGTGATCTCTAAAGTCATGAAGGAGAGTTCCATCACCGGTCACGTGATGAGAACAACCCGAATCAATAATCTATTGATTCCTCTTAACAACTGTATCAACGGTAAAGCATTGCTCCCATTTAATGTCATCATCATCATTGCTTGTACAAGCCACATTTGCTTTTGTGACTTTAGAACGACAATATCTCTTGATGTGACCAACCTTTCCACATTTGTAACATGTGAGAGGTTTCTTCTCATAATTACCCCCTTTGTAACTAGACGATTCTTCTTCTTTTACTTTGCTTGAAGAACCTTTCTTGTAGTTCTTCCATTTTGAAAACAATACAGCATCATTTTCAAATCCTTTAGTCATTTGCTTGGCCAAAGCTTCTTGATTAGAGAGTAAAAATCTTCAACCGAAGGTTGAGTAGCCCACCCTTGAATAGAGGTTATGAACGAGACATACTCTTTCTTCAAACCGCGAATTAAATATCTTCACAACCGAGATTCACTGATTTTCTCATTGTCATCAATCTCTGAAATTTCAGAACAAAGATTTTTGACCCGTAAAAAATATTCAGAAACCGACATACCTTCTTATCTTGAGATTGCTAACTCATTTTCCAAGAATTGCAACCTTGCGGTATTTTTCTTGGTAAAGAGTTTCTCAAGAGTATCCCATACCTCCTTTGGTGAGCTAACATCCCGGACGTGTTCTATGAACTCTTTGCTAATTGATGTCCTCAATACAAAGAGAGCTTTCCCACATTTTATCTTCCATTTTCTTCGTGACTCTCTTCACTCAAGAGTTTCTATGGGAATTATGGCATCACTTCCAGCCACAAGTTCCCATAGGTCTTGACCTTGAAGGCAAGCCTCCATACACATCTTCCAATACTTGTAGTTGTTGCCTACAAGTCTTTCCATTCCATTGATCATACCTCCATTGCTTACATTTGAGACCTCCATTTTTGATTTGCAAGAAACTAACTTTGAACTTTGATTATTTAAACACAAAGATTAACTTAGAACCAAGCTCTGATACCATAAAACAACTAATAACTTGTTAGTAATGTGAAGTGTATTAAACAAGTATGAACAACAATATGAAAACTTCAATGTGTAATGGATTATATTACCTTATTTCAAATGGTTACATGCTACATGCTTAAATACTAAATAAAACACACAACTAACACATTCATGAAAACACACAACTAACACACTCTTGAAAACACACATCATGAAAATACACAAGTAACACAATATTGAAAACACACACTATGAAAACACACAT